>NC_053026.1:81692734-82040030 GCF_003073215.2 Triticum urartu
AATTACAATGTCTAGTCAGTCCTTGATCTTTAAAGGTGCTCTGCATTTATGTTTTGCGGTCTCAGAAAGGGCTAGCGAGATACCATCTTGTTATATCATATTATGATTGTTTTGAGAAAGTGTTGTCATCCGAGATTTATTATTATGCCTTGCTAGTTCATTATGCTGTTGATATGGGTAATCATGAGACCTGAGAATTATTGCAAATGTGGTTAGTTATAATCTTTGCTGAAAACTTGAATGCTAGCTTGACATATTTACAACAACAAGAGCAAACAGAGTTTGTAAAAGTTTTTTCTTTATTTCTTTCAGTTTGTCAACTGAATTGCTTGAGGACAAGTAAGGGTTTAAGCTTGGGGGAGTTGATACGTCTCCAACGTATCTACTTTTCCAAACACCTTTTCCCTTGTTTTGGACTCTAACTTGTATGATTTGAATGGAACTAACCCGGACTGACGCTGTTTTCAGCAGAATTGCCATGTTGTTGTTTTATGTGCAGAAAACAGAAGTTCTCGGAATGACCTGAAACTCCACGGAATACCTTACAATAAATAATAAAAATCCCCGCCAAAGATGAAGACCAGGGGGGCCACACCCTTCTCACGAGGGTGGGGGCGCCCCCCCCACGGGCGCGCCCCCTACCTCGTGGGCCCCCTGGAGACCCCCCGACTCCAACTCCAACTCTATATAACTGCTTTCGGAGAGAAAAACATAGGAGAGAAGAAATCATCGCGTTTTACGATACGGAGCCGCCGCCAAGCCCTAAAACCTCTCGGGAGGGCTGATCTGGAGTCCGTTCGGGGCTCCGGAGAGGGGGCTTCGTCGCCATCATCATCATCAACCATCCTCCATCACCAATTTCATGATGCTCACCGCCGTGCGTGAGTAATTCCATCGTAGGCTTGCTTGACGGTGATGGGTTGGATGAGATTCACCATGTAATCAAGTTAGTTTTGTTAGGGTTTGATCCCTAATATCCACTATGTTCTGAGATTGATGTTGCTATGACTTTGCTATGCTTAATGCTTGTCACTAGGGCCCGAGTGCCATGATTTCAGATCTGAACCTATTATGTTCTCACCAATATATGAGACTTCTAGATCCTATCTTGCAATTCTATAGTCACCTATTATGTGTTATGATCCGTTAACCCCGAAGTGACAATAATTGGGATACTTACCGGTGATGACCGTAGTTTGAGGAGTTCATGTATTCACTATGTGCTAATGCTTTGTTCCGGTTCTCTATTAAAAGGAGGCCTTAATATCCCTTAGTTTCCATTAGGACCCCGCTGTCACGGGAGGGTAGGACAAAAGATGTCATGCAAGTTCTTTTCCATAAGCACGTATGACTATATTTGGAATACATGCCTACATTATATTGACGAATTGGAGCTAGTTATGTGTCACCTTATGTTATGACTGTTACATGATGAACCGCATCTGGCATAATTATCCATCATTGATCCGATGCCTACGAGCTTCCCATATACTGGTTTACGCTTATTTACTTTCCCGTTGGTATTGTTACAATCACTACAAAATACCAAAAACATTACTTTGCTTTCATTACTGTTTTGTTACTGTTACCATTACTATCATATTACTTTGCTACTAAACACTTTGCTGCAGATACTAAGTTTCCTGGTGTGGTTGAATTGACAACTCAGCTGCTAATACTTGAGAATATTCTTTGGCTCCCCTTGTGTCGAATCAATAAATTTGGGTTGAATACTCTACCCTCGAAAGCTGTTGCGATCCCCTATACTTGTGGGTTATCAGTTACAAAGGAGGAGATATACATATCCGTATTGCCTAGCTTGCCTTCCATGCCAAGTATAGTCCCATCCGGACACGGGACGAAGTCTTCAATCTTGTATCTTTATAGTCCAACAGTCCGGCCAAAGGATATAGTCCGGCTGTCTGGAGATCCCCTAATCCAGGACTCCCTCAGTAGCCCCTGAACCAGGCTTCAATGATGATGAGTCCGGTATGCAGTGTTGTCTTCGGCATTGCAAGGCGGGTTCCTCCTCCGAATACACCACGGAAGAGTTTGAATACAAGGATAGTGTCCGACCCTGCAAAATAAGTTCCACATACCACCGTAGAGAGAATAATACTTCCACAAATCTAATCTGGTGACACGTTTCGATAGTATGACATCTCTTCATGGCCCAGTTATTATTCGAACCGCTTTTCTCAACCAGCTCCGCACATATCGCGAGGCGGTTTTCTTGATACCTCTTGTCAAAGCAGAGATCGTGTTCCCCTTATCACGGGATTCTCATCAATACGGACGTGGGTAACCCAACCGCGCCATCAATTATGGCGCCTGGGGAATAAGCGGTTTTGCCAGGCAAGTGGGGAGACTCATCGCCTCCTCCGCCCTTATAAAGGGACAAAGATTTACTTTTTTCACCCACACCTTGTTCCTTCTCGCTTACCCATTCCCGCACACCCGAGCTCTAGCGCCCAAGCTCGCGCTCTTCTTCTCGAACCACTCCAATCATGTCCGGAGCAGGAGGCAAGTGGATGACGGAGGAGAACATCAAAAAGTTATGGGAGGCCGGATACCTAGCTGCGAATATCGCGCACCGGCTGCCGAATGCGGGGCAGATCGTCCCAACGCCCAAGCCCCATGAGAGGGTAGTTTTTCTTACCCATTTCGTCCACGGACTGGGATTTCCTCTCCACCCGTTTGTCCGCGGGCTCATGTTCTACTACGGGCTGGATTTTCATGATCTGCCCCCAACTTCATCCTCAACATCTCGGCGTTTATCGTCGTGTGCTTCGCATCAGGCCCCACTTCGGCCTATGGCTGAAAACCTTCAATGTCAAACCGAAGGTGCTGGGTGGCTAGCAAGCAGAATGCGGAGGCGCCATGGTGGGCAAGATGCCTAATGTCACCTGGCTCAAGGGTACCTACGTGGATACTATAAAGGGGTGGCAATCGGGGTGGTTCTACATCACCGAGCCGCGCGACTCCAACTGGGTGGCGGCCCCCAAATTTCAATCCGGAATCCCCACACGGCTCACCTCATGGAAAAACAAGGGCCTATCCTGGGGCTCTTCGGTACAGCTAGCTGGACTCCAAACCTGCATCCAAAACATGACGAACAAGAAAATCAAGCTCGTCAACGTGGTCCAGGTTATGCTCTTCCACCGGATCCTTCCGTGCCAATGACGGGCATTTGTTTTGTGGGAGTTCGACTCGGCTCACCACCAGATGATGCGAGAGCTCTATGACACGATGCACGAGGACGTCTGGAGGGTGCTATTCAAGGGCACTGAGATGCCTCCCTCCCTCACCGAGGACCGCGGACTCAGCGCAAAGCGTCGCGCCCATCCGGTAGGCTTTTATATCTCTCAGGGTATTTATGTGCCCTGGTTTGGTTATGTGCTGGATCTAAGCTTTCATGTCATTAACAGGATTGGATAAAGACAGCGGAGCAGCTTGACTGCCCAGCCCCCCTGCCCGAAGATCCTGCAAACGCTCTTCTAACGAAGATGCTGACTCCGGCACCTTACAAGGTGCCGGAAAAGACGGCCAAGAAGAAGGCCGCGGGGACCCGAAAGGGTCTCCGGCGCAAGGTGGTTCTATCGGACTCATCGTTCGATGAGTCCGACCCGCACTCCTCCCACGGAAACAAGGAGGAGAAAAGTTCTCCCCCAGTCGGGGGAGACAAGAAAAGGAAGGCCGACCCATCCGGGGAGGCCGAAGGGTCCAAGAAGGGAAAGACCCTCCCTCCGGACTGTGCCACGACGTCCGCCGATAGCGGCGACGAGTGGCTACCCAGGGACAAGCCCCTGGCGAAGTCGTAAGTGTCCGGACACCATAGTACTTCATGGTATGTTTTATTGTACTGCCTTCTCTCATGCCGAACATGATTATGCAGTTCAGCCCGAGCTCATCTCGACATACCCTCGTCGAGCGGCTCTTTGGGCTCGTCGGATATGAACAGCAGTTCTCCTCCGACGGCTTCCACCCCTCACCCTACGGACAACGCCGAGGTGGTGTCTCAAAAGGCACCGACCCAAGGGGAGGTGATCCCGGGGGCGCCTCACGGCGACCTCCCGGACCCTGAGTACCAAGGGAGCGAGGCTCCTACGGGCTTCGAGTTCGGGCCCCAGCCGGACACTGCGCCGGAACCTTCGATGGTTCCAGACTCTGGCAGGCGATCCCCCATTAAGGGGGGCCAACCATCCGTGTCGGTGTCCTCTATCCAACCAGAGGCACCGAACAACTTGCTGGAAGTGCTTCACAGCGCTTCCATCGATGAAGAACACCGCACTATTATGAGTGCGGTGGTCAAGAAGGTTCAGTCCGCCAAGAACGGACTGACCGAAGCTTGCGCCAGCCTCCTAACAGGCTTTGAGGTAAGCATTCAAAATATAAAAATATTACCGCATAGATAGTAGCCCCTGATGCTCTGTTTGGCGTTCGCGAAGAAAAGCCGAATATAGTATGAAATGATAACTCAGGAGTCTAATTAGAGTATGTCTATGTGTATGTGCAGGCTTCCCTGCTGGCCGCTACCGCACGTACTGCGGAGGTCTCTGCGCTAAAGCAGGCCCTGAAGCGGTCTAAGGACGAGCTCGACCTTACCAAGGGGCAGCTCGAAGAGAGCAAAGGTAAGATATACCCCAGTTTATATAGTTAAAAAGAAGTTCGTTGTAAAGTAATAGGATCATCATGAATTTGTTAGGGGCCACGACCGAGGTGGAGACCCTGAGGAAGGCGTTGTCCGCGGCCGAAGACAAAGCGGCCAAAGAACGCATTGAACGGGAGAAACAAGAAGCCCGAGTGGGCGAGGTGCAGAAAGAGCTCGAGGCTCTCGCCAAAAAGCACGGGTCCTTGGAGCTTGACTCCAAGACGCGAGAGTCCGAGCTCGCGCAGGCGCTTGAAAGCGTCCGGAGCGCCAAGGCCGAAGCCCACAAGGCCCTCCAGGAGATTGATGTGGCGAAGAAGATAGCAGCGGGTAAGGCATTCAATATGCAAAGCAAGCATGTGAAGGAGACTTTCCTTTTTCTTACCCGAGTTCAGAGCTCTCCAGGAGCGTTTGCAGATCTTCCCCGCGGTGTGCTGGATGCCGCGGAGTTTTACCGGGCTGAGAGGGGAGGTCAACGGAGAAGTTGTTCTAGTCTCAGTATACTGGGACCGAACACCCCGTGTCCTTGAGCGACCAGCTGAAGCAGTTGGTCGAACTTCACAAGGCGGCCGAACATGCCATGAGGGGCCTTATAGTCCGATTGTGGCCTGGCGAGCCCTTGTCCGGCAGCTACTTCGGTCTGGTGAGGCGGCTGGTGGAAGCCTGCCCACGACTTGAGGTCATCAAGCGGTCCGTCTGCATCGAAGGTGCATGCAGGGCTTTTGCCCGGGCGAAGGTGCACTGGGCGAAGCTGGACGCCGTGAAGCTTGTGAAGGAGGGGCCGCCGGAGGGCAAGGAGCATCGCTGCCTCGAGAATTACTATGAGAGCGTCCCGAAGGGTTCCCGCTTAGTGGCAGATGAGTGTGCCAAGGATGTAATCTTTGAATGAACATGCCCATGTGATCCTGTAATATGAAACGAGTTCTTTTGCGCCATGCGACGCTTTCTTAATTTAAAATATTACTTTTTGTGCGACCGTTTATAAAATCTGAGAGTTGGCCAGTTGTCGGCTTCTGCCCCCATGTAACCAGTGCTGGGGTGTTCGGGGTAAATCTGAACACTCTTTACCCCAATTTTGGGTCCTTCAAGGGAGGTGCTCAGCGCAACGAACCAGGCAACCAGACTATAATGCTTTATCACTCTCACTTAGTCATAGAAGTCTATGGTTTTAAATTTTTGGCGAAGCCCCTGGTATTCGGAGGGCCGACTTTGGGGCGCTATACACGCCTAAGCCGGACAAGGTCGACTCCTCGCCCGAAGCGGAAAAAGTCTTTAAGGACTTGAGACCTCTCGAACAGCGACCAGTCTCTCGCCTTATCATGACAGTCAGTTTTTGGCTTTCTCTACTGAGGTGCTCGTCCGGAAGAACCGGGACACAATCACAGTAGTTCTCCCACCGCTACCTTAGCCGATATAGCAGAACGTAAGGTACCAAAGCATGGGACCCGGGCAACCCAACATTTGACCCAAGACATGATTCGGAGATGATGCATATAATGCTATAAGTTCGGGGTGCCGCACTGTCGAAAGTGTTCGGACTTCTTGCACCGTATTACGGGGTAAACGAGAGCCCCTGGCGTACTGACTGCACCCGAGCGTGCAGGTGCGGAATGTCGTAAATGGACATATAAGAGAAAGAGAAAAACTTAAATAATGCAATGACAGATTAATAATATGCATTGTTATTTGAATAATACGTCGAAGCGTACTGGTACAAGTAGTGCAATAAGCATAAAGTAGGACAATTTGAAATGTCCTATCCCAAGGCAAGCTACACATAAATTGTGAAAAGCAGGTATATCAAGTATTACTAGAGACCACCTGGCGGTTCCCATGTTCATCCTAGCTTCCTGCCGCCTTGGTTGTTGCTTCCGGAATGTGTGCGGCAATCGGACTGCCGTAAAGGGCTTCCGAAGAGTTAGGCCCTAAAAGAGAAAAGGAATGTCAAAGGTATACAACCCCTGGTGTGGTTAAGACACAATGCGGGGCGTGTCCTGATTGTGCCCCCGCCTATGTCCATGGTATTTTCAATGCATAGTTATGTACGCGCGGCACGAATTTCGTCGCTGCACTAGGACTGGGACGGGGGCCGGATTGCTAGGCGAGTGTTGATCGCGCCAGGCGATCCTTTTGCAGATTGTTCCGGACTCGCTTGAAGGTGTCCGGGGGCTGTAATGCCGAATGAGTGGTCTACCTGAACAGGCTGCTTTGTGCCTCTGCTGCAAGGGCCCCAGTGTGCTCTTCTGTACGGAGCGAGCGTTCTGTGTTTCCATTTACTGTTATGACCCCGCGGGGTCCTGGCATCTTGAGCTTGAGGTATGCGTAATGTGGCACTGCGTTGAATTTTGCAAATGCTATCTGTCCGAGCAGTGCATGATAGCCACTACAAAACGGGACGATGTCGAAGATTAACTCTTCGCTTCGGAAGTTATCCGGTGATCCGAAGACCACTTCCAGTGTGATTGAGCCTGTGCAATGAGCCTCTACACCTAGGATGACGCCTTTAAAGGTGGTTTTGCTAGGTTTGATCCTTGAGGGATTGATACCCATTTTTCGCATTGTATCCTGATAAAGCAGGTTCAGGCTGTTGCCGCCATCCATAAGGACTCGAGTGAGGTGAAATCCGTCAATGATGGGGTCTAGGACCAGTGTGGCGGATCCGCCATGACGGATGCTAGTGGGGTGGTCCTTGCAATCGAAGGTGATCAGACAAGCAGACCATGGGTTGAACTTCGGGGCGACGGGCTCCATCGCGTAGACGTCCCTTAGTGCACGCTTCCGCTCCCTCTTGGGAATGTGGGTTGCGTATATCATGTTCACTGTCTTCACTTGTGGGGGAAACCCCTTCTGTCCTCCTAGGTTCGGAGGCCGGGGCTCCTCCTCGTCATCGCTATGCAACCCCTTGTCCTTGTTTTCGGCATTTAACTTGCCGGCCTGCTTGAACACCCAACATTCTCTGTTGGTGTGATTGGCTGGCTTGTTAGGGGTGCCATGGATTTGGCACGAGCGGTCCAGTATGCGATCCAAACTAGACGGAGCCGGAGTATTTCTTTTAAATGGCTTTTTCCGCTGACCGGATTTAGAGCCTCTGAATCCGGCATTGACTGTCATATCTTCGGTGTTATCGCCGTTATTGCGGCGCTTTGGTCTATTACGACGCTGCCTACCGTTAACGTCTTTGGTATCCGAGGTATCCGAATTCCTTGATGTGTTGTTGCTGCAAGCCAGCCAACTGTCCTCGCTCGTGCAAACGCAGGTCATGAGTGTTGTGAGGGCTGCCATAGATTTCAGCTTCTCCTGGCTGAGGTGGCGGGCGAGCCACTCATCATGGATGTTATGCTTGAATGCCGCTAGGGCTTCTGCATCCGGACAGTCTACAATTTGATTTTTCTTAGTCAGGAACCGTGTCCAGAATTGTCTGGCCGATTCCCCTGGCTGCTGGGTTATGTGGCTCAAGTCATCAGCATCCGGTGGCCGCACATAAGTGCCCTGGAAGTTGTCAAGAAATGCATCTTCCAAATCCTCCCAACTGCCAACGGAATCTTCTGCCAATGCCGAGCTAGTCCTTTGAGTTTTAGTGGGAGGTACTTGATGGCATGTAGATCGTCACCGCGAGCCATGTGGATGTGAAGGAGGAAATCCTCAATCCATATAGCGGGATCTGTTGTGCCGTTGTATGATTCGATATTGACGGGTTTGAAACCCTCCGAGAATTCATGATTCATAACTTCATCAGTGAAGCATAGGGGGTGTGCGGCGCTTCTGTGCCGGGCTATATCCCGACGTAGTTCGTACGAGTCTTGTCCGCTGTATTCGGCCCGGCCGGATTTACTCTTGGTGTATCCGGTGCGACGATCATCGTCCCGTGTGGGCGCACGTGCTCGTGTCCCATATATTGACCTTGCGATTTTTTCCTTACTGTCCAAGATGTCTCGCAGGTCCTCTGTGTTGCCCCAGGCCTTAGTATTTTTGACTGAGTGGCAACGGGGTGCGGTCTGAACTTTAGGCTGAAACGCCTCTTTGGCTCAGCCGCGTAGTGGCCGGTCAGCCGCATCGTACACTAGTGAATGGGGTTTCAATGCTTCCTCCTCGAGGTGAGGTAGCAACGTGCATTTTGGGTAACTCTTGGACGGGCGCTCGAGTTCATGCTCCTTGGCCGCAAGGACTTCGGTCCATCTGTCTGCTAGCAAGTCTTGATCAGCTTGAAGCTGTTGCTATTTCTTCTGTAGGCTACTTGCTGTGGCCATAAGCCGGTGCTTGAAGCGCTCTTGCTCGACGGGGTCCTCAGGCACGATAAACTCGTCGTCGCCGAGGCTCACCTCGTCTTCGGAGAGAGGCATGTAATTGTCCTCCTTCGGTTCTCCGTCTGCTGCCTGCTCTGGGGGGCTAGCTTGTTCGTCCTCTAGCTTTGCACCGTGCTGGAGGGAATTGTTGTTGTCTTCGGCGCTATCCTCAGTGTTATTATCTCCTATGTCGGTATCACTGCTCTTGTTGTGGCGGGATTTAGAGCGGCGCCGCTGACGTCGACGCTTGGGTTGCTTCTTGGAGGGGTCATCCTCCGCTTTGTCGTCGCCATTGGCTTCTTTGGGGGTGTCCACCATGTATATATCATATGATGAGGTGGCGGTCCAGTGCCCCGAGGGCGGTGGATCCTGTTCGTCTCCGGCCTTGTCGTCCATACTGTCGAAGTCTTCGGAGCCGAAGTCGAGCATGTCGGTTAAGTCATCGACAGTGGCTACTAAGTGGGTGGTGGGTGGGCAGCGAATTTCTTCGTCGTCCGCATCCCATTCTAGCCGAACATAGTTCAACCAAGGTTCTCCTGACATGGAGAGAGACCTTAATTAATTTAGCACATCCCCGATGGGTGAGTGCTGAAAGATGTCCGCGGAGGTGAACTCCATGATCGGCGCCCAGTCGGACTCGATGAGCACGGATATGAGCGGCTCGTAGTCCGTGGTCGGAGATGAATCTAGTGGTTTGGCGACACGGCTCTTGTAAGGGGTGAAGTCAGTATCCGGCTCTATTGCCACTGAGAGTGCGGCCTCCATGACGGGGTCCATCCCTCCGCTCTCGGATGGCGCGACTTGCTCCAGATTAAAGGCCGGAGTAGCTGCGAATGCGATCTCCTGAACACTGTCCGACGGTAGAGTTACGTCTTGCTCGTCGTGACTGCGCGGCGCGTCCGGCATGGGCTCGAATCCGTCGAAGATAAAGTCTCCGCGGATATCGGCCATGTAGTTCAAGTTTCCAAATCTGACCTGATGGCCAGGGGCGTAGCTCTCAATCTGCTCCAGATGGCCAAGTGAATTGGCCCACAGTGCAAAGCCGCCGAATATGAAAATTTGTCCGGGGAGGAAAGCCTCACCCTAGACCGCATCGCTAGCGATGATCGAAGGAGCCATAAAGCCTTATGGTGACGACACAGTGGAACTCTCAATGAAAGCACCAATGTTGGTGTCAAAACCGGCGGATCTCGGGTAGGGGGTCCTGAACTGTGCGTCTAAGGCGGATGGTAACAGGAGGCAGGGGACATGATGTTTACCTAGGTTCGGGCCCTCTTGATGGAGGTAAAACCCTACGTCCTGCTTGATTATTCTTGATGATATGAGTATTACAAGAGTTGATCTACCACAAGATCAGAGAGGCTAAACCCTAGAAGCTAGCCTATGGTATGATTGTTTGTTGTCCTACAGACTAAAACCCTCCGGTTTATATAGACACCGAAGGGGGCTAGGGTTACACAAGGTCGGTTACAAAGGAGGAGATATACATATCCGTATTGCCTAGCTTGCCTTCCACACCAAGTAGAGTCCCATCCGGACACGGGACGAAGTCTTCAATCTTGTATCTTCATAGTCCAACAATCCAGCCAAAGGATATAGTTCGGCTGTCCGGAGACCCCCTAATCCAGGACTCCCTCACCCGCCATGCGACGCAGAGGGCGCGGGACGCCGCGTCAGCCCTCGAGGCGAAGGCGGAGTTGCACAACAAGTTGGACAACAACGGGGAAGTCCTCTTGGCCGCATTGTCGATAAGCGACAAAGGAGGGTGACGCACACCCTTATAGTGGGAGCAAAACCGATGATGTAGCGACCTGACCCAAATGGATCAAGTCTCTGTGCTTAAGTGACATCCTTGGATCGGTATGCTGACACACATAGTACTCGAAGGATTTATAACAGAGGTAAATCACATGTATATGGTAATGTAAATACTATTACCTCAATCCATATAGCGGAAGCAACAAGGTTGTGGATTCCCATCAACACCAACGGCAAAGTTGAGTGTAGAAATCGTAACCCTAACGTATCACTTACTCGTCGTAAGAAACCTGCAACATGAGACGTTGCAGCCCGAAATGGGTCAGTACATTGAATGTACTGGCAAATTCACACCATAGAGAATGATGAAACAATGGCTATCACTACATGCATATTTGGCTGGTGGAAAAGCTCTATGGTTATAAAGTTTTTGCGTAAAGCCAATTTTTCCCTACTGTAAAGGAATAAATTTTATTTAACTATCATGGTGGTTGTTAAACATTGAGAATGGTTGACAGCATTCTCAATCCCAATTAAGTAACATCATTAAACCCAACAATATTCATTTAAAGTAACGTGATGAGATCAACAGGATAATCCAAGAACTAGATACTCAAGATGTCCATAACCGGGGACACGGCTAATCATGATTAGTTTATACACTCTGCAGAGGTTTGCGCACTTTTCCCCACAAGACTCGATCGCCTCCGTTGGATTTCTCGCACTACATGGTGTTTGAGAAACGGATGACCGAGACACAGTCTTTCAGAAGCGCTAGCACCTTACGATGGATAGACCGTCACCTACTTTCCCCTACATCTGCTAGTCTACCCTGTAAGAGTTCGCACAACTTAATCAACTATCCAGAGCCCATCAATGCTTCTGGCTGCACACGGAAGTTTCTACTATGAATGAATCTATGATCCCTAGTCTCCTAATTGGGTGCCTTGGTTTTTGGAGTGCTCCGTGCAACAATAATTGAATATCTATAATCAGCCTATCGCCCGATCTTCTGAGTGATTTTGACATACCCCATGGTGGCCTGCTTAAACCTATTTTGCCACCATGATGACTGGTGTTAGATTGACCGGTAAGTTGCCAGCCTTAGTATAAACCACCCGAGAGACTCTATACACTAAAGAAGTTTTTTAAAAGTGTTCTCCGACAAATCATCTCGTTCCATATCAATGACAATATTCTCAGGCCCATCCAACCCTACATTATCCCAACTGTCCCTTTACAGCAATAACACACTGGCAAAGATTTATTTATAATGCGCAATTATAAACCTTCCATCACATAGTACATTTGCAAGAATTCTCAAGGTGTGTCGTATTAAATAATAATAGTCGAGGATGTGGAAAGTTAGGTGAGAAACAGATACAATCATCCTACTTCCCATCCCACAATTAATTAGAACCAATTCATGCAAATGTTATTATCCTGTTTATTATCAAAAAAAGCCCGCCCTTAGTTTGAGTACTAATGCCTAATCAATGAACAATGTTTGAGGATTATATAATGCAATAAAAATGGGTAGTGGAAAGAGGATATGATCAAAGTGTGAACTTGCCTGCAATGTTGATGAAGATGATTCGCACTCAAAACTCTTGATAGATCTACTCGTCACACTCCGGTCAATCTATCGTAAGCAAGCAATAGTAACCACACATAAGCAATCACTCAAAAGATCAGAAAGAACGAAGAAGACGATTCGGAAACATCAAAACCAAGCAAATAACTCTTGCAACATAAAACAATTTCTAACAGTACCAAAATTATGTGAATTTGGCCTTATTAGAATGTTTAGGTCAAGAGCTTCGATTTGCAAAAAGAATCAACTCAAACGGAGCTACGAAACTCAAGTTATGATCAAACGAAGTTTGAATTCAAATCTGATCTAATTCAAATTTTAAACTTTTCAAAAACATGTTTGAGTTGGATTAATGGATAGAGGAATCATAACGAAGAATGTGGCGTTGGTTTCGTTGGATTTGGACTAACGAGTAAAAAGTTGTGATTGTTTGAAGTATAGGGACTATTGTAAATAAAATATTCACAAACGGTCCCTGCAGAAATAAAAAAAAAGAAAAAGACTAAATAGCGGACGTTCGTTACCGAACGCTAACGAACGAAAACCGTTCGCTACAAACCCTAAACTAGCGAGCGTTCGCTATATAACTAAACCTAAAAAAACAGATCTAGGTTTTCTGAATAAAACAAACGAATAAAAAATAAACCGGGAGGTTCGCGGTTTATACCGGTTGGGTTTTCGTCGAAAACCGGCGGTTTTCGGCGGCGGATCGAGTCCGGCGAGTCGGCGCGGCTCCGGCGAGGGCAGCGCGCTCCGGCGCGGGCGGCGGAGGCGGAGCAGCGCGACAGCGAGCGGGGCGGTGAGGGGCTAGGCGAGGCGCGGCTCGGCGGAGGGGCGGAGTGCGGCGCGACGGAGCACGGCGCAGCGAGCAGCGAGCTGGCGGCGCCGGTTTATAAGAAGGCGCGCCTTGGAAGGGCCAAGAGAGCCAGGCGTGACGCCTCGAGGCCGCACTCGGGCGGTGCGGCGCGTTCGCTGCTCGGGAGCGAAGGCGACTGGGCTGGGCCTGCGCTGGCTAGCTGGGCCGGCCCAGTCGGGGAAGTTTTTTTTAACATTTATCCGCACAAACTAAAGTAAAACAAAAAACAAGAAAATATTATATAGGCATATAATATATCAAAATTTTCAGAAAAAGATTCAACATGAACATTTTTCAGCATTAAATAAAATACACACAAATTCTAATAATTCAAAGAGTGCTACTGGTCTATTAAAATCCAACAAAAAATCATTTTAAAAATATCCAAAATGATTTCAAATTAATTTTTCTCCAATTTTCTAATGTAGGGAATCATGTTACCCTATTTTCCATATATTTTATTTTTGGAGAAAAATAATTTGAATAAAACTCAAATAACTCCAAATTGAAAATAAATTCAAAAGAACTTTGAATTTAATTCTTTGAAACTCCCAACTCATATTTCATATAATTTGAAGAAGTCATTTTATCTTCTCTCATGAAAATCATTGAGTTGCATAAAGTTTCAGAATTGGAAATATTTTCAAATGAAATTCGAATATTTTCAAAAACCCTTTTCATTTATATAAATGGAAGAAGTCATGTCATCTTCTCTCCAGGGTTTTGTGATGAAAAGTATTTGAATTCACGGAGAGCATAAAATGCAAAAATGAAAGTTTGGGAAAGTCCTTTTATTCCCTCTCATTTAACTTTCAAAAAGTTTCGAATTTCACTCACTTTCAGTCAATCAATCAAACAATCCATCAAGTCTATCTATTTATTATAACATTCCAAAATTTAGAATTTTGGGATGTTACAAACCTACCACCCTTAAAATGAATCTCGTCCTCGAGATTCGGAGAGGCTAGAAAGAAATAGGTTGGGATTGGGGTCTCCTCAAAATCCATCAATCGTCTGAGGGGGTCTCGGGTGCTACCACCCTTAGAAACATGGTTACGGTTCCATCAAAACTCATATACTCCATCCTTATTGTTGACAGTGTCGGTCTTCTAGATCTCGGGAAAATTCCGTCTCTAGCTCTTCCGGTAGCGGTATAACCTTTTCCTCAATTCTTATGTCCTTTCATCTTGGTAAGGTTATTCCGAGACTGGGTCTTCTTAGCTGACGGTCTGGCGCCAAGACTAAACAACTATCGATATCTCATGGTGGTCAACAATTTATGGTTTCTCCTGCAGGAAATGGGTCTGGGTTGATCCTCACCATATAACCTACGGTTGGCAAAAGCTGACTTGTACAAGGGAAAAATACCTATACCATTCTAAGGCTTAAACAAGGTTTAATATCGCTCTCTCTCTACTATAGGTAAGTCACTCAGATTTACCATCCCATATAGCAAGGCGAATAATAAGAGTAAGTCAGTACGGTGATCAATCCATCCCGCACCCAAATCATTACCCTGTATATGCTTTAGTGAATCTCGCATTCTAACACTCGGTCATCCTCACAAGCATTGCAAAATTTCTCTTGTCGACGAACCAAGTTCGGAATAATCCATTGATTCTGCAAGCCAGACAAACATCTATCGTTCCTTCACAACTCTCAGGTTTTGCGTAAACTCCTCTAAAATCGTCTGTCGACAAAGGTATATCCACTTCCAGGGTTTTTCCTTCAGCAAGAATGTGCTTGCTTCTTGGCAGGTCCTGGGGCCTGTGGGTTATGGCCCATCTCATCACTTGTAGTCCTTGAACTTATCATCGGGCAACTGATCATTGTTCCAACTTCCTAGTATTCTTAAATCTATCCAATTGTACTGTCTTCCTTCCTTCTATTGGCACCAAACTAAAACGTGATTACTCAAACTCATCATGGAATTTCCATTGATCTATATTTCCAACATCATACCTCCTTTATATCCAATAGTACTTCATCTCTTCTTCCTCGTGGGGTATCCCTCATACCGAGATAAAAACTTATACTTATGAAGTCCATATTCCACTTCGTGGAACATCATTATCCTTTCCGCGGTCAAGCGTCCTTACAGGGGAATATTGGCCATCTCTGCATGGCACTTCTTCAACTGGGAACCGTGAAACACATCCTGAACTCCTGACAGTCCTTCGGGTGACTCCAACTTGTCGGCCACTTCTCCGATACGCTCCAAAACTCGGTATGGTCCTACAAATCTCGGGGCTAACTTTACCTTAACTCCAATTCATTTAACTCCTCGCAGAGGAGACACACGAAGACATGCTCTGTCTCCAATTTCATAGACTACCTCCTTGAGTTTTTGAGTCTACATAACTCTTCTGTCTGGACTGAGCTACCTTCAGTCTATCTCGAATCAACTTAACATTCTCTTCTGACTCCTTTGATCACCTTTGGTCCAAACAACTGTCGGTCTCCAACTTCATCCCACATACTCTTGGGGCATCACACATATCAAGACAAAACTCGTATTCATTTTGTCTGAAATCCATTACAGGGTACTACCACCCTTAAAATGCACAAATCTTCCATAGACCATATTTCTTTTATCCTCAAAAATGGTCAAAATCCTTCTTCATAGAGTATCAACTCATAAAATCCATATCAGTACCGACGATGCTACTTTATTCATTCTCAAATGTTTACAATCTCTCGCTTCTCCATTACATGTCTCAACTCAACACCTCAATATAAAAGAAAAATGTTCTCACTTCTACTACTCCATTTCTTTTGTTGCAAACTCAACTATCTGGCACAAGTTTCCTTCTCCTTGGGCATTCTCTAGCAAAGTGCCCTGCTCCTTTACAACTAAAACACATTACTTCTGACAAGTTTCGAGGTTTCCTTGCAATTACGTAGCCTACTTGGGTCCTTGGCTTCCTTTTTGGGCAATTGCTGAGGTAGTGCCCTGACTCCTTGCACTTATAACAAGTGACATGACTCAGGTCTTTCCTGGAATCCAATCTGCTTCGCTTCCTGGACTTCTTCATGCCAATCATGGCTTCTATTTCTTGTGGGTCATACTCTACTTCCTCTGTCGGGAATTTTACTAAATCCCCATTCAAACAATTCTGGGAGATGTGTCCTTCTTCTCCACATGAATAGCATGACTTGGTGCAGGGTTTAATTGGCTCTTCTTTGGGTGTGTCCTCCACATCTTCCTTCATCACATGTTCTTCTAAACTTTCCATAAGGGCTCCTCTCGTTGCTTCTTTCTTCTGCTGGATGGTTCTTTGTACCATGGGGTAAATGTGACACTTAGCAGGATAGTGGGTAGTCCCTTCACACAAGAAACAAGTGATCTGCCTAACTGGGCATTCTTCAACTGGGTGACTTCCTTCACAATTAGGGCATTCATCCTTGTGTTCTTTATGGGTGTGTCCTATTTCTCCACAAAGCTTGCATGCACATGGTTTCTTCATATCCTTTCCATAAGGCTTCAACTTCTGGGACACAAACCGAGGCTTTGGCATAGTCAACTTAAATTCTTTCCAAGTGGTTACTCCTTGCCATCCATTGATGGTTTGGTACATCCTCCACCAAATAGCAGCACCTCTTTCAAAGCATTAAAGAGCATGCTGGGCCATATCCTTTCCGACTATAGGGTTGTTCTCCATATGATCCTCCATGTTCTGAATCCATCGGTCTGTCTCCAATTGACTCATTGGTCCCAAAATACAAGCTCATCTCCATTCATCCTCTATTGGGTCCATGGGTTTGGGGTGAGATAAGAGAGATAGAGAGGGATACACACAATACAAACAATGGTTTTGAAAAGACAGATTTTATTGTGGCTGTCGGGAAAACATCAAACAAATGACAGCTCACAATCGTCGCATCTAACGTAGGTATAAAACAAGGGTTTGGTCTTCTAAAGGTCAACATCGCCAAACTCTTCAAGTCTTGTTCAAGCCTCCAATGGCTTCTTCCGATCATGCTTGTCCTTCTCAAGTTCTTTTGCCAGATCAACTCTTGTGACGCGAAGTCTCTCGTGACATCCTTTAATATTCCGGAGTTGCATTTCAAACTTCTGGTTTCAACATCCTTCACATGAACCATGGTCATACTGTCCTTAAGTTCCTGACAATTCTCCGGTATCTCGAGGTTGTAGCTCTTCCAGCTTGGCTACTCTCATCTTCAGGATCCTGAGTTCCTCATGAAATACTTCCTTGTCTAATACGACTTCCTGGAGCTCCATTTTAAACTTCTTGATGTACTACTCCAGATCCTGGTGATATACCGGCTAGGGCTAAAACTTCATCTTATGATAGGTGCTCCATCAGCCTTCTTCCATCAAATCCATTCTGATGAAATGCATCAACTCAGCATGGTGACAATAGCATAAGCGGGCCATAACACGCTGGATAGCTGGGTTTCTGCTCTTGTCCTTTCCATGCGCTATCATTCCATAGTTGATATCTCCTGCCTCAAAACTTCGAGTTCTCATGCTCCTTGTTTCAGTCTTTCTCCGATACACCTTGATCTCGGGTATTAACAACTTCCATAATCTGTCAAGTTCCATAAGGGTAGCCTTCCTAGGTCATACAAATATGGGAATTCTTCAGAGCCTACAAATTCTACTTGTCTTCGGTCGTAGTTTCCATTGCACGGAAAATACTCTTCGTTCTAAAGTGGTCTTAGTTGTCCGATATCTTGTACTTCTTGGAGTGGTCTCATCAGTGGAATCTTCAAGTGGTCAAAAGGGGAAAGGGGATATGGTCTCACTAAAGAGAATTTTTGAATAAGCTCAGAAGAGAAGAGAGGTAAAAGATCTTTTTGAAAGGGAAAGTTGTAGAGAAAAGTCTTTGCTATGGGCTTGCCAGTTTCTAGGGTCACGTCCTACAGTCAACATGTGCTCTAATACCATCTTGTAGCGACCTGACCCAAATGGATCAAGTCTCTGTGCTTAAGTGACATCCCTGGATCGGTATGCTGACACACACAGTACTCGAAGGATTTATAACAGAGGTAAATCACATGTATATGGTAACGTAAATACTATTACCTCAATCCATATAGCGGAAGCAACAAGGTTGTGGATTCCCATCAACACCAACGGCAAAGTTGAGTGTAGAAATCGTAACCCTAACGTATCACTTACTCGTCGTAAGAAACCTGCAACATGAGACGTTGCAGCCCGAAATGGGTCAGTACATTGAATGTACTGGCAAATTCACACCATAGAGAATGATGAATAAAGACTATCACTACATGCATATTTGGCTGGTGGAAAAGCTCTATGGTTATAAGGTTTTTGCGTAAAGCCAATTTTTCCCTACTGTAAAGGAATAAATTTTATTAAACTATCATGGTGGTTGTTGAACATTGAGAATGGTTGACAGCATTCTCAATCCCAATTAAGTAACATCATTAAACCCAACAATATTCATTTAAAGTAACGTGATGAGATCAACAGGATAATCCAAGAACTAGATACTCAAGATGTCCATAACCGGGGACACGGCTAATCATGATTAGTTTATACACTCTGCAAAGGTTTGCGCACTTTTCCCCACAAGACTCGATCGCCTCCGTTGGATTTCTCGCACTACATGGTGTTTGAGAAACGGATGACCAAGACACAGTCTTTCAGAAGCGCTAGAACCTTACGACGGATAGACCGGCACACCTACTTTCCCCTACATCTGCTAGTCTACCCTGTAAGAGTTCGCACAACTTAGTCAACTATGCCAGAGCCCATAATGGCTTGTGGTTGCACACGGAAGTTTCTAGTATGAATAATCTCATGATCCCTTTGGGCCTGGGTGGCGGTCCAATAAAAACAGGCAAGTCCTGGTAACCCCAGGTGCCTCAATCCACCCAGATGTGTGTTAGGTTGCCACCTTAGATAAACCCTTAATTATAAATCTCACATCTGTCATGAAATTCTCTCAAACCCAATCCACGTCTACGAGCATAACATGGCAATATAAGCATAACGTAATAGTAACTCCCAAGGGTTTGATAATAAACAGGTAATAGGTACTACCTCATCTACTTCCCATCCCACAATTTAATTAGAACCTAATCATGCAATGTGTGAGGATTGATCTAATGCAATAAAACTGGGTTGTAGAAAAGGTATGATCAAAGTGTGAACTTGCCTGCAATGTTGATGAAGATGATTCGCACTCAAAACTCTTGATAGATCTACTCGTCACACTCCGGTCAATCTATCGTAAGCAAGCAATAGTAACCACACATAAGCAATCACTCAAAAGATCGGGAAGAACGAAGAAAACAATTCGGAAACATCAAAACCAAGCAAATAACTCTTGCAACATAAAACAATTTCTAACAGTACCAAAATTATGTGAATTTGGCCTTATCAGAATGTTTAGGTCAAGAGCTTCGATTTGCAAAAAGAATCAACTCAAACAGAGCTACGAACCTCAAGTTATGATCAAACGAAGTTTGAATTCAAATCTGATCTAATTCAAATTTTAAACTTTTCAAAAACATTTTTGAGTTGGATTAATGGATAGAGGAGATCGTAACGAAGAAGTGAGCGTTGGTTTCGTTGGATTTGGATAAACGAGCAAAAAGTTATGCTTGTTTGAAGTATAGGGACTATTTTGTAAATAAAGTATTCACAAACAGGTCCCTGGCAGAAAACTAAAAATAAAAAGAAAAAGACTAAATAGCGGACGTTCGTTACCGAACGCTACCGAACGAAAACCGTTCGCTACAAACCCTAAACTAGCGAGCGTTCGCTATATAACTAAACCTAATAAAAAATAGATCTAGTTTTTCTGAAAAAAAACCGAAAACGAAAAAGAATAAACCGGGGAGGTTCGCGGTTTATACCGGGTGGGTTTTCGTCGAAAAACCGGCGGTTTTCGGCGGTTGGCGGCGGGAGCGAGCTCCGGCGACGGCAGCAGCGGCGCGATGCGGCTCCGGCGAGGAGCGGGCGGTGGCTGCACGGGGCGGTGGCGCTGGCGGAGTGCGGCGACGGTGGCGCGACAGCGGGCGGAGGTGCGGTGGCGGCGCGAGGCGAGGGGCGGCGGGGCTGCGGTGCGGCAAAGCAGCGGCGCGACGGCGATCTGTGGCGGCGGCGGCTCGGGATGCGGAGGGCAGGCGGCGGCTGCAGGAGAGAGAGGGCGGCGGCGGATTTATAAGAAGGGGCGGCGGCCTTGGGGAAGGGGCCAAGGAGAGGCCAGGGCGGTGACGGCCGTCGAGGCCGGCACTCGGGAGGCGTGCGGCGGCCGGTCTCTCGCTCGGGAGCTCGAGGATGGCGGCGGCGTGGGCTGGGCCGTGGCCTGGCTGGCTACCTGGGCCGGCCCAGTTGGCGAAGTTTTTTTTAACATTTATCCGCACAAACTAAAGTAAAACAAAATAAACAGAAATATTATATAGGCATATAATATATCAAAATTTTCAGAAAAAGATTTCCAACAACATGGACATTTTTCTAGCATTAAATAAAATACACACAAATTCTAATAATTCAAAGAGTGCTACTGGTCTATTAAAATCCAACAAAAATCATTTTAAAAATACCAAAATGATTTCAAATTAATTTTTCTCCAATTTTCTAATGTAGGGAATCATGTTACCCTATTTTCCATATATTTTATTTTTGGAGAAAAATAATTTGAATAAAACTCAAATAACTCCAAATTGAAAATAAATTCAAAAGAACTTTGAATTTAATTCTTTGAAACTCCCAACTCATATTTCATATAATTTGAAGAAGTCATTTTATCTTCTCTCATGAAAATCATTGAGTTGCATAAAGTTTCAGAATTGGAAATATTTTCAAATGAAATTCGAATATTTTCAAAAACCCTTTTCATTTATATAAATGGAAGAAGTCATGTCATCTTCTCTCCAGGGTTTTGTGATGAAAAGTATTTGAATTCACGGAGAGCATAAAATGCAAAAATGAAAGTTTGGGAAAGTCCTTTTATTCCCTCTCATTTAACTTTCAAAAAGTTTCGAATTTCACTCACTTTCAGTCAATCAATCAAACAATCCATCAAGTCTATCTATTTATTATAACATTCCAAAATTTAGAATTTTGGGATGTTACAGATGATGACCCCACAAGTACAGGGGATCAATCGTAGTCCTTTCTGTTGGGGAAAGCAGTATTTCAAAAAATCCTATGATCACGCAAGATCTATCTAGGAGATGCATAGAAATGAGAGGGGGAGAGTGTGTCTACGTACCCTCGTAGACCAAAAGCGGAAGCGTTTAGACCCAAAGGATGTAGTTGAACGTCTTCGCGATCCAACCGATCCAAGTACCGAACGTACGGCACCTCTGCGATCTGCACACGTTCAGCTCGGTGACGTCCCTCGAACTCTTGATGCAGTTGAGGTCGAGGGAGAGTTCCGTCAGCACGACGTCGTGGTGACGGTGATGATGAAGTTACTGACGCAGGGCTTCGCCTAAGCACTACGACAATATGACCGAGGTGTAAAACTGTGGAGGGGGGCACCGCACACGGCTAAAGATCAACTTGTGTGTCTATGGGGTGCCCCCTCCCCCATATATAAAGGAGGGGAGGAGGAGGCCGACCGGCCCTAGGGGGCGCGCCCAAGGAGGGGAGTCCTACTAGGACTCCTCGTCCTAGTAGGATTCCACCAAGAGGGAGAGAGGGGGAAGGAAGGAGAGGAAGAGAGGGAAAAGGAAAGGGGGGCGCCGCCCCACCTTCCCTTGTCCAATTCGGACTGCAAGGGGGGCCTGCCCTGGCTGCCCTCCTATCTCTCCACTAAGGCCCATGGTGGCCCATTAGTTCCCCCGGGGGTTCCGGTAACCCCTCTGGCACTCCGGTTTTACCCGAAACCATCTGTAACAGTTCCGATGTCCAAATAACATGGTCCAATATATCAATATTTATTTCTCAACCATTTTGAGACTCCTCATCATGCCCGTGATCTCATCCGTGACTCCGGACAACCTTCTGTACATCAAATCACATAACTCATAATATAAATCGTCATCGAACGTTAAGCGTGCGGACCCATACGGGTTTGAGAGCTATGTAGACATGACCAAGACACATCTCGGGTCAATAACCAATAGCAGAACCCGTATGCTCATATTGGTTCCTACATATTCTACGAAGATCTTTATCGGTCAAACCGCATAACAACATACGTTGTTCCCTTTGTCATTGGTATGTTACTTGCCCGAGATTCGATCGTCGGTATCATCATACCTAGTTCAATCTTGTTACCGGCAAGTCTCTTTACTCGTTCTATAATGCATCATCTCGCAACTAACCAATTAGTCACTTTGCTTGCAAGGCTTATAGAGATGAGCATTACCGAGAGGGGCCAGAGATACCTCTCCGAAACACAGAGTGACAAATCCTAATCTCGATCTATGCCAACTCAACAAACGCCATCGGAGACACCTATAGATCATCTTTATAATCACCCAATTACGTTGTGACGTTTGATAGCACACAAGGTGTTCCTCCGGTATTTGGGAGTTGCATAATCTCATAGTCATAGGAACATGTATAAGTCATGAAGAAAGTAATAGCAATAAACTAAACGATCATAATGCTAAGCTAACGGATGGGTCCTGTCCATCACATCATACTCTAATGATGTGATCCCGTTCATCAAATGACAACACATGTCCATTGCTAGGAAACTTAACCATCTTTGATTAACGAGCTAGTCAAGTAGAGCAAACTAGGGACACTCTGTTTGTCTACGTATTCACACATGTACTAAGTTTCCGATTAATACAATTCTAGCATGAATAATAAACATTTATCATGATATAAGGAAATATAAATAACAACTTTATTGTTGCCTCCAGGGCATATTTCCTTTCAGTCTCCCACTTGCACTAGAGTCAATAATCTAGATTACATAGTAATGATTCAAACACCCATGGAGTCTTGGTGATGATCATGTTTTGCTCCTGAGAGAGGCTTAGTCAACAGGTCTGCGACATTCAGATCCGTGTGTATCTTGCAAATCTCTATGTCTCCCTCCTTGACTTGATCGCAGATGGAATTGAAGCGTCTCTTGATGTGCTTGGTTCTCTTGTGAAATCTGGATTCCTTTGCCAAGGCAATTGCACAAGTATTGTCACAAAAGATTTTCATTGGACCCGATGCACTAGGTATTACACCTAGATCGGATATGAACTCCTTCATCCAGACTCCTTCATTTGCTGCTTCCGAAGCAGCTATGTATTCTGCTTCACATGTAGATCCCGCCACGACACTCTTCTTAGAACTGCACCAACTGACAGCTCCACCATTGAATAAAAATACGTATCCGGTTTGTGACTTAGAGTCATCCGGATCAGTGTGAAAGCTTGTATCGACGTAACCGTTTACGACGAGCTCTTTGTCACCTCCATAAACAAGAAACATATCTGATATGGCTCCAATGTATCTACTTTTTCTCACGCTTTTCCTCTTGTTTTGGACTCTAATTTGCATGATTTGAATGAAACTAACCCAGACTGACGCTGTTTTCAGCAGAACTACCATGGTGTTGTTTTTGTGCAAAAATAAAAGTTCTCGGAATGGAACGAAAGTTTTTGAGGATTTTTTATATCAATAATAAGAATTACTGGAGCCAAGACCCACCAGAGAGGGGCCCCTGGGTGGGCACAACCAACCAGGGTGCGCCCCCCTCTCCTGGCACGCCTAAGTGGGTTGTACCCACCTGGTGGCCCCGATGATGACTGATACGTCTCCGTCGTATCTATAATTTTTGATTGTTCCATGCCAATATTATTCAACTTTCATATACTTTTCGACAACTTTTTATATTATTTTTGGGACTAACATATTGATCCAGTGCCCAGTGCCAGTTCCTGTCTGTTGCATGTTTTTGGTTTCGCAGGATATCCATATCAAACGGAGTCCAAACGGGATAAAAACAGAGGGAGCTTATTTTTGGAAAATATGGAAAATTCGGAAGGAAAATCAACGCGAACCAGTGCCCGAGGTGGTCACGAGACAGGGGGGTGCGCCCCCCCTAGGGCGCGCCCCCTACGCTCGTGAGACCACCGTAAGCCGGTTGACGCTCTTCTTTTGCCGCAAGAAAGCTAATATTCAGAAAAAAATCACGGTGAAGGTTTCGGGCCAATCGGAGTTATGGATCTCCATATATATAGGAAACGGTGAACAGAGCCAGGGCAGAACGCAGAAACAGAGAGAGACAGGAGACAGATCCAATCTTGGAGGGGCTCTCGCCCCTCCCACACCATGGGAGCCATGGACCAGAGGGGAAACCCTTCTCCCATCTAGGGAGGAGGTCAAGGAAGAAGAAGGAGGGGGCTCTCTCCCCCTCGCTTCCGGTGGCACCGGAGTGCCACAGGGGGCCATCATCATCACCGCAATCTTCACCAACAATTTCACCACCATCATGACCAACTCTTCCCCCCTCTATGCAGCGGTGTAACCTCTCTCTTACCCACTGTAATCTCTTCTTAAACATGGTGCTCAATGCTATATATTATTTCCCAATGATGTATGGCTACCCTATGATGTTTGAGTAGATCTGTTTTGTCCTAATGGCTATTTGATGATCGTGATTGGTTTGAGTTGTATGTTTTATTATTGGTGCTGTCCTATGGTGCCCTCCGTGTCACGCAAGCGTGAGGGATTCCCGCTGTAGGGTTTGCAATATGCTTATGATTTGCTTATGTGGGTGGCGTGAGTGACAGAAGCACATACCCGAGTAAATAGGTTGTTTGCGTATGGGATAAAGGGGACTTGATGCTTTAATGCTATGGTTGGGTTTACCTTAGTTTATCTTTAGTAGTTGCGGATGCTTGCTAGAGTTCCAATCATAAGTGCATATGATCCAAGTAGAGAAAGTATGTTAGCTTATGCCTCTCCCTCAAATAAAATTGCAATAATGATTACCGGTCTAGTTATTGATTGCCTAGGGACAAATAACTTTCTTGTTGACAAAGGCTCTCTACTAAAACTAATTTAGTTGTGTCTTCATCTAAACAGCCCCTAGCTTTTATTTTCGTGTTCTTTACTTTCTTGCAAGCTTACCCGAAAACACCTACAAAGTACTTCTAGTTTCATACTTGTTTTAGGTAAAGCGAACGTCAAGCATGCGTAGAGTTGTATCGGTGGTCGATAGAACTTGAGGGAATATTTGTTCTACCTTTAGCTCCTTTGGGTTCGACACTCTTACTTATCGAAAGAGGCTACAATTGATCCCCTATACTTGTGGGTTATCAAGACCTTTTTCTGGCGCCGTTGCCGGGGAGCAATAGCGTGGGGTGAATATTCTCGTGTGTGCTTGTTTGCTTTATCACTAAGTAATTTTTATTTGCTGTTCTTAGTTGTTTTCTATCTTTAGTTATGGGTAGGAAATGCAAAATACCAAAAAAATTAGTTGTACCTACTGAACCAATGGTTGAACAACCACTCAAAATCTATCACACTGCTGAAGCTTATTACTTGGATCATCTTCAATCTGAAACCCCAACTAGCTTAGTTGAGGGTAAATCTTTAGATGAGCATGCTTGTTATGTGCGACACCGAATATCTGAAAAAGGGAAAACTTTACTGGATCAAATTCATCGTTTGCAATGCTATGCTTGGAATTTATGCTATTATTATGATTTTACTTGTTGTTCTGAAAACCCTAAGAAACACCTTCCCTACCAATGTGAGTTTATTGATAATGGAATCTTATCTTCATATGCTAAGGGTGTTTATAATTACTATGATATTCAAAAAATTGAAGAATTTGTTGCTTTTAAGGGTGATTTTGAAATTGCTTCTTTGATTGAAAAGTATGGTGCTACTCTTTACGAATCTGGAATTTTTTCCATACTTAAATATTGCGTTGATAATTATGATTCTAATGCTTATGTTAAACCATATATTGAGGAATACTCCGTTGTCCAAGAAGAGACTAATATTTTGCAGGAGTCTATGGAAGAAGAAATTGATGAAACTGTGAGCTCATTGGATGAAAAAGATGAGGAGGAGAGCGAAGAACAAAAGGAGGAAGAGCGGATTAGCTACCCGTGCCCACCTTCTAATGAGAGTAACTCTTCAACTCATACATTGTTTAATTTCCCTTCGTGCTTACCGGAGGATGATTGCTATGATGACTATTGTGATCCCTTTGATTCTCTTGAAATATCCCTTTTTGATGATGCTTGCTATGCTTGTGGCCAAGATGCCAATATGAATTATGCTTATGGAGATGAACTTGCTATAGTTCCTTATGTTAAACATGAAATTTTTGCTATTGCACCCACGCATGATAGTCCTATTATCTTTTTGAATTCTCCCGGCTACACTATATCGGAGAAGTTTGCACTTATTAAGGATTACATTGATGGGTTGCCTTTTACTACTACACATGATGATTTTGATGAGTATAATATGCATGTTCTTGCTACTCCTACTTGCAATTATTATTAGAGAGGAACTATATCTCCATCTCTCTATGTTTCCAATACGATAAAATTGCAAGAAACTGCTTATACTATGCATTGGCCTTTACTAGGTGTGCATGAATTGTTCTTTTATGACATGCCGATGCATAGGAAGAGAGTTAGACTTCGTTGTTATATGATATATGTTACTTTTTGCTCACTACTAAATGCTAAATCATTGTTAATTAAAATTGGCTTTGATATACCTTGGGATCCTGGTGGATTCATTACTTGAGCACTATATGCCTAGCTTAATGGCTTTAAAGAAAGCGCTGCCAGGGAGACAACCCAGAAGTTTTAGAGAGTCATTTATTTCTGTTGAATGCTTTCATATAGTTTAAAAACAACAAAAATAAAGAGGGGAACCCAAAACTTTTCAAAAAGGAAAGTGAAAGTGAGAGGGACGAGCATTGTGAAAGTGGGGGACGTCCTTGAACTTTGTTCATGCCCATGGGAACTTTGTGACGCTTAATTATAAAAGTTTTTCAACAAAAATAATTATCCCCTTGTACAATTCCATTGTATTATAAAATAATGTGCCAAGGTTTGCCTTTAGGATGTTTACATTTGCTTGATGGTTTGTACGGTGCAGGACAGAGACTTTGGCTGTAGTGCGCGATTTTACATTTTTAGCTGGAACGTCAAATGGTTCTGATTATTTTTTCACTGTATTCCTATACAAATTTTTTATTTTTCGTAATTTTGGTAGAATTGTTCAAGTATGAGAAGTATGGTGAATGTTCAGATTGCCACAGACTGTTCTGTTTTAGACAGATTCTGTTTTTGATGCATAGTTTGCTTGTTTTGATGAACCTATCAATTTATATTAGTGGATTAAGCCATGAAAAAGTTATATTACAGTAGAAAAAATGCAATAACAAAATATGAATTGGTTTGCAACAGTACTTAGAGTAGTGATTTGCTTTATTATACTAACAGATCTTACCGAGTTTTCTGTTGAAGTTTTGTGTGGATGAAGTGTTCGATGATTGAGAAGGTCTCGTTGTGAGAAGAAGGAAGAGAGGCAAGAGCTCAAGCTTGGGGATGCCCGAGGCACCCCAAGTAAATATTCAAGGAGACTCAAGCGTCTAAGCTTGGGGATGCTGGGGAGGCATCCCCTCTTTCTTCAACAAGTATCGGTATGTTTTCGGATTCGTTTCGTTCATGTGATATGTGCAAGTCTTGGAGCGTCTTTTGCATTTAGGTTTTTACCTTTATTTTATGCACCATGATGGTATGAGATAGTCCTTGATTGATTTATAGAATGCTCTTTGCACTTCACTTATATTTTTTGAGTATGGCTTTATAAAATGCTTCATGTGCTTCACTTATATCATTTGAAGTTTGGATTGCCTGTTTCTCTTTACATATACAACCGCCATTTGTAGAATGCTCTTTTGCTTCACTTATATTTGTTAGAGCGTGGGCATATATTTTGTAGAAAGAATTAAACTCTCTTGCTTCACTTATATCTATTTAGAGAGATGACAGGAACTGGTCATTCACATGGTTAGTCATAAAATCCTACATAAACTTGTAGATCGCTGAATATGATATGTTTGATTCCTTGCAATAGTTTTGCGATATAAAGGTGGTGATACTAGAGTCATGCTAGTTGAGTAATTGTGAAATTGAGAAATACTTGTGTTGAGGTTTGCAAGTCCCGTAGCATGCACGTATGGTGAACCGTTATGTAACGAAGTCGGAGCATGAGGTGTTTATTGATGTCTTCCTTATGAGTGGCGGTCGGGGATGAGCGGTGGTCTTTTCCTACCAATCTATCCCCCTAGGAGGATGCGCGTAGTACTTTGTTTCGATGACTAATAGATTTTTGCAATAAGTATGTGAGTTCTTTATGACTAATGTTGAGTCCATCGATTATACACACTCTCACCCTTCCATCATTGCTAGCCTCTCTAGTACCGCGTGACTTTCGCCGGTACCATAAACTCACCATATACCTTCCTCAAAACAGCCACCATACCTACCTATTATGGCATTTCCATAGCCATTCCGAGATATATTGCCATGCAACTTCCATCATCATCATATACATGACTTGAGCATCATTGTCATATTGCTTTGCATGATCGTAAGATAGCTAGCATGATGTTTTAATAGCTTGTCCGTTTTTTGATGTCATTGCTGCGCTAGATCATTGCACATACTGGTACACCGCCGAAGGCATTCATATAGAGTCATATCTTTGTTTTAGTATCGAGTTGTAATATTGAGTTGTAAGTAAATAAAAGTGTGATGATCATCATCAATAGATCATTGTCCCAAAAAAAGAGAAAGGCCATAAAAAAGGAAAGGCCAAAAAAATATAAAGGCCAAATAAAAGGCCAAATAAAAAAATAAAAAAAATAAAAGGGACAATGCTACTATTCTTTTACCACACTTGTGCTTCAAAGTAGCACCATGTTCTTCATATAGAGAGTCTCTTGAGTTATCACTTTCATATACTAGTGGGAATTTTCATTATAGAACTTGGCTTGTATATTCCGATGATGGGCTTCCTCAAATGCCCGAGGTCTTCATGAGCAAGCAAGTTGGATGCACACCCACTTAGTTTTTAGTTTGAGCTTTCATACACTTATAGCTCTAGTGCATCTGTTGCATGGCAATCCCTACTCACTCACATTGATATCTATTAATGGGCATATCCATAGCCCGTTGATACGCCTAGTTGATGTGAGACTATCTTCTCCTTTTTGTCTCCTCCACCATCATATTCTATTCCACCTATAGTGCTATGTCCATGGCTCACGCTCATGTATTGCATGAAAGTTGAAAAGGTTTGAGAACATCAAAAGTATGAAACAATTGCTTGGCTTGTCATCGGGGTTGTGCATGATGTGAATATTTTTTGTGGTGAAGATGGAGCATAGCCAGACTATATTACTTTGTAGTGATGAGCTTTCTTTGGCTATGTTATTTCAATAAGACATAATTGCTTGGTTGGTATGCTTGAAATATTATTGTCTTTATGTCAAAAGATAGATTATTGCTTTGAATCACTCGTGTCTTAATATTCATGCCATGATTAGACATATGATCAAGATAATGCTAGGTAGCATTCCACATCAAAAATTATCTTTTTTATCATTTACCTACTCGAGGACGAGCAGGAATTAAGCTTGGGGATGCTGCTACGTCTCCGTCGTATCTATAATTTTTGATTATTCCATGCCAATATTATTCAACTTTCATATACTTTTTGGCAACTTTTTATATTATTTTTGGGACTAACATATTGATCCAGTGCCCAGTGCCAGTTCCTGTCTGTTGCTTGTTTTTGGTTTCACAGGATATCCATATTAAACGGAGTCCAAACGGGGTAAAAACGGACGGAGCTTATTTTTGGAAAATATGGAAAATTCGGAAGGAAAATCAATGCGAACCAGTGCCCGAGGTGGTCACGAGATAGGGGGGCGCGCCCCCCAGGGTGCGCCCCCTACCCTCGCGAGACCACCGTAAGGCGGTTGACGCTCTTCTTTTGCCGCAAGAAAGCTAATATTCAGAAGAAATCATGGCGAAGGTTTCAGGCCAATCGGAGTTACGGATCTCCATATATATACGAAACGGTGAAACAGAGCCAGGGCAGAATGCAGAAACAGAGAGAGACAGAGAGACAGATCCAATCTCGGAGGGGCTCTCGCCCCTCCCACGCCATGGGAGCCATGGACCAGAGGGGAAACCCTTCTCCCATCTAGGGAGGAGGTCAAGGAAGAATAGGAAGGAGGGGGCTCTCTCCCCCTCTCTTCCGGTGGCACCGGAGTGCCACTGGGGGCCATCATCATCACCGCGATCTTCACCAACAACTTCACCGCCATCACCAACTCTTCCCCCATCTATGCAGTGGTGTAACCTCTCTATTACCTGCTGTAATCTCTTCTTAAACATGGTGCTCAACGCTATATATTATTTCCCAATGATGTATGGCTATCCTATGATATTTGAGTAGATCTGTTTTGTCCTAATGGCTATTTGATGACCATGATTGGTTTGAGTTGTATGTTTTATTATTGGTGCTGTCTTATGGTGCTCTCCGTGTCGCGCAAGCGTGAGGGATTCCCGCTGTAGGGTTTGTGACGGTGTCCTGGACTAGGGGGTACTCACCACGTCGTCTCCCGATCTATTAGATTGGGCCAAGGACCCCCGTGGCCATATACTCATGGGCCAGTTCGGACGGCTACCGCATACAAGGAAGATTCCACAAGACTTGGCAATCAAGACAAGGACTTCTCCCCACCGGCGTATTCGGCTAGGACTCTTGTTATCCTAGGCCTCTGGTGCATTATATAAACTGAGGCCAGACTAGTCGATAAACATACAATATATACAACAATCATACCATAGGCTAGCTTCTAGGGTTTAGCCTCCTTGATCTCGTGGTAGATCTACTCTTGTACTACCCATATCATCAATATTAATCAAGCAGGAGTAGGGTATTACCTCCATCGAGAGGGCCCAAACCTGAGTAAAAAACATCGTGTCCCCAGCCTCCTGTTACCATCCGGCCTTGACACACAGTCCAGGACCCCCTACCCGAGATCCGCCGGTTTTGACACCGACATTGGTGCTTTCATTGAGAGTTCCGCTGTGTGATCGACAAAAGGATCGATGGCTCGCCTGCAGATCAACTGCGACTTTGGCGTCTTCGTCACCAGTTCGAATGGTCACCTTGGTTCGACCAAGAATTGCGCCCCGTGTTCGGATCACCATGTTCGGACGAGGGCCTTCATCCAACATCAATTCCGATCTCAATCAAGATCACAGAGGAATCATCTATGGAGCTCGGGGGCTCAACGTCAACATTGCCCTCGAGCGACCATGCTGTTTTTTTTGGACAGCGAACTCGTATCTGCCACCACCACCTCCTCGAGTATCGCTTTGACGATCGCTTTGATGGAATTGTGCGTAATTGGGTCTACAACAACCCTGGAAAATTTTGTTGAGTTCCGATGAAGGAATCTCTGGCAATCCACGATATTACCGGAGCCCTGTCAAATCTGGACGGGAATTTGGATGAGTTTAGGGCGTGGTGTCCAGCTTCTAGCTCGGACGTCCTTTGGAAGATCCAACCATTGATCTGCTGCGGAATTCCTATATCTACCACCTCTCAAAATTTCAGCTCGATCCGACCGTCCAAACTCCGGGAACCTTCCGATTAGTGCATCACTTTTCGGATCTATTTTCTGCGCGAAAACGAATCCGACCCGAGTTTATCTTTTTTATGAACGGGATTTCAGACATCCCCTTTGAAGGAGGTTTTGTATGGGGGATTGTGTTTTGTTCCCGAACACATCCCACTAACTTTAAGATCTTTTGAACATGATCTTCAACATCATGCTGGTGTCAAACCAGTCCGGCAATATTACTCCGCGGCTGCCGACTTGCGCTAGACACGTCGTCACTTTAGCCGAGCTCAACTTCTTCGGATCATCATCTCGGCAAGCCGAACAAGAGTCCGGCATCGTGAAGGATAAATCATCATCAACATCGCCGCCCCACGGATACACGGAGCGGGCATACCGGCATTGCCGCACGGTCGCTTCATCAAGCCGGCATCGACCACGTCACGACCTGCATTGACAGGGCCGCACTATTGCTTCTTCAAGCTGGTGTCCGTCACGCCGACCTACTTCGACTCATCGGCTGACGTCGAGGCTTCGACATCTTGGCTGGACCGGGGGCTTCGCCTTCTCTTCATCAACCTACTCCGGACGCTTCGCCGTCACTAGCCGACCAACTCTGTCACGTTAGCTGGGCCGAGGGCTTTGCCTCGGCGAGTCAACCTTTACCAGCATTGCCATGCCATCGTTTTATCGCCCATCAGGCAATGGGTGTGCGGAGCGAGTCCCAATTTTGGAAATCACCTTCCTTCGGATTGCTACAACAAATAAACCAGGTGCTATTAATCCCAGTATTTTTTGCTTGTTTGGGTTCATTTTTTCCAAGGAATTATTACTCTGATTTGTCCATGATATGTACACAGGTCTATCAAATGGTGACCGCATTAATGACGGTCGCGTGGTGGTTCGATCAGTTTCCGTACATAGTCCGGCGAACGCCGCATCCGGAGCTCGGACCGACCTGTGAATTCAGGCTTTGCCACGCCTCTACTACATCACGCCGACGCCCTGCATCGACATTGACTTCGGCGCTAGGCCATATTTCTTCTATTCCTCACTTTGCATAAATTATTTATTATGCAACATTTTTTAATTATCATTATTACTATTATCTCCGGTTTGCACTATTTTTTGTGCACAGGAAAATGATTCGGGGACTTCGGCGTCACTCTACCGGTCTGCATTGACCGTGCTATGTCACCACTTCGGCGTATCGAGCTCTCCGCTCCACCACCTCGGGACCGGCTTGGGGGATGGAACCTTGCCCCGCATCAAGCTCGGACCGCGTCATCAATACCGAACACATTAACCAGCTAAGTCGCTTTCATGCTCAAAGCTTTAATTTCTAACTTGTGCTCGGTTCGACCAAGCATTATACTTTTTTGGAAAAAAGTTGCTTGTAAAAAATTTCCTTGTCCAAACTTTGTTTGTGACGCATAAATTCAAATACCCCGTTTACTTGGGGGCTTCCTTTATGAAGCTTTTTCCTGTTGCATATGATTATACTTGTACGGCTTCGTTCCTTGTTCGTGTATTACGCCACAATATGCACCATATTGACTTAAGCGATTTGCAAGCTGGGTTGCCTCGCTCCTGTGTTTACCCCTACGTTCCCGATTGTTCGGCTAGGGAGTAAAGGGAGCACCTCTGCGATTGTCACGATCGGGTCAACCGAGCCGGACCTCAGACTGGGTGAAGCCGAAAGCTAGCGCTCTTATAGTTTTCAATGATGGTCGGCACACAACGGAACTCATGAGTACAAAAAATCTATTGCACAAGTCTCATAATAACAATGAGCACCGAAGAAAGGTATCGGTGGGGGTACTATTTTCTTCGAAGATGCTTCTTACACTTCACGGTAATATAGCATAAGTTCCCTGAGCGCGCTTTGTCTGTTACAGCCTTATGGCCTGATTGCCTGGTTATTGGAAACACCGTCGATATTCTCGACCGATGGAGTACATAACATTTTTCGGTCCTTGACCGAAGAGGGAGAAGCTGACGGTCGGTTAAGATGCATTTAAAGTTCGGTTGAACATAGATATGATATAAGTACTTCGGTACATGCAATCATTCTTCTACCCAAGTCACTTGGGGGCTCTTAAGTTTATTTGAGCCGTTTTATAATAAGTGTTCTTCTTCTTAGTCGTTGCAAAGTTTTATTATTATTTATCACTCCTTTTTTCGACACGAGTGTGCGGTCACTAGCCGCGGAGCCTAATTTCTCTCTCAAAGCCGCTAGAGTTTAGTTTGCTAAACTGGCCTGATGAGAAGTACTCCGCCCTCGGGATAGGAGGTTGAAGCCGTAGGCTGACCCGCTCGAAGTCTTGAGATAGGATGTATCATGTTAAAGCACGACAGAAGCACTTCTTTTTTCTAAGACCAACTTTCGGATTGGCACCGAACACTTGATATTGTTCGGACGTCATGTTTTTACTGACGTTTCTTGGTTTTCCAAGCCTTTTGGCACTTTTAAACTATTTGTGCTTTTCCAGCATTAGTCTCGCAGTGCAACGCCGGACACCTTTAGGGATTCGGCAAAAACATTCTCAGATATTGCTATATATGCATCGGTTTCGAATTGTGTCTTCGGTCAATAGTTGGGTTGCCCGGCTCCTGCACTTGTTTCCTACGTTCCGTTTTGTTCGGCTAGGCGTGCAAAGGGAGAACCACTGCGATTGTGCTTCCATCTCACATGGTTAAGCACCTCAGTGGAGAAAGTCGAAAACTGACCGTCACAATAAGCGTAAACTAGTCAGCGATCCGGTGACTATGTTAAATAACAGGCCGTTCATAACATTGGCCGAAGTGTTTACGGCTTGACCTCGACTGTCGCCGAACACTACCGGGGGCTATTAACTAGCCTCCCAAACTAAATCCTTGATATTTTGCTCTTACATTGGAGCTGAGGTTTTATGATCATGCTTAGCATGACAACCCAAAGAAAGGAACCGATAGCGGGACTATTTTATTTGGAAGACATTTCTTCTGTTAAACAGTAATATAACTCCCTGCGTACCTTTGTTTATAAACCGTATGGCCAGATTGCCTTGTTTGTCGTAAATCTTTGCCCTCATAAAGGCTTTATAAAGTAGGACAAACACTCCTCGGCTACTGGCCGAGGAGGTGGAAGCCGATGGTCGGTCAGCAAAGTTTTGTACAATGCGGATCCGAGCATTAATGACGTAAAGTACTTGGATACATAGAGTCATTACACATAATTTGTGATTTTACTATGGATATTGATCCTTAATTCGGCCACCCGTGCCCGCATTAAGGCTCGGGGGCTACTGGGCTTCGGGCTTATTATTTACAAATATTAAAGGGGCACATCGATCCCCTGATCTGGTGTTGCCACCCGACCAGTGTCTCGGGGGCTACTGCATTGCTTGTCCAATGCAGAAAATTTTATGTGCAATATAGTTTCCGAGGAGATTTTGATCCTCAGGTTGGTCGGCCGCACCCAACCTGAGTCTCGAGGACTGAGCACGCCGCTTTTAGTGTCCCGAAGTATTCTACCGAGCTTGGACTTGATCATCAGGCCGATTTTGCAAATCAACCTGAGTCTCAGCGGCTACTAGGATCAGCGGTCTTACGTCATCCTTCAGGTGCATCTCAGGTTTTAGACCAATACACACCTTGAGGGCTACTGGCCATATATCTTGGCAGAGAATAAATTGCAATAATAAAAAATATTGAAAAAAATCGGCCCACAGTCGGGCTGGTGCACCACCTCGGAAGCAGTCCGGCATAAAGCTCGGGCGCTAGTGGCTGGCTCCATAGAGGGCATTTCCGGCATTAAGCTCGGCTAAACTCCTTCAACTTTTTTGAACCAAGGTGATATGACACCTCAGATTTAGTCCGGCATTGGAGCCTGGACACAGTCCGGCGTTGGAGCTCGGATATATTTCGGCGTTGGAGCTCGGATATACAGCCCGGCGTTGGAGCTCGGATACATAGTCCGGCGTTGGAGCTCGGATACATTCCGGCGCTAGAGCTGGGAAGCGGTCCGGCGTTGGTGCTCGGCTGCAAAAGATACCTCGAATGCAGTCCGGCGTTGGAGCTCGGACGCAAGAGGACCCTGCCTCCCGGGAACAACTTCAAACCCGAGGTGTGGCATAAAAATAAACAAGGCATTGATAAAGGCCGGAAACTTAAAGGGGCTCCTCGGATACCCGACATGTAAACTCGTCGAATGCATTTCGGCGATCCTCAAGATCGAAGATAAAGAAGATTTATTGAACCATTTTTCAAGACCGGCAACCGAAGATGAAGAACAGTTCGGAAGAATCGAGGAGCGTCCCTAACTTGAAGACCGGTTCAGGGGGCTACTGACGGTGTCCTGGACTAGGGGGTACTCACCACGTCGTCTCTCGATCTATTAGATTGGGCCGAGGACCCCCGTGGCCGTATACTCATGGGCCAGTTCGGACGGCTACCGCATACAAGGAAGATTTCACAAGACTTGGCGATCAAGACAAGGACTTCTCCCCACCGGCGTATTCGGCTACGACTCTTGTTATCCTAGGCCTCCGGTGCATTATATAAACCGAGGCCAGGCTAGTCGATAACATACAATATATACAACAATCATACCATAGGCTAGCTTCTAAGGTTTAGCCTCCTTGATCTCGTGGTAGATCTACTCTTGTACTACCCATATCATCAATATTAATCAAGTAGGAGTAGGATATTACCTCCATCGAGAGGGCCCAAACCTGGGTAAAAAACATCGTGTCCCCAGCCTCTTGTTACCATCCGGCCTTGACGCACAGTCCAGGACCCCCTACCCGAGATCCGCCGGTTTTGACACCGACAGTTTGCAATATGCTTATGATTTGCTTATGGTGGGTGGCGTGAGTGACAGAAGCACAGACCCGAGTAAGTAGGTTGTTTGCGTATGGGATAAAGGGGACTTGATGCTTCAATGCTATGGTTGGGTTTTACCTTAATGAATCTTTAGTAGTTGCGGATGCTTGCTAGAGTTCCAATCATAAGTGCATATGATCCGAGTAGAGAAAGTATGTTAGCTTATGCCTCTCCCTCAAATAAAATTGCAATAATGATTACTGGTCTAGTTATCGATTGCCTAGGGACAAATAACTTTCTTGTTGACAAAGGCTCTCTACTAAAACTAATTTAGTTGTGTCTTCATCTAAACAGCCCCTAGCTTTTATTTTTGTGTTCTTTAGCTTTTATTTTTGTGTTCTTTACTTTCTTGCAAGCTTACCCAAAAACACCTACAAAGTACTTCTAGTTTCATACTTGTTTTAGGTAAAGCGAACGTCAAGCGTGCGTAGAGTTGTATCGGTTGTCGATAGAACTTGAGGGAATATTTGTTCTACCTTTAGCTCCTCGTTGGGTTCGACACTCTTACTTATCGAAAGAGGCTACAATTGATCCCCTATACTTGTGGGTTATCAATGACCCCCCCTGATACTGTAAATTCACATATTTCTAGAAAAAAATCAGGGAGAAAGAATTATCACGATCCACGATATGGAGCCGCCGCCAAGCCCTGTTCTTCCTCGGGAGGGCAGATCTGGAGTCCGTTTGGGGCTCCGGAGAGGGGGATCTATTGGGGAACGCAGTAATATCAAAAAAAATCCTATGCACACGCAAGATCTATCTAGGTGATGCATAGCAATGAGAGGGGAAGAGTGTTGTCCATGTACCCTCGTAGACTGTAAGTAGAAGCGTTATGACAACGCGCTTGATCTAGTCAAATGTCTTCACGATCCGACCGATCCTAGCACCGAAGGTACGGCACCTCTGCGATCTGCACACGTTTAGCTCGGTGACGTCCCACGAACTCTAGATCCAGCTGAGTGTCGAGGGATAGTTTCGTCAGCACGACAGCGTGATGACGGTGATGATGAAGCTACCGGAATAGGGCTTCGCCTAAGCACCGCTACGATTGGCCAAGGTTGATTATGGTGGAGGGGGCACCGCACACGGTTCAGACAATGATCAACTTGTGTGTCTATGGGGTGCCCCCCTCCCCCGTATATAAAGAAGTGGAGGAGGGGGGAGGGCCGGTCCTCTATGGCGCGCCCTAGGGCAGTCCTACTCCCACCAGGAGTAGGATTCCGCCCTTCCAAGTAGTAGGAGTAGGAGAGAAGGAAGGGGATGAGAGGGGGAAGGAAAGGGGGGCTGCCCCCACCCAATTCATATTGTGCTAGGGGGGGCGCGCCTGATACGTCTCCGTCGTATCTATAATTTTTGATTGTTCCATGCCAATATTCTACAACTTTTACATACTTTTGGCAACTTTTTATACTATTTTTGGGACTAACATATTGATCCAGTGCCCAGTGCCAGTTCCTGTTTGTTGCATGTTTTTATTTCGCAAAAAATCCATATCAAACGGAGTCCAAACAGGATAAAAACTGACGGAGTTTTTCTGAAATCTATCTATCTATCTATCTATCTATCTATCTATATCTATCTATCTATCTATCTATATCTATACCTATACTAATTCTTGACTTCCCGTAAATTCCCACATTAATTAGATTTTACGAGCCGTTAATCTGGTGGGACCGATTTATTACGGTGTAGATCGACTCATATAAAATAAAACAGATCTATCTCTCTCGCATGACCCAACTCTCTCATTCTCTCACGTCTCACGTATCTCTCCAATGAGCGAAAAAACGATGTCCTGGATTAATCAACGTTGGATCAGCCGCATGCTAAAAAAATCAGTTTAGAAACCATTATGCACACGTGTATACCCCTCTCTCCTCCCATGACGTCATCCCTTATTGTCAGTTCGATCTGATATAAAAATCACATACGTACAAACTACCACGATCCAATCTATCTTCTCCCTGGTCATCTTCTTCTCCAACCTTTGAGTCTCTACTGCTTCCATGGTCCAATCCATGGCAAATCAATAATAAATATCAGCTTCCACGATCCAATCCAACATCCATGGGCAAATTAATCTCACGTCTATTAGTGCAGCCAAGGAGGTGGTGTGCAACAACAGATTGAAGAAAATCAGTGTGGGGGCAAATCGAGAAATCAATCTCACGTCAATTAGTGCAGCGGAGGAGGTGATGTCCAACAGCAGATCAAAGAAAATCATTGCAGGCGCTATTATCGGCAAGACATCCGAGTGTATGAACAGTCTACGACAGACGGATGGCATAGTTCTTTGCCCCTCTGACAACATTAATTTGTCTCTGATTACTCCTTGCCCACTAGCAGGCAAGTTACTTTGCATGACGATTTTCATCCTATTGAATCCATTGGAGAATCTAGTCTGCTTCTTTCCCTAACGTGTATTGCTATTGATTCCATATAAATAATGAACTACTGCAAGTGCATTTTTTGTCTTACTAAGGTGTAAATTCATGCAAGTATATCACACGGCTAGCTGAGATGTGACTTCTTATAATTCCTTATTAAGTTATTAATACAATTAAATCCTTCTGTCTTAGTCCTTATGTACTATCATTAGCAGTAGTGTGTCAAACCAGGCCTTGGTTTATTTTCACTTCTTCTCATCTTTGGGTAGCACAGAAGTTGTATATATGTTGTTTTACAAATGGTTTTGCCTTCAACTATACATCTTTGAGGCTTCGGCAATTGCATTGCTCTAATTAACCCTTGCCCTAACGCAAATTCGGCACCCCAATTTAAGAATTTGTGGTGTTCCATTATACAAAATTCTATCAGTCCTGCAGCAGAATCATGTTGGCTGCAAGCAAGCTCAGTGCTCCCGCTTCTCACTCTATATAGTAAATAGATGCCATCAATTTAAGTTAATATGTTCATTATTAATTTATCACCTGCATTGGTGTAGCTATAATAAGTTTCAATACTCACCTTATTCTGTACTTACAGTTTTGTATGGCTGAAAGCAATGGTTTCTATCATAAGTTTGTTTCTCTCACAAGCTCTTTGAATCACAGTAATCCTTGCAGATGTTTCCCATGTTTTGTGTTAAAGGTAAAAAATGGTTGTCAAGAATGTGAGGCTTGGTATCTTCAGTTGCGGATTTCGGTTAGGCTATCTTATATGAGGTGAGTTACTCCCACTTATGTTTACATCTTTATTGTGTGTACTGTATGCAGTCCATATTGTAAAGTCCCTTCTACAGGAGTCACTAGAGCACTATTAGAAGACCATGGCTTAATAGTTGGCTCGGTAACCATTTTTCCTAAATATTAAACTGTGCTGCCTCAACTTCCATCTTCGATGCTCTTGATTGGCTGCCATCTCCTGTTCAAATCCTCCACATCCTGTTCCTCAGTTGTTCTTGAAAAGTATATTTGCACGTCGTCGCCGGCCGGCCGGTGCTGCCACCATCTCTAATCCTGATGATGCAGCAGTGTCACTTCTTTTTCTTTTGGCAAACACCAGCAGTGTGGTTAACTGTGAGAGAAGGGCCAGTTCATGCGGACGATGGTCGATGAGGCTTGGATGTGGCTACGGAGGCATAAGAAGCACGGTGATCAGAGGATTCGTAGCAAGGTGCAGGTCACTGGCCGATGCTAGCGTTCAATTTTTAAATTATTAGCTCACTTTATTTGTATCCCCTTGGATTTCCCTAATTTGATCAAAAGGAGTTTCGTCCAGTTTGTAAGGTAATTAGTGCAGTTTTCTCTTTGTTGAATTGCTATGCGGATATGTGGTTACAAAACTACATCTGTAAGTACATATCCTAATTCAATTGAATGTCCATAGATTAATAAATTTATGGCACAACATCAATCCCTCTGTTGTAACACACAGTGTCTAATCCACGTTTATTTCATGGTTGTGTGTTCTCCGCGATGTCGTGCAGGCTGACACCAAAGTCCACCCAAACTATGAACGCTCAATAAATCTCAGATGTTTCCTGCAAGCAACAAAATCCTTTTCGTAGCCGAAGATGAAAGTCACAAGCAATATCGTTATCTGATGTGACTGGATTAACACATCAATGGTGGTCTCCGACAGCACCTGCCCAATATATTATGTATGCAGCCTTTTTCTGTTCAATTGAGATCTGACAAATTCATTTTATCTAAATTTGTGCACATTCTCTTTCCAGTATGTATTGTATGCCGGACATGTCAACTCATGATCTACCTTTGGACGTTCGACAGATTCACCAATGTCGATTACTCAATGACCTTATACGCACGTAATATGGGCAGTTTTGCAGTACACAGGGCTAAGCATAAGGTGATGCATTACAACTCATAAAGGAAATAATCTGCCCCTGAAGTAATTCCCGAGGTAAAAAGTGTACTTTAACGAACAACAATACAATTACTGGCAGCATCCTGAAGTTATCTTACCAATAACTGGACTCAGAACCACCCCTAAAAAAACAAATTGGACTCAGAAACGCAGAAAACGCCAGCCATGGTCTATTGGTAGTTGGTGGAGGCATGGAGCAAGGTTGTATTTCTAGAGCAAGGCTCGCATCTATATTTTGTGAATTCTTTCACTTATCAATTTTTTCTATTGAGTTTAAATTTTATGAGCTGTGTTCTTCCTTTCTATATTTACGAGCATGTAAGCTGGAATTATTTAGGCTCTTCTACTGACTTGCATGGTGAGCGTTTAGTTAGCTAACATTGTTATAGCACCTTAATGCATCTTTCAATTGTCACATGTAAAACCTTTATAGGGCCATAAGCAAGTATTAAGGCCTTATTAAATTATAGTTTCAGCCGTGAACAACAATATAATTGGTCATCCAACACATCAGCTGCGATTATTTCCTTGAAGGCACCTCCAAATGTTTAGAGATAAAACATTGAGTGTTTAGTCTGTTGACTGTTTTATCTTCAGCTCTCTATATGCATGCCACTTATGAAGTGCAAAACTGCTAATAGGTAAATTTGAGATAAACCTTACATGGTTTACTATATGGTACATTGATATGTTAATTTATGCTCATGGTGCTTAGCGTTGTACATCGAGTTTCAAGCAACTAATGTTTCTCCTTCGATGGTAGAAATGTTGTTTTGTCTCTTCCTACAAACAAAGACATCAACTATAGTTGATCAAATAATTAATCATATTATTCGCAAAAAAATAATGACATATTTATTTCTTGATAAAGTTCCAATGATTGTTTATTTAAGTGATGACCAATTATAAGTTTTTTCTTACATTCTACTTCGGTTTCATGTGTAATAATATGAACTGTAGCACTCTATTATTTGTGTTGGCATGATGTAGATTGGATTACTGCTGCATGCTGACCATGTAATTTTCAGTGTTTTCATAGGGTATTTGTTTTGGACGTATGTATGCATGGTGCCTGCTGATCAAAACCTAGGTCAGGGTTTTTTTGGTATAAATTTGTATGGAGCAACACTACAATATAGCATTTAGAATTTTCTTAAAGCACTTGATTTTTTTACACCATAAGATAGGTTAAATTTTTCTTAATGTGGAATCATAAAAATGATCCTGTCATATGAACTACTGACCTAAAATGTCTTATATTTGTTTACAGAGATAGTAGATACTACTGCCTGAATTGTTTTCATGATTTTTTTTACAAATATACAAGAAAATAAAGGATGATCCTATCATATGAACTACTAACCTAAAATGTTTTATATATCAAAGTATTGATGTTATGCAACATCTTAAAGACTAGTCCGTGTGAATACACGGGTTGACGACTAGTATATGTGAATTTTGGGAAGTGGAATCAATGCGAGACGATGCCCGAGGGGTCCACGAGGGTGAGGGGGGCGCCCCAGGGGGTCAGGCGCGCCCTAGTCCCTCGTGGCCACCCCGTAAGGCGGTTGGTGCCTTCTTTCGCCGCAAGAAAGCCAATATCCGGATAAAAACCGTGTCCAAAATTCAGCCCAATAGGAGTTACGGATCTCCGGGAATTTAAGAAATGGTGAAAGGGTAGAATCAGGGAGCGCAGAAACAGAGAGAGACAAAGAGACAGATCCAATCTCGGAGGGGCTCTCACCCCTCCGCCGCCATGGAGGCCATGGACCAGAGGGGAAACCATTCTCCCATCTAGGGAGAAGGTCAAGGAAGAAGAAGAAGGGGGGCTCTCTCCCCCTCTCTCCCGGTGGCGCCAGAACGCCGTCGGGGCCATCCTTGTGTGACAGCGATCTACACCAACACCTCCGTCATCTTCACCAACATCTTCATCACCTTCCCCCATCTATATACAACGGTCCACTCTCCCGCAACCCGCTGTACCCTCTATTTGAACATGGTGCTTTATGCTTCATATTATTATCCAATGATGTGTTGCCATCCTATGATGTCTGAGTAGATTTTCGTTGTCCTATCGGTAATTGGTGAATTGCTATGATTGGTTTAATTTGCTTGTGGTTATGTTGCTATCCTTTGGTGCCCATCATATGAGCACGCGCGTGGATCACACCATAAGGTTAGTTGTATGTTGATAGGACTATGTATTGGTGGGCAAGAGTGACAAAAGCTTCAACCTAGCATAGAAATTGATGCATACGGGATTGAAGGGGGACCAATATATCTTAGCGCTATGGTTGGGTTTTACCTTAATGAACGTTAGTAGTTGCGGATGCTTGTTAATAGTTCCAGTCATAAGTGCATAGAATTCCAAGTCAGGGATGACATGCTAGCAGTGGCCTCTCCCACATAAAACTTGTTATCGGTGTAGTAACGTAGTCAATTGCTTAGGGACAATTTCGCAACTCCTACCACCACTTTTCCACACTCGCTATACTAACTTTATTGCTTCTTTACCTAAAACAGCCCCTAGTTTTTATTTACGTGATCTTTATATTCTTGCAAACCTATCCCGTTACACCTACAAAGTACTTCTAGTTTCATACTTGTTCTAGGTAAAGCGAACGTCAAGCGTGCGTAGAGTTGTATCGGTGGTCGATAAAACTTGAGGGAATATTTGTTCTACCTTTAGCTCCTCATTGGGTTCGACACTCTTACTTATCGAAAGAGGCTACAATTGATCCCCTATACTTGTGGGTTATCAAGACCTTTTTCTGGCGCTGTTGACAAGGAGTTATAGCGTGGGGTGAATATTCTCGTGTGTGCTTGTTTGCTTTATCACTAAGTAATTTTTATTTGTTGTTCTAAGTTGTTCTCTATCTTTAGTTATGGATATGGAACACGAAATACCAAAACAATTAGGTTTACTTGCTAGTCATGGAGATGGGGAACCTCCTAAAACCCTCGATGCTCATTATGTGAAAGATATTATGTACTACTTTGATAATCCTGAGAAAACCCCATTCAACTTTATAATGGGCGTAACATTGGATCAACGTGAATACTTTAGGGATTATCGCTTGACTCAAAAAGGGAAACTATTATGATATCAAATCTATATGTTGCATTGGTATGCTCGGCAACTATGCTTGAGATATGATTATACTTGTTGCTCTAGGATGAAGGCTCCACACCTTCCCTTTTCATGTGAATTTAATCACGATGAAACCTTGGCTTCTTATGCTAATGGTATATATGATTATTATGATTGGAACAAATAGAAGAATTCGTTGCTTTTATGGGTGCTTATGAAATTGAATCTTTGTTTAAAGAGTTTGAAGATTTTGATGATTCAGTTTATATACCTGAAAATTTAGCTATCCTTAAATGTTGCTATGAGAATTATAAATACAATTATGATATTGATGAATTTATTGATAAAGTCTCCGCTGTCCGAGAAGAGACTAATATTTTGCAGGAGTCTATGGAAGAAGAAATTGATGAAACTATGAGCTCATTGGATGAAAGAGATGATGAGGAGAGCGAAGAACAAAAGGAGGAAGAGCGGATTAGCTACCCATGCCCAGCTTGTAATGAGAGTAACTCTTCAACTCATACATTGTTTAATTTCCCTTCATGCTTACCGAAGGATGATTGCTATGATGATTGTTATGATCCCATTGATTCTTTTGAAATATACCTTTTTGATGATGCTTGCTATGCTTGTGGTCAAGATGCCAATATGAATTATGCTTATGGAGATGAACTTGCTATAGTTCCTTATGTTAAACATGAAATTGTTGCTATTGCACCCACGCATGATAGTCCTATTATCTATTTGAATTCTCCCGACTACACTATATGGAGAAGTTCGCCCTTATTAAGGATTATATTGATGGGTTGCGTTTTACTACCACACATGATGATTTTGATAGATATAATATGCATGTGCTTGCTGCTCCTACTTGCAATTATTATGAGAGAGGAACTACATCTCCGCCTCTCCATGTTTCCAATATGATAAAATTGCAAGAAACTGTTTATACTATGCATTGGCCTTTACTATGTGTGCATGAATTGTTCTTTTATGACATGTCGATGCATAGGAAGAGAGTTAGGCTTCATTGTTGCATGATATATGTTACTTTTTGCTCACTACTAAATTACAAATCATTGCTAATTCAAATTGGCTTTGATATACCTTGGGATCCGGGTGGATCCATTACTTGAGCACTATATGCCTAGCTTAATGGCTTTAAAGAAAGCGCTGCCAGGGAGACAACCCGGAAGTTTTAGAGAGTCATTTATTTATGTTGTGTGCTTTTATAAAATACAAATCCATTGTATTATGAAAATAATGCGCCAAGATTTTCCTTTAGGATGTTTGCATTGCTTGTTGGTTTGTGCGGTGCAAAATAGAAACTTTGGTTGTAGTGCGTGATTTTACATTTTTTTACTGGAGAGTCAAACGGTTCTAAAACTTTTTGCAATGTCTTTCTATACAAATTGTTTATTTTTCCTAATTGTTTTAGAATTTTTGGAGTAAGATAAATATGGTGAATGTTCAGATTACTACAGACTGCCCTGTTTTAGACAGATTCTGTTTTTGATGCATAGTTTGCTTGTTTTGATGAAACTATAGATTTCTATCAGTGGATTAAGCCATGGAAAAGTTATATTACAGTAGCTAAAATGCAAAAACAAAATATAAATTGGTTTGCAACAATACTTAGAGTAGTGATTTGCTTTATTATACTAACGGATCTTACCGAGCTTTCTGTTGAGTTTTGTGTGGATGAAATGATCAAAGATCGAGGAGGTCTTGATATGAGGAGAAGGAGGAGAGGCAAGAGCTCAATATTGGGGATGCCCAAGGCACCCCAAGTAAATATTTAAGGAGACTCAAGCGTCTAAGCTTGGGGATGCCCCGGGAGGCATCCCATCTTGGTTCAACAAGTATCGGTATGTTTTCGATTTCGTTTTGTTCATGCGATATGTGTAAATCTTGGAGCATCTTTTGCATTTAGTTTTCACTTTTCTTTGATGCACCATGCTGGTATGAGATAGTACATGGTTGATTTATAGAATGCTCTTTGCACTTCACTTATATCTTTTGAGTATGGCTTTATAGAATGCTTCATGTGCTTCACTTATATCATTTGAAGTTTGGATTGCTTGTTTCTCTTCACATAGAAAACCGTCATTTGTAGAATGCCTTTTGATTCACTTATATTTGTTAAAGCGTGGGCATATCTTTTGTAGAAAGAATTAAACTATCATGCTTCACTTATATCTATTTAGAGAGTTGTCAGGAATTGGTCATTCACATGGTTAGTCATAAAATCCTACATAAAACTTGTAGATCACTGAATATGATATGTTTGATTCCTTGCAATAGTTTTGCGATATAAAGGTGGTGATATTAGAGTCATGCTAGTGGGTAGTTGTGGATTGTAGAAATACTTGTGTTGAAGTTTGTGATTCCCGTAGCATGCACGTATGGTGAACCATCATGTGATGAAGTCGGAGCATGAGGTATTTATTGATTGTCTTCCTTATGAGTGGCGGTCGGGGACGAGCGATGGTCTTTTCCTACCAATCTACCCCCCTAGGAGCATGCGCGTAGTACTTTGTTTCGATGACTAATAGATTTTTGCAATAAGTATGTGAGTTCTTTATGACTAATGTTGAGTCCATGGATTATACGCACTCTCACCCTTCCATCATTGCTAGCCTCTTCGGTACCGTGCATTGCCCTTTCTCACCTCGAGAGTTGGTGCAAACTTCACCGGTGCATCCAAACCCTGTGATACGATACGCTCTATCACACATAAGCCTCCTTATATCTTCCACAAAACAGCCACCATAGCTACCTATTATGGCATTTCCATAGGCATTCCGAGATATATTGCCATGCAACTTCCATCATCATCATATACATGACTTGAGCATTTATTGTCATATTGCTTTTCATGATCGTAAGATAGGTAGCATGATGTTTTCATGGCTTGTCCGTTTTTTGATGTCATTGCTACGCTAGATCATTGCACATCCCGGTACACCGTCGGAGGCATTAATATAGAGTCATATTTTGTTCTAGTATCGAGTTGTAATATTGAGTTGTAAGTAAATAAAGTGTGATGATCATCATTATTAGAACATTGTCCCATGTGGGGTTATCAAAATAAAAGTGGCCAAAGAAGCCCAAAAGAGAGAGAGAGAGGCCAAAGAAGCCTACAAAAAAGGAAAAAAAAGAGAAAAAAAATGAGAGAAAAGAGAGAAGGGACAATGTTACTATCCTTTTACCACACTTGTGCTTCAGAGTAGCACCATGTTCTTCATATAGAGAGTCTCTTGAGTTATCACTTTAATATACTAGTGGGAATTTTCATTATAGAACTTGGCTTGTATATTCCGATGATGGGCTTCCTCAAATGCCCGAGGTCTTCATGAGCAAGCAAGTTGGATGCACACCCACTTAGTTTCCAGTTTGAGCTTTCATACACTTATAGCTCTTAGTGCATCCGTTGCATGGCAATCCCTACTCCTCGCATTGACATCAATTGATGGGCATCTCCATAGCCCGTTTATTAGCCGCGTCGATGTGAGACTTTCTCCCTTTTTGTCTTCTCCACACAATCTCCATCATCATATTCTATTCCACCTATAGTGCTATATCCATGGCTCACGCTCATGTATTGCGTGAAAGTTGAAAAGATTTGAGAACATCAAAAGTATGAAACAATTGCTTGGCTTGTCATCGGGGTTGTGCATGATTTGAATATTTTGTGTGGTGAAGATGGAGCATAGCCAGACCATATGATTTTGTAGGGATAACTTTCTTTGGCCATGTTATTTTGAAAAGACATGATTGCTTTATTAGTATGCTTAAAGTATTATTGTCTTAATGTCAAATGATAGACTATTGCTTTGAATCACTCGTGTCTTAATATTCATGCCATGATTAGATTACATGATCAAGATTATGCTAGGTAGCATTCCACATCAAAAATTATCTTTTTTATCATTTACCTACTCGAGGACGAGCAGGAATTAAGCTTGGGGATGCTGATACGTCTCCATCGTATCTGTAATTTTTGATTGTTCCATGCTAATATTCTACAACTTTTACATACTTTTGGCAACTTTTTATACTATTTTTGGGACTAACATATTGATCCAGTGCCCAATGCCAGTTCCTCTTTGTTGCATTTTTTTGTTTCGCAGAAAATCCATATCAAATGGAGTCCAAACGGGATAAAAACTGACGGAGATTTTTTTTGGAATATATGTGAATTTTGGGAAGTGGAATCAATGCGAGAAGATGCCCGGGGGGCCCACGAGGGTGAGGGGCATGCCCCAGGGGGTTAGGCGCGCCCTGGTCCCTCGTGGCCACCCCGTAAGGTGGTTGGTGCCCTTCTTTCGCCGCAAGAAAGCCAATATCCGGATAAAAATCGTGTCCAAAATTCAGCCCAATCAGAGTTACGGATCTCCGGGAATTTAAGAAATGGTGAAAGGGTAGAATCAGGGAGCGCAGAAACAGAGAGAGACAGAGAGAGAGGTCCAATCTCAGATGGGCTCTCGCCCCTCCGCCGCCATGGAGGCCATGTACCATAGGGGAAACCATTCTCACATCTAGGGAGAAGGTCAAGGAAGAAGAAGAAGAAGAAGAAGGGGGGCTCTCTCCCCCTCTCTCCCAGTGGCGCCGGAACGCCGTCGGGGCCATCATTGTGTGACGGTGATCTACACCAACACCTCCGTCATCTTCACCAACATCTTCATCACCTTCCCCCATCTATATACAACGATCCACTCTCCCGCAACCCGCTGTACCCTCTACTTGAACATGGTGCTTTATGCTTCATATTATTATCCAATGATGTGTTGCCATCCTATGATGTCTGAGTAGATTTTCGTTGTCCTATCGGTAATTGGTGAATTGCTATGATTGGTTTAATTTGCTTGTGGTTATGTTGCTGTCCTTTGGTGCCCATCATATGAGCGCGCGCGTGGATCACACCATAGGCTTAGTTGTATGTTGATAGGACTATGTATTGGAGGGCAAGAGTGACAGAAGCTTCAACCTAGCATAGAAATTGATGCATACGGGATTCAAGGGGGACCAATATATCTTAACGCTATGGTTGGGTTTTACCTTAATGAACGTTAGTAGTTGCGGATGCTTGTTAATAGTTCCAGTCATAAGTGCATAGAATTCCAAGTCAGGGATGACATGCTAGCAGTGGCCTCTCCCACATAAAACTTGCTATTGGTCTAGTAACGTAGTCAATTGCTTAGGGACAATTTCGCAACTCCTACCACCACTTTTCCACACTCGCTATACTAACTTTATTGCTTCTTTACCTAAAACAGCCCCTAGTTTTTATTTACATGCTCTTTATATTCTTGCAAACCTATCCCGTTACACCTACAAAGTACTTCTAGTTTCATACTTGTTCTAGGTAAAGCGAACGTCAAGCGTGCATAGAGTTGTATCGGTGGTCGATAAAACTTGAGGGAATATTTGTTCTACCTTTAGCTCCTCGTTGGGTTCGACAATCTTACTTATCGAAAGAGGCTACAATTGATCCCCTATACTTGTGGGTTATTAGCTCCTCCCACCTTTTCCCTTCCTCTCCTCTATTCCACTAAGGCCCAATAAGGCCCATATACTCCCCGGGGGGTTCCGGTAACCTCCCGATACTCCGGAAAATGCCTGAACTCATCCGGAACCATTCCGATGTCCAAACACAGGCTTCCAATATATCGATCTTTTTGTCTCGACCATTTTGAGACTTCTCATCATGTCCTTGATCATATACGGAACTCCGAACTACCTTCGGTACATCAAAACACAGAAACTCATAATACCGATCGTCATCGAACGCTAAGCACGCGGACCCTATGGGTTCGAGAACTATGTAGACATGACCGAGACTCATCTCCGGTCAATAACCAATAGCGGAACCTGGATGCTCATATTGGTTCCTACATATTCTACGAAGATCTTTATCGGTCAAACCGCACAACAACATACGTTGTTCCCTTTGTCATCGGTATGTTACTTGCCCGAGATTCGATCGTCGGTATCATCATACCTAGTTCAATCTCATTACCGGCAAGTCTCTTTACTCGTTCCGTAATACTTCATCCCACAACTAACTCATTAGTCACATTGCTTGCAAGGCTTATAGTGATGAGCATTACTGAGAGGGCCCAGAGATACCTCTCCGATACACGGAGTGACAAATCCTAATCTCGATCTATGCCAACCCAACAAACACCATCGGAGACACCTGTAGAGCATCTTTATAGTCACCCAGTTACGTTGTGACGTTTGATAGCACACTAAGTGTTCCTACGGTATTCAGGAGTTGCATGATCTCATAGTCATAGGAACATGTATAAGTTATGGAGAAAGCAATAGCAACAAACTAAACGATCATCGTGCTAAGCTAATGGATGGGTCAAGTCAATCACATCATTCTCTAATGATGTGTGTCAGTGTCAAAATCGGCGGATCTCGGGTAGGGGGTCCCGAACTGTGCGTCTAGGATCGATGGTAATAGGAGACGGGGGGCATGATGTTTACCCAGGTTCGGGCCCTCTCTATGGAGGTAATACCCTACGTCCTGCTTGATTGATCTTGATGAATATGAGTGTTACAAGAGTTGATCTACCACGAGATCGTAATGGCTAAACCCTGGAAGCCTAGCCTATATGACTATGGTAATGAGTATATCCTTTCCGGACTAACCTCTTTGGTTTATATAGACACCGAGAGGGAGGAATCTAGGGTTACATAGAGTCGGTTACATAAGAAGGAATCTTCATAGTCGGTCGCCAAGCTTTCCCTCCACGCCAAGTAGAATCCAATCCGGACATGGGTACGGTCTTCGGCCTTCATGTCTTCACAGCCCATCAGTCCGGCCCATGGATAACAGGCCGGACGCCCGAGGACCCCTTAGTCCAGGACTCCCTCAGTAGCCCCTGAACCTGGCTTCGATGACGAGGAGTCTGGCACGCAGATTGTCTTCGGCATTGCAAGGCGGGTTCCCCTTCCGAACTCCCAGTTGATCTTCAGATGTGATCATTGTATCCGGACCTGTATACACAACCGCAGAGGACATAATATTTTACGAGTTCACCTCATCGACCATTTTTTGGTAATATGACACCATGCCTGCGCGGCCACTACTTGCGAACCGTTTTAGCCGGCCCGTCGCCCCACGTCCCAAGACGTGGCTTTATTGGCGCATCTTATCCAAGCAGAGATCGTGCCTCCCTTTTTTAAGGGATTCCTGTCAACCCGGATGTGGGTAACCCAACCGTCGCTGGGGTACAACTCCTTGGAAACAAGCACGTTTTTTAGGCCCAAGAGGAGACGTTTGATATTTGCAACCTTTATATAGGGGTACAGACCCGTCTTTTTCTTCTACGCTTGCCTCTTCCTCGACCCCTGCAACCCTGAGTTCCAACCCCCGGTTTCGGTCGCCACAAGCCCCAATTATGTCCGGATCCAGCCGTCAAGGCCGGTGGGTAGCTTCTTCTGTCACCGAGGAAGATATCGCAAAGCTTCAGGCGGCGAGATACTTGACCGCAGAAATCTGTCACCGGCTTCCTGTCGAGGGGCAGGTTATTCCCACCCCCGGATCCGACAAGAGGGTCGTGTTCGTGTCCCACTTCCTCCGCGGGTTAGGGTTTGCACTTAACCCCTTCGTCCGAGGGCTCATGTTCTACTACGGGCTAGATTTTCACGATCTAGCCCCGGACTCTATTCTTCTTATCTCGGCGTTTATCATCATGTGCGAAGCCTTCCTCCGAACTACTCTGCACTTCGGCTTGTGGCTCAAGACCTTCGATGTGAAACCGCAAGTGGTAGAGGGGGAGCAAGCCGAGTGCGGCGGTGCTGCAGTGAGCAAGCTTGCTAGCGCTGTTTGGCTGAAAGGATCCTTCGCCAAATCTTCCGATCTGTGGCAGCAGGGGTGGTTCTATATCACCAAGCCCCGCAGCTCCAAGTGGGCAACTGCGCCCGCCTTCTGATCCAGCCCCCCAACTCAGCTTGCATCGTGGATTAACAAGGGGCTGGATTGGGGATCAACGAATGATGTGCGAACTCTACAAAGTCGCATCCGAAGCCTCATTGAGAGGGACATCGACATAGCCAACGTCGTTCAAGTAATGCTAGTTCGTCGGACCCTACCATGTCAGCGACGGCCACTCCGCCTATGGGAGTTTAATCCAGAAGGGCCACGGACTCTTCATCACTTCTTAGGCACAACACACGAAGGAATGTGGAAATTATTCTTTGGGAAATGAAGGCAATGGCCGAATACCACCGAAGATGTCGACCTAGACTGTAACCGTCCGGATACCCCGGTAAGTACCCGATTACCGAATACCCTATAATCAAATACCAGTGGCAAGATACCAACAGTATCATCCTTTTTCAGGGCTGGATAAAGAAGGTGTAACTGATTAGGTGTCCGGATCCCCTTCCCTAAGACTCAGCAACTCCCGTGTTAACAAGGATGCTGGCCTCGGCGCCATACCAGGCGCCAGCAGGGGGGGCGAGAAGACCCAAGATGACCTTGGTTCCAGGGGTAAGTCAGACACTGAGTCTGGAGAAATCGACCTTTCCTCGCCCGAAGACGGAGGCGGAAAAGGACCCAATATCCCTTCTCCAAACAGGAGGAAAAGGGCCGCCTCCGAAGATCAGAAGGGGCGGTCTCCCAAGAAGGGCAAGATGCCACCGTCGAGCGGCCTGGGTTTGGAAAGCGACACTGTTAAACAGCTCCAACAAGGGGACAAGCCCTCGGCCAAACCGTAAGAGAATCCGGAGCACTTTGATAACGTCCCGCTCCGTTGCTGTTACGGAAGATATACGTAACGCATTCATGTCTTTCTACAGGTCGGCATAGAGTTTTTCTGGGCGATCCTCTTCTTCGAGGAGTCTCCTCCCAGAGATGATGGAGAGCAAGACGCCTCCTCCAACATCCTCGCCCAACAAGGCGGATGGCTTTGAAGTGTCATAGTGGAGGGTCCCTTTTGACCAACAAGTTACGCAGGGGACAGAAGAGGCAGTAACCAAAGGTGGAGCTTCGACCATCCGGGATTCCGAGGCTGATGATAACAAAGGCCTCGGACTGACTGGTTCACAGCCGATAGTGATTCTGGAGACGGGTGAACAGATTCCTTCAAAGGATGATTGTGCTCCTGGAGCAGCTTCCAGAAACTTGGAGACTCTGAATATATTGTGGGACATGTTGCGGAAAGCATCTGTCTCGGGGGAACAGCGTACCTTGATGGGTATAGTGATTGAGAAGATTTCGTCCGTGAAGAGCGGATTAAATGAAGCCTTCATGAGTCTACTGAAGGGCTTCGAGGTTTGTGACATAATGTTTTCGGCTATGCTTCATTTGCAAAGATATGCCTATGTATAGGTAGTAGCCCCTGATACTCGGGTTGGCTTCCACTAGGAAGCAAAATAGAGGATCGAAAAGGATCATTTGAGGACTAACCTGATCACCTTTGAACACAGGCTCTTCCCCCTTGGCCGTTTCCCGGACTATGGAAATTGCCAATTTGCAGCAGAAGCTTGATGTGGCAGGGGATGATCTTGCTTTAATCAATATGCGTCTGGATGAGTCACAAGGTATGTATTCAGGACAATCCTCATATATTTTTGTGGTATAAGCATGATGCTGAGATTTGGCTGTAGATGGTGCTGCCGCCGTTGAAGTTCTTCGAGCGGAGCTGGCCCGGACCAAGGAGCAGGGCCGACATGGCAATGCTGCTACCAAAAAGGCATCAGCTGAATTAAAAGCCGAATAAGCTGCACGATGCCAAGATGAGGAGAAGATATCCACGATGACGCTCGAACTGGAGAATGCTACCAGCTGCTGCGAATTTCTGGAGAAGGAGAGTAAAGCCTTAACGGCTAATCTGGACAAGGCCTTACAAGAGGCGAGAGAAGCGCAGTCGAAATGCAGAGCAGCCCGTGAGGAGGTTCGACAGGCGAGGGAGATTGCGGCTGGAAAGCCCTTTCTGCTGCAAACTAAGTTCGGTGATCCGAACTATGCCCAGCTTTAACCAAGTATGGAGTTCTCCGGATGAGTTCTTGGACTTGCCGAAGAGTTCCGCCAATGCGGTGCAGTATTACCAAGCGCGAGATGGATATGCAATGGAGAAGCTTTTTTGGTCGCAGTTTGGCACATCAAAGCGCCCTTTGTTGCGCAATGAACAGATGTCCCAATGGGCCGAACTTCATAGGATATCCGGCGCTGCCATGAAGGACGTCGTAATCCGGTTGTGGCCAACCGAGCCTGTTCCGAATAGCTATTTCAGTTTGGTGCAAAGGCTTGTTGATGTGGTGCCGCGTATCGACGCTGTGAAGCGGTCAACGTGCATTGAGGGTGCACGGATGGCTTTTGCCCGAGTCAAGACGTTCTGGGGGAAGATGAAGGTCATCGATGTTGCGACGAGGGGTCCACCCAAAGGCAAGGACCGTCCGGAACTGGAGCATTATTTTGAAGACGTCCTAGAGGGCGCCCGCTTTATAGAGGGTCAGTGCTCAAAAGACATAATGTTCAAGTGAGGTGTATGAAAATTGTAAAAGACAATTTTATAGTTAATCCATTTCTGTTTTTCTTGAAAGCTTGAATTCCTCCTGTGCGGCTGTTTTGATATAATCTGAAATTTTTCCAGTCGTCGGCTTCAGCCCCCTTGTATGAAGTACGGGGGTGTTCGGAAAAGCATTTAATCACTCTTTATCAAACGTCTTGGTCCATGAAGGAGGTGATAATGCGGCGAACCAGGCAATCAGACTATAAGGCGTTAACACTTTCACTTAGCCATAGGAGTTTTATGGTGGGGCTATGATACGTCTCCAACGTATCTATAATTTTTTATTGTTCCATGCTATATTATATCCTGTTTTGGACATTATTGGGCTTTATTATACACTTTTATATTATTTTTGGGACTAACCTATTAACCGGAGGCCCAGCCCAGAATTGTTGTTTTTTGCCTATTTCAGAGTTTCCCAGAAAAAGAATATCAAACGAAGTCCAAACGGAATGAAACCTTCGGGAACGTGATTTTTGGAACGAACGTGATCCAGAGGACTTGGACCCTACGTCAAGAAAGCAACCAGGAAGGCACGAGGTAGGGGGCGCACCTACCCCCCCAGGCGCGCCCTCCACCCTCATGGGGCCCACATTGCTCCACCGACGTACTTCTTCCTCCTATATATACCTATGTACCCCAAACTACCAGATACGGAGCCAAAACCCTAATTCCACCGCCGCAACCTTCTGTACCCATGAGATCCCATCTTGGGGCCTTTTCCGGAGCTCCGTCGGAGGGGGCATCGATCACGGAGGGCTTCTACATCAACACCATAGCCTCTCCGATGATGTGTGAGTAGTTTACCTCAGACCTTCGGGTCCATAGTTATTAGCTAGATGGCTTCTTCTCTCTTTTTGGATCTCAATACAATGTTCTCCCCCTCTCTTGTGGAGATCTATTCGATGTAATGTTCTTTTGCGGTGTGTTTGTTGAGACCGATGAATTGTGGGTTTATGATCAAGTTTATCTATGAACAATATTTGAATCTTCTCTGAACTCTTTTATGTATGATTGGTTATCTTTGCAAGTCTCTTCGAATTATCAGTTTGGCTTGGCCTACTAGATTTATCTTTCTTGCAATGGGAGAAGTGCTTAGCTTTGGGTTCAATCTTGCGGTGTCCTTTCCCAGTGACAGTAGGGGCAGCAAGGCACGTATTGTATTGTTGCCATCGAGGATAACAAGATGGGGTTTATATCATATGGCATGAGTTTATCCATCTCCATCATGTCATCTTGCTTAAAATGTTACTATGTTCTTTTGAACTTAATACTCTAGATGCATGCTAGATAGCGGTCGATGTGTGGAGTAATAGTAGTAGATGCAGGCAGGAGTCGGTCTACTTGTCTCGGACGTGATGCCTATATACATGATCATACCTAGATATTCTCATAACTATGCTCAATTCTGTCAATTGCTCAATAGTAATTTGTTTACCCACCATAATACTTATGCTCTCGAAAGAAGCCACTAGTGAAACCTATGGCCCCCGGGTCTATTTTCTATCTTATTAATCTTCCATCAACAAGCTATTTATTGCACCATTTTTATTTTGCTTTATTTACTTTGCATCTTTATCATAAAATAACAAAAATATTATTTTATCATATCTCACTTTCGTAAGTGACCGTGAAGGGATTGACAACCCCTTTATTGCGTTGGTTGCGAGGATTTTATTTATTTGTGTAGGTGCGAGGGACTCGTGCGTGGCCTCCTACTGGATTGAGACCTTGGTTCTCAAAAACTGAGGGAAATACTTACGCTACTTTGCTGTATCACCCTTTACTCTTCAAGGGAAAACTAACGCAGTGCTCAAGAGGTAGCAAGAAGGATTTCTGGCGTCGTTGCCGGGGAGTCTACGCAAAAGTCAACATACCAAGTACCCATCACAAACCCTTATCTCCCGCATTACATTATTTGCCATTTGCCTCTCGTTTTCCTCTCCCCCACTTCACCCTTGCCATTTTATTTGCCCTCTCTCTCCATCCTCCTTCTCTTTCCTTATTTGCCTCTTTTTGCCCCTTTCTTGTTTGCTTGTGTGTTGGATCGCTTGCTTGTCGTTATGGCTAATCCTTTATCCGCTCCTTTGTCTCCCGAGTTTGAGGTTCTTCACTTGAAACAAAGACAAGGAGAAAACTTAAAAGATGCTTGGTTAATATGATGGAATCTTATCATAATTGCACCCTAGAGTTGAATTTTTGAATTTTTCTTCGCAATTTTTATGTTGGACTAAATATGTCTCATAGACACCTCTTGGACTGCATTGCCAAAGGAAATTTTATCGAAATCGATCCTAATATTGTGCATGAAATTATAGAGGGGGTAGTGGGAACACTACCTCAACAAAATGGGCCTCATCATACCCAGGAAGGAACCCAAGTTTTTGAGAAAATTTGCGAAGTAACAAAAATATTACAAAAATCTCTTGAACCTCTTAAGATTGTTAGCGGGAATCTTCACCGTATGAATATGTTGATCACTCTTTGTAATAAGCGGTTGGACTCTTTAGATTTAAAAATTTCCGAATATGAAGGGAAATGTAAAGAACCTCCTAGATTCGAGCATGACTCCGCTAAAAAATTAAAATATGGCAATACGTAGATCTATCTTCGCTTTTATGCCTAGCTAGGGGCGTTAAACGATAGCGCTTGTTGGGAGGCAACCCAATTTTATTTTTATTCCTTGCTTTTTGCTCCTGTTTAGTAATAAATAATTTATCTAGCCTCTGTTTTTTTGTATTTTTTGTGTTTAATTAGTGTTTGTGCCAAGTAGAATCGTTGGGAAGACTTGGGGAAAGTCTTTTTGATCTTGCTGTAAAAAACAGAAACTTTAGTGCTCACGAGAATTGCTGCCATTTTTATTTAGAAAGTTCTATTTAGTTAATTATTTTTGAAGATGATTAATAGATAAATTCCTCACGTCCATAAATTTATTTTAGAATTTTTTAGGTTCCAAAAGTTTGCGTTAGCTACAGATTACTACAGACTGTTCTGTTTTTGACAGATTCTGTTTTTCGCGTGTTGTTTGCTTATTTTGATGAATCTATGGCTAGTAAAATAGTTTATAAACCATAGAGAAGTTGGAATACAGTAGGTTTAACACCAATATAAATAAAGAATGAGTTCATTACAGTACCTTGAAGTGGTGTTTTGTTTTCTTTCGCTAATGGAGCTCCCGAGATTTTCTATTTTGAGTTTTGTGTTGTGAAGTTTTCAAGTTTTGGGTAAAAGATTTGATGGATTATGGAACGAGTGGCAAGATCCTAAGCTTGGGGATGCCCATGGCACCCCAAGATAATCTAAGGACACCTAAAATCCAAAGCTTGGGGATGCCCCGGAAGGCATCCCCTCTTTCGTCTACTTCCATCGATAACTTTACTTGGAGCTATATTTTTATTCACCACATGATATGTGTTTTGCTTGGAGCGTCTTGTATTATTTGAGTCTTTATTCGTTAGTTTGCCACAATCAAATTTTCTGCACACACCTTTTGAGAGAAACACACATGATTTCAAAATTATTAGAATACTCTATGTGCTTCACTTATATCTTTTGAGTTATATAGTTTTTGCTCTAGTGCTTCACTTATATCTTTTAGAGCACGGTGGTGGATTTGTTTTATAGAAACTATTATTCTCTCATGCTTCACTTATATTATTTTTGGAGTCTTAAACAACATGGTAATTTACTTAAACTAGGAAATTAATCATAATATGCTAGGCATTCAAGATTAGTAAAAAAATTCTTATGAGTGTGCTGTATACTAAGAGAAGTTTGATACTTGATAATTGTTTTGAGATATCGAGATGGTGATATTAGAGTCATGCTAGTTGAGTAGTTGTGAATTTGAGAATTACTTGTGTTGAAGTTTGTGATTCCCGTAGCATGCATGTATGGTGAACCGTTATGTGACGAAGTCGAAGCATGATTTATTTATTGATTGTCTTCCTTATGAGTGGCGGTCGGGGACGAGCGATGGTATTTTCCTACCAATATATCCCCCTAGGAGCATGCGCGTAATACTTTGTTTTGATAACTAATAGATTTTTGCAATAAGTATGTGAGTTCTTTATGACTAATGTTGAGTCCATGGATTATACGCACTCTCACCCTTCCACCATTGCTAGCCTCTATAATACCGCGCACCTTTCGCCGATATCATACACCCACCATATACCTTCCTCAAAACAGCCACCATACCTACCTATCATGGCATTTCCATAGCCATTCCGAGATATCTTGCCATGCAACTTTCCACCGTTCCGTTTACTATGACACGCTCCACCATTGTCATATTGCTTTGCATGATCATGTAGTTGATATTGTATTTGTGGCAAAGCCACCGTTCATAATTCTTTCATACATGTCGCTCATGCATCATTGCACAACCCAGTACACCGCCGGAGGCATTCACATAGAGTAATATTTTGTTCTAAGTATTGAGTTGTAACTGTTGAGTTGTAAGTAAATAAAAGTGTGATGATCATCATTATTAGAGCATTGTCCCAGTGAGGAAAGGATGATGGAGACTATGATTCCCCCAAAAGTCGGGATGAGACTCCGGACGAATAAAAAAATGAGAGAAAAAGAAAGAAGGGACAATGCTAATATCCTTTTACCACACTTGTGCTTCAAAGTAGCACCATGATCTTCATGATAGAGAGTCTCCTATGATATCACTTTGATATACTAGTGGGAATCTTTCATTATAGAACTTGGCTTGTATATTCCAATGATGGGCTTCCTCAAAATGCCCTAGGTCTTCGTGAGCGAGCAAGTTGGATGCACACCCACTAGTTTCTTTTGTTGAGCTTTCATACACTTATAGCTCTAGTGCATCCGTTGCATGGCAATCCATACTCACTCACATTGATATATATTAATGGGCATCTCCATAGCCCGTTAATACGCCTAGTTGATGTGAGACTATCTTCTCCCTTTTTGTCTTCTCCACAACCACCATTCTATTCCACATATAGTGCTATGTCCATGGCCCATGTTCATGTATTGCGTGAAGATTGAAAAAGTTTGAGAACATCAAAAGTATGAAACAATTGCTTGGCTTGTCATCGGGGTTGTGCATGATTTAAATACTTTGTGTGGTGAAGATAGAGCATAGCCAGACTATATGATTTTGTAGGGATACCTTTCTTTGGCCATGTTATTTTGAGAAGACATAATTGCTTAGTTAGTATGCTTGAAGTATTATTATTTCTATGTCAATATTAAACTTTTGTCTTGAATCTTTTGGATCTAAATATTCATACCACAATTAAGAGAATTACATTGAAATTATGCCAAGTAGCATTCCACATCAAAAATTCTGTTTTTATCATTTACCTACTCGAGGACGAGCAGGAATTAAGCTTGGGGATGCTTGATACGTCTCCAACGTATCTATAATTTTTGATTGTTCCATGCTATATTATATTCTGTTTTGGACATTATTGGGCTTTATTATACACTTTTATATTATTTTTGGGACTAACCTATTAACCGGAGGCCCAGCCCAGAATTGCTGTTTTTTGCCTATTTTAGAGTTTCGCAAAAAAAGAATATCAAACGGAGTCCAAACGGAATGAAACCTTTGGGAACGTGATTTTTGGAACGAACGTGATCCAGAGGACTTGGACCCTACGTCAAGAAAGCAACCAGGAAGGCACGAGGTAGGGGCGCGCCTACCCCCCCTAGGCGCGCCCTCCACCCTCGTGGGGCCCATGTTGCTCCACCGACGTACTTCTTCCTCCTATATATACCTACATACCCCAAACTACCAGATACGGAGTGAGGGAGTCCTGGATTAGGGGGTGTCCGGATGGCCGGACTATACCTTCAGTCGGACTCCTGGACTATGAAGATACCAGATTGAAGACTTCGTCCCGTGTCCGGGAGGGACTTTCCTTGGCGTGGAAGACAAGCTTGGCGATACGGATATGCAGATCTCCTACCCTTGTAACCGACTCTATGTAACCCTAACCCTACCCGGTGTCTATATAAACCGGAGGGTTTTAGTCCGTAGGACAACATAGACATCAACAATCATACCATAGGCTAGCTTCTAGGGTTTAGCCTCCTCGATCTCGTGGTAGATCTACTCTTGTACTACCCATATCATCAATATTAATAAAGCAGGACGTAGGGTTTTACCTCCATCGAGAGGGCCCGAACCTGGGTAAAACTTCATGTCCCTTGTCTCCTGTTACCATCCGGCCTAGACGCACAGTTCGGGACCCCCTACCCGAGATCCGCCGGTTTTGACACCGACATTAGTGCTTTCATTGAGAGTTCCTCTGTGTCGTCGCCGTCAGGCTCGATGGCTCCTACGATCATCGATAGCGATGCAGTCCAGGGTGAGATCTTCCTCCCCGGACAGATCTTCGTCTTCGGCGGCTTCGCACTGCGGGCCAATTCGCTTGGCCGTCTGGAGCAGATCGAAAGCTACGCCCCTGGCCGTCAGGTCAGATTTGGAAGTTTAAACTACACGACTGAGATCCGTGGAGAATTGATCTTCGACGGATTCGAGCCACTGCCAAGCGCGCCGCACTGTCATGACGAGCATGATCTAGCTCTGCCGCCGAACAGTGCCCTAGAGGCCGCACCCGCATCGGCTCCGACCCTTAATTCGGAGCCAACTGCGCCGATCGAGGATGGGCGGTTGGACGCCACCTCAGGGGCTGCAACCCCAACGGCGATTGAGCCAAGCACCAGCCCCGTACTCTGCGAGACTCGTGACTCCAAGGAGCCGGACTCCCCTCCGGACTCCGAACCCTCCGCGCCCCTGCCAATCGAATCCGATTGGGCGCCGATCATGGAGTTCACTGCCACGGACATCTTTTAGCACTCGCCTTTCGGCGATATCTTGAAGTCACTGAAGTCTCTCTCTTTATCAGGAGAGCCCTGGCCGGACTACGGTCAGCAAGGTTGGGGTACGGAAGATGAAGAAATTCAAAACCCACCCACCACCCACTTTGTAGCCACTGTCGACGACTTAACCGACATGCTCGACCTCAACTCCGAAGACATCGACGGTATGGACGCCGATGAAGGAGATGATGAAGAACCAGCGCCTATTGGGCCCTGGAACGCCACCTCGTCACATGACGTATACATGGTGGACGCACCAAAAGATGACGACGGGGAGCGGAAGGACGCACCGAATGCTTGTTCCCTCGAAAAGCAGTCAAAGCAGCGACACAAGCGCCGCCACAAATCCCACCCCGACAGAAACAACGATCACACAGACCCAGCGCCGGAGCAGGGCGAACCGCTGCCGAATAACGGCAATTCAGATAATCAAACCGAACAAACAAATCCTATCAAGGATCATGGTCCAGACGACATAACGCCGGACAGACACCCGGAGCAACATACTGCCTGTAAAAGGCTTGTTGCCACCGCGAGGAGCCTAAAAAAGCAGAAGCAAAGGCTCAAGGCCGCGCAAGACACACTCCAATTCAGATGGAGTAAAATACTCAGCACTGCAGCAAGGTACGGCGACAACCGCCCCTTCAAGAGCTACCCGAAGCAGAAGCTGCTACCCGAATTCGATGAGGAGGCCTCAGAACCCCCACAACCAAATATCTAAGCAGCCACCTGGTCGGATAGACGACCCCTCTACCAATACAGAGCGGCACACAACACCGCTCACCATACAACACGCAACCAATGCGAGGGCTCGCACCCAAAGGACGGTGTAACAAGGTCCATCTATGGACCATGCAAGCGCGCCCCAGCATACAATGCAATACAACAAACATCCGAACAACGCAGTACACCCAGCTACAGGGGTGCCGCACACCCCCTATGTTTCACCGATGAGGTGCTGGACCATGAATTTCCAGGGGTCTGGATTGAGGACTACATCCTTCATATCCATATGGCTCGAGGAGATGATCTCCACGCCATCAAGTACCTACCCCTAAAGCTCAAAGGGCCAGCTCATCACTGGCTCAAGGGCCTCCCCGAAAGCTCCATCGGAAGTTGGGAAGAGCTCGAAGACGCCTTTCGGGCAAATTTTCAAGGGACATATGTCCGACCTCCGGATGCGGACGATTTGAGTCATATAACTCAACAGCCCGGAGAGTCAGCCCGAAAGCTTTGGAACAGGTTTCTTACTAAAAAGAACCAGATTGTCGACTGTCCGGACGCTGAAGCCTTAGCAGCTTTCAAGCATAGCGTCCGTGACGAATGGCTCGCCAGACACCTCAGCCAAAATAAGCCGAGAACGATGGCCGCATTAACAAACCTCATGACCCGCTTTTGCGCAGGGGAGGACAGCTGGCTAGCTAGATGCAGCACCAGCGACCCCAGTACATCTGAAGTTAGAGATGGAAACGGGAAATCACGGCGCAACAGCAATAACAAACGCCAGAATAAAGAAGACAGCACGAAGGGCACGGCAGTAAATGCCGGATTCAAAAGCTCTCGGCCAGGTCAAAAGCCGCCTAAAGGCACCAGGGATGAACTGTCCAGCCTCAACAAAATTCTGGACCAAGTATGTCAGATCCATAGTATCCCTGGTAAACCTGCTAATCATACCCACAGAGAATGTTGGGTCTTCAAGCAGTCCGGCAAGCTCAACGCCATACATAAGGGGGACGATACACCAAGTGAAGATGAGGACGAGCCTCCCAAGCAAGACACGGCGGAACAAAAGACATTTCCACCAGAAGTCAAAACAGTAAACGTGTTACACACAATCAAGGGAAAAAACAATACGGCACTCCCAGGAAAGTATACCCAAGTGCCTATCACTACGAAGTCCTGCCACTGGTCATCTCAACCGATCACTTTCGATCATCGCAATTACTCAGCAAATATCCGACATGCAGGATGGGCTGCCCTGGTATTAGACCCAGTAATTGGCGGATATCACTTCACAAGGGTCTTGATGGACGGTGGCAGTAGCCTAAACCTAATATATCAGGATACAATCTGCAGGATGGGGTTAGACCCAACACAAATTCGCCATAGAAATACTACCTTTAAAGGAGTAACGCCAGGCCCAGGGGCTCGTTGTACGGGCTCCCTCTTACTACAAGTTATATTTGGCTCCCCCGATAACTTCCGTCGCGAGCATTTAACTTTCCACATCGCTCCGTTTCAAAGTGGCTATCAAGCACTGCTCGGACGCGAAGCTTTCGCTCGCTTTAATGCAATACCGCACTACGCCTCCCTCACACTCAAGATGCCAGGTCCACATGGCATCATTACAGTGCATGGAAATATCAAGCGATCTCTGCGCGTCGAAGAGAGTGAGGCTGCCTTGGCCGCCGCACACTAAAGGCGCCCGGACAAACGAACGCATCCAATAGGTCGTCAAGACCTCAGATACAACTAATCAAGTCCGGCGCCGCTATTTATACAGAAATAAGTGGTCACACCCCTGTTTGTCAATACAAGGGGCTCAACACGCAGACAAGTGGCAATTTCTTATCATCTTGAATTACACATGGTTTCTTTAAAAACTATCTTTTTGCACGACAACTTTTTCACTTAACTTCCTCTCTTTTACAGACGATCATCATGCTACACCCATCCAGGATACGGCACAGCGGAGACACAGGCGCAGACGTGCAGCAGGGACCCCTTCCAAGGATTCTTTTTAGATTAAGACCCTGCATAAACCTTTTTTACTGTCTCTTGTTGATACATATCCACCGTTGAGAAGGATGCTGACGTCTTGGCATGTGGCCACGCCAGAATAATGCACGTACCTGGACACAAGGGGCTTCTTACAAAGGCCATTATTTAGGCCCGGTTTATACCACAAAGACCGAATACCTTAGGGAGTATTCGGCGTCGCGAGTTTGGCCCTATATGCATCAGCTCCGAATCATTGTCTTTGGTCAAATGTTGGGTTTTCCCAGCTCCTGTGTTTTGGTGCCTTACGTTCCGCTTTACAGGCTAAGGTAGCACCAGGAGAACCACTGCGATTGTGCCCTGGTTCATCTGGACGAGCACCTCAGTAGAGAAAGCCGAAAACTGACTGTCATGATATAGCGTGAGACTGGTCAACCACTCGATGACCTGTGGGAATGGTAGAATTCCTCCGCCTTAACGAAGGGCCGTTTTCCGGCCAGGCATGTACGCACCCCGGAACCGGGAGAGTGCAGAGCCACCAGGGGCTATCTAGTAGCCCCACTGTCAAACTCCTATGGCTAAGTGAAAGTGCTAAAGCATTATAGTCCGGTTGCCTCGCTCGCTCCGCTATCACCTCCTTAATAGGACCAAGACATTGGGTTAAGTGTGAACGCGTGTTTTTGCGAGCACCTCCGCATTATATGCGTGGGGGCTGAAGCCAACGACTGCAATCTTTTAGGTTATACACATGTATACATAAACGGCCGCCCAGGAGGCATCATATTACTTTCAGGCAAAAGTATAAAAAAATAGCCTTATAAAAATTTATAAAAGCATTTCGCTTACAACGAGATTACATATCACTCAAACATAATATTTTTTGAGCACTGGGTCTCTATCAAACGGGCACCCTCAAGAACTTCTTCAAAATAGTGCTCAGCAGCCTTTCAACCTATAGCCGAATCCTGCACTGCAACATTGGTAGCATCCATCTCCGCCCAGTATGCCTTAACACGGGCAAAGGCCATCCGTGCGCCCTCTATGCACGCCGACCTCTTCATCGCATTAATGCGTGGCACCACGTCAAGGAACTGCTGCACCAAGCTGAAATAACTGTTCGGTTTTGACCTCCCCGGCCACAGCTGATCCACAACAGACCTCATAGAGAGTCCGGACAACCTTTAGTTCGGCCCATTCGGCTAATTGGTCAGTCAATGTAAGTGGACGCTCGGGAGAATGGAATTGTCTCCAAAACAGCTGGTCTACTCCATGGTCAGTCTGACCCTGGAAGTACTTGGCCGCATCGGCAGCACTCGCCGCCAAATCCATATACACATCCTCCGAACTCCACAGCCGATCCAGAGGGGCATACCGTGGATCTCCGAATTTCCTCCGCAACATAAAGGATTTCCCAGCTACAATATCCCCGGCTTCCCGCAGCTCCTCCTTCTTTGCCCTCATAGCAGAGCAGAGATCCTTTTTCGTCGCAACAGCCTTCCCAAGGTCCGATGCCTTCGCTTGGTTTTCCTTTTCAAGAACCGGACAACGGTCGGCGGCGGCTTTTAATTCCTCAGCCATCTTGGCCATCTTGTCTGGGGTCTCGCCATGCGCGGCCTTCTCGGCTTGCAACTCTTCGGCTGCCTTCACAGCAGCCGCATTACCTAACCTCGCTTGTTCCTTGGCTCGGGCAAGTTCTGCCCGCAAGGCTTCAACAGTGGCAGCTCCATCTGCAGTCACAACATATTTAAGATACTGGCATCGTGCTGCTCTTCCTATGTGGCGTTTACTAGATATTGACACTTACCATGTGCCTCGTCAAGCCTTTTGTTAACAAGCTCGATGTCGGCGTCTGCCGCATCCAACTGCCGTTCTAAATGGGCAAACTCGCTAGTCCGGCTAGCCACCGGAGCTTCCATCACCTGCACATAGAGGCAGTATGGTTATTACCTGGGAATATGATCCTCTGTTCGTCGTTGTTTCCAACGACAACCAGAGTCTCAGGGACTACTATCTACACAGGGCACACCTAGCATGTGCAGGACTATCATACATTTTTTTACGTACCTCAAAGCCTGTCAGTAGACTCATAAAAGCTTCATGCAATCCGCTTTCGGCGGACGATATTCTCTCCATCACCGTATTCATCAGCACACAGTGTTCATCTGAGATGGCCGCTCGCCCCACCAACTCCCTCAGAACATCCGATCGCACACTAGACGGTGCCGGACTCTTTTGTCTGCTCTCTCCGGGAGCCGGACATTGGGAGCCTCGGGGGTCAACGGGATTATCTTCTGGCCTCGCCAGACTCGGAGAGGCCCTCCGTGACGACACTTCAGGGTCGCCCGCTCCTGGAGCGGAGGAGTCCGGAGGAGGCGTTTCGCTCTCCATCATCTCTGGAAGAAGATCCCCCGAAGATGAGCTCATTTGAGAGGGGCTAAGGCCCGAACTGCAAAAATATATGCGGTGGTTATCTTCTCAGAAGAAAAAGATGGCATATCTGTACTGACAAAGGTATTTCGGGTCACTTACGACTCGTGGGAGGATTGATCCCCCGCGGACTTTGTGCGGCAACAACGCCCCCCAGGATGGGACCCTCTGTGGGAGACTTCTTCTCCCGTTTGGAAGCTTCGGCTTCCGAATCCCCGGGCGTAGTCCTTTTTCTCTTCTGGTCGCCTTCCCTCATGGGGACTCTTGCCCCCTCGGCTAGAATGGGCAGCGTTGGGGGCCCGCGTCCGCTCGCATCATCCTCCACAGCATCTTCCTTCAAGGGCTCCAGGCAAGGTGCGATCTGGAGCATCTTTTCCAATACCGGATTTTCCAAACCCTCAGGGAGGGGGGCCGAACACCGAATCAACTTCGCCTTTGTGAGCCAGTCCTGGTCAAAAAGCAAACTCTCAGAGATAACTTCGTAACAAAGTAGAGAAAGTATGTTCGGCCGGAAGATGCCTTACCTGTTCGGCGGTGCGGTTGCTACTCAGGCCCACGTGCTCGGTGATTTCCGGACACTCCGTCTGAGGTCCGAAGAATGATTTGTACATCTCCTCGTGCGTCAGGCCGAGAAAATTTTGAATGGCACGCGGTCCCTCGGGATTGAACTCCCACAGACGAAGAGGCCGGCGTTTGCAACGCTGGACTTGACGAACCAGCATAACATGTATCACCGCAACCAAACTGAAATCTCCATTGAAGAGATCTCGAATGCGGCCCTGCAGTATAGGCACGTCCTTGGCTAGCCCCCAGCTCAGACCTCTGTTGATCCATGACATCAGTTGTGGTGGGGGGCCCAAGCGGAAAACAGGGGGGCCGCCCACTTGGCACTTCTAGGAGCTGTGATGTAGAACCACTCATGTTGCCACAATTCAGACACCTCTGGAATGGAACCTTTGGGCCACAGAGCTCCCGTCATCTTGCGTATTGAGGCACCTCCACACACCGCCTGTTGCCCCTCGATCATCTTCGGCTTTACTTCAAAGGTCTTGAGCCACAGGCCAAAGTGAGGGGTGACCCGGAGGAAGGCCTCGCACACGATGATAAATGTCGTGATATGAAGAAAGGAGTCCGAAGCTAGATCATGGAAATCTAGCCCGTAGTAAAACATCAAGCCCCTGACGAATGGATCCAGAGCAAGGCCTAGACCTCGGAGGAAGTGGGAGACGAACACGATGCTCTCGTTGGGTTCGGGGGAAGGGACGGCCTGCCCCCGGGGAGGCAGCCGATGCAAGATCTCGGCGGTCAGATATCTGGCCTCCCTCAACTTTTTGATGTCTTCCTCCGTGACGGAGGAGGGCACCCATCGGCCTTGAAGGCTAGATCCAGACATGATTGAAGGTTCGGAGCACCTGACCTAAACTTTGGACGTTTGAGCTTGAGGCGGGGGAAGGATTCGATTGAGCACGGGAGGGAAAAATAAAAGCCTTGTCCCTTTATAAAGAGGGTGGATATCAAGCGTCCTCTCCGTGTCCATTTGGACTTGCCTATAATCTAGGAGTCCTAAAAGCGGTTGGGTTACCCACGCCCGTATTGATGAGAATCCCGGAATAAGGGGGACACGATCTCTGCTTTAACAAGACGTGCCAAGGAAACCGCCTCGCATAACGCGCTGAGATGGGACAGTAAAACGGTTCGAATAAAAGCTTGGCCGTGGTGTGATGTCACACTACGGAATACGTCAGCAGATTAAATTTGTGTAAATATTATTCTCTCTATGGCAATATGTGGAAACTTATTTTTCAGAGCCGGACACTATCTTTGTGTTCGAAATTTTCTATGAAGTACTTGGAGGAGGAACCCGCCTTGCAATGCCGAAGACAATATGCGCGCCGGACTTGTCGTCATTGAAGCCTGGTTCAGGGGCTACTGAGGGAGTCCTGGATTAGGGGGTGTCCGGATGGCCGGACTATACCTTCAGCCGGACTCCTGGACTATGAAGATACAAGATTGAAGACTTTGTCCCGTGTCCGGGAGGGACTTTCCTTGGCGTGGAAGGCAAGCTTGGTGATACGGATATGCAGATCTCCTACCCTTGTAACCGACTCTATGTAACCCTAACCCTACCCGGTGTCTATATAAACCGGAGGGTTTTAGTCTGTAGGACAACATACACATCAACAATCATACCATAGGCTAGCTTCTAGGGTTTAGCCTCCTCGATCTCGTGGTAGATCTATTCTTGTACTACCCATATCATCAATATTAATCAAGCAGGACGTAGGGTTTTACCTCCATCGAGAGGGCCCGAACCTGGGTAAAACTTCGTGTCCCTTGTCTCCTGTTACCATCCGGCCTAGACGCACAGTTCGGGACCCCCTACTCGAGATCCGCCGGTTTTGACACCGACACGGAGCCAAAACACTAATTCCACCACCGCAACCTTCTGTACCCATGAGATCCCATCTTGGGGCCTTTTCCGGAGCTCCGCCGGAGGGGGCATCGATCACGGAGGGCTTCTACATCAACACCATAGCCTCTCCGATGATGTGTGAGTAGTTTACCTCAGACCTTCGGGTCCTTAGTTATTAGCTAGATGGCTTCTTCTCTCTTTTTGGATCTCAATACAATGTTCTCCCCCTCTCTTGCGGAGATCTATTCGATGTAATCTTCTTTTGCGGTGCGTTTGTTGAGATCGATGAATTGTGGCTTTATGATCAAGTTTATCTATGAACAATATTTGAATCTTCTCTGAATTCTTTTATGTATGATTGGTTATCTTTGCAAGTCTCTTCGAATTATCAGTTTGGCTTGGCCTACTAGATTGATCTTTTTTGCAATGGGAGAAGTGCTTAGCTTTGGGTTCAATCTTGCGGTGTCCTTTCCCAATGACAGTAGGGGCAGCAAGGCACGTATTGTATTGTTGCCATCGAGGATAACAAGATGGGGTTTATATCATATGGCATGATTTTATCCCTCTACATCATGTCATCTTGCTTAAAACGTTACTCTGTTCTTTTGAACTTAATACTCTAGATGCATGCTGGATAGCGGTCGATGTGTTGAGTAATAGTAGTAGATGCAGGCAGGAGTCGGTCTACTTGTCTCGGACGTGATGCCTATATACATGATCATACCTTGATTTTCTCATAACTATGCTCAATTCTGTGAATTGCTCAACAGTAATTTGTTTACCCACCATAATACTTATGCTCTCGAGAGAAGCCAGTAGTGAAACCTATGGCCCCCGGGTCTATTTTCTATCATATTAATCTTCCATCAACAAGCTATTTCTTGCACCGTTTTTATTCTGCTTTATTTACTTTGCATCTTTATCATAAAATAACAAAAATATTATTTTATCATATCTCACTTTCGTAAGTGACCGTGAAGGGATTGACAACCCCTTTATTGCGTTGGTTGCGAGGATTTTATTTGTTTGTGTAGGTGCGAGGGACTCGTGCGTGGCCTCCTACTGGATTGATACCTTGGTTCTCAAAAACTGAGGGAAATACTTACGCTACTTTGCTGCATCACCCTTTCCTCTTCAATGGAAAACCAACGCAGTGCTCAAGAGATAGCAGGCTACGACATAGCCCCTGGTATGTATGCGGCGTATGGTGCCTTACATATTTGATCTGAAAAGATCCCTCGTGTGACACGAAGAATCGCTAAAGATTCCAATAAGTCGTCAAGTGGTTGACCAGCTCACGCCGCATCATGACAGTCACTTTTCGGCTTTCTCTACTAAGGTGCTCGTCCGGTTTAGACCTGAGCACAATCGCAGTATTTCTCCCTTTACTACCCTAGCCGATAGAGCGGAATGTAGGGTAGCAAGCACAGGAGCCGGGCAACCCAACTATTGACCCAAGACAATGATTCGGAGCTGATGCATATAAGGCCAAACTTGCGACGCCGAAGTATGCTATAGAGCTATTCGGACTTTTACTGGCAACTCATTTGTTCCCACACCGAGCCCCTGGCAGGTTATGCCAAGGTATTTCTATGAAATAACCGCAGGAGCCATATTTGTCGGGAAAACAATACGGATGATTAGTTCAGATATTGTTTACTGGTAACTGAGAGATATGCCAATGAGTACTTATGATATATATACACACACACACACATAAACACTATTCTGATCACGGGATCAGAATAATATTCTGATCACAACCTGACCTGCCCCGCTAGTACTACGTTAAACTTCCCTGTGAACTAGGTTGAACTTCCACCAACATTGCCCAAATGGGGCTTGCGATATACCGTTGGAAAGCTATGGACCCCAATATCATGACCCAACTTAAATTTTTGGCAAAATATAAGCGGTTTAAGAGCAGTTTTGAAAACCGTCTTTTCTTTGCACAAAAAACATGAATCGTATTTTCGATCGCATTTCTAAACCGTTTATCGGAATGAGGCATATAATATGGCGTTGGAAAGGTGCTGCAAAACCGCTCCTTCCACATGTTGAAAGTTTTCTCTAATTCCTTATGGTTAAAGAGTAATTTGAAAAAACGTAAAATTTCATAAACCGAACAGCTGAGTTCATTTTTTCGATGTCATTTCTAAATGGCTAATCCAATGGAGGCATATGATACGGCGTTGAAAAGCTTATGAAAATGCGCTACTTTTTCATCTTGAAAGTTTTTTTTTCTAATTTTGAATGGTTTAAGAGTAATTTAGAAAATGATCCAAGTCCTACCGAGTTCATATTTTCGAGCTAATTTTTTAACCATGCGTCCGAATGCAGCAAATGATATGGCATTGGAAAGCTTGAAGAAATGCGAAACTTTTTTGTATGTATTGTTTCTCCTATTTCATTACGGTTTTATGTCAGTTTTGAAAATGGTTAAAAACGTATTTTTTCCGTAATTTCTACAAAGTTTATCGGAATGGGGCAAATAATATACCGCTAAAAAGCTACGGAAAATGCGAAACTTTTTCATGTTGATGGTTTTCTCCGAATCCTGTCCGTTTTGAAGTAATTTTGAAAATGGCGGGGGCATTCGTTCTGCCTTTATCGCGAAACAGATTCTTCAAAAATGCACCGCGTGAAGAACCTGAACTTCTCGGCGCGTGTACCTGAACTTCACTCTGTTTTTCACGTGATTTTTTTGCTCGTAGGTCTCCATCCACTGCTCGTAACTCTCCATCCATTCACCGGAATTGAGCAGGTGATATACCGATGGAAAGCTGCTGTAAGCACGCAAGTTTCTCGTGTTGATCATCTTTTTATACTCGCGACGATTTTAAAAGTTTTTCATCTCAAATTCATTCACTGTAGAAGTCGAACTTCCTGTTGTTTTCACATTGAACTTCTATGACGTATTTTCGTTTGTAATTTTCTCATCCATTTCGTCAGTGTTATACAAATGATACTCTTTTTGTACAAACCTCTCTCACAATATTTTTTTAACTTTCTCCGATCGGGGACTTGAACTTACATAGATGATATTCCTGTCGTTTTGAAGTAAATTAGAGAAATGACGAGATCATGATTTCTGCGTTCATTGTGAATGGAAATGCACTGCGTGAAGTAGTTGAACTTCTCGGGTATGTCTGTTTGAACATCACTTTTGTTTTTGACGTGCTGTTTTTTGCACTGCGTGAAGTAGTTGAACTTCTGGGGCATGTCTGTTTGAACTTCACTCTGTTTCACTTTATTGTTTTTTTTCTTATATGAAATACACACCATGTAGTACGTGAACTTTCGATTGTTATCACTTTGAACTTCTCTCTGGTTTGAGAGAATTATTTTAAAACACAAAAACAACAATTTTTTTAATGTATTTTGGACATCTAAATACACGGTGAACCTCTCTCACAAGATTTTTTTGAACTTTTCCTCGTTGAGCACTTGAACTTCTAGCAACCATTTTTTCGTTTATGAGTTGATTTTAAAAGTGCAAAAAATGGCGTTGTATTTTTTTTTTTTGAACAGGTAAATCCTAGGTTTTAATAAACTTCGAACTTCTGTGTTATTTCAGTTTGAACTTCACCTTTTTATATTTTGATTAAAGAATTGTATTCGATTTTTATACGAAAAAAATCAAGTATGGAAATACAAGGTGAACCTCTCTCGCAAGGATTTTTGAACCTCCCCGGACAGAGCACTTGAACTTCTTTCAACAAACCTTTTAAGCTTTTATTTTTTCTATACTTTTATTCTCACCTGAAATGCATTCCCTGCAGTATTGAACTTCTTGTTGTTTTCACCTTGAACTTCTGTCATGTATTTTTAAGCTAAAGTGGAATTGGCAGAACACACAAACAGACATACACACATGTGTGGAGAGGGAAATTATATGTGCACACACTTAGTAATACGTGAACCTTATGAGAAGTAATACATGAACTTCTCTGTACATACTTTTTTCTCATGTTCACATGCACATTTTTTTTCAAAACAAAAGCTCACGAGAATACAATTTGGCAAAAATGGAAACATGCACACATATATAAGTGGTTGGGCAAAACAACAAATTGCGTGGATATGGCCATGGAAAGCAGCAACTAACTCTCAAGAAGCACAGAGGTGATTGAGGAGGTGGACGATGACTAGCACCCGCGTCTTTTTGTGTGCTCTGTTTTTGTGGTGACAACAGGAACAGAAGGTGCCGCAGCTGGGGATGGCGACTAGCAGAAATGGCGCCAGGGGCATCTTTTGTTCGACCTGCCACGAGAACTCTGCTTGACCTGCCGATGAGTAAAATCTGGATGACCCAAGAAAATCAAGATAAGCAAAGAGAACGAAGGAGCTCCTCTTGTAACCTGCGATGGAAAACAGCTCTTCTGAATACATTTTTTCCAGAAGCCAAATATACAGAACCATTTTTTGCAGGTAATTTCCACGAAAATTCAAAGAAATTCAAGTCCTCATGGGGAGAGAGTTCAGTATAGAGATGGACGGCAATACTTGATGCTGAAGAAGAGCCGCGTGGCTCGACTGGAATGCCACGGCCGTCCTTCACAGGGGCGGCGCCGGTTGAGCACTAGGAGGGGTGGGGGCATCGTCGGTGGAGCGTTGGGCTGGGTGGGGTGTCGGAGGAGGAGCGCTGGGAGGAGGGCCGTCTGCTCGCAGGGAGTGGAGGATCGACGGAGAAAGAGAGCCCAGGGCAGGAGCGGGGAGTCGTCGCCAGATCCAGGTCGTGCACGGGCGGTGCCGGCCGGATCCGGGCCGCGGCGGAGCGGCTGTAGTGGGACGATGCCGATTCCTGGCGCTGGGCGGCGCGGGGTCCGGTTCAGGCATCGGGGTGGCACGCAGCGGGTCTAGTGAGGGGTGGTCCACAGCAGCGGGGACTAGGCGGTGCGAGGGCGTGGGCGTCGTCGGCAGGTGGATCGGGATGCGGCAGCGGCTTCGCGCGGAGGCCCGAGACGGTGCCGGGGAAGAAGGCAGGGGAGGGAGGCGGGGAGGGGGAGGGGGAGGCGGGGCGCGAGGTAGTGGGCGGGGCGTGGGGATGGCGCGCGACGGTGGGGGTTCCTTGGGAGGGCGCGTGGCGGCGGGGAGGTCCGGCGAGGGCGCGTCGCAGCGGGGAGGTTTGGGGAGTGGGCGTGGCGGCGGTTGCGGGGTTCAGACGCGGGGAGAGGGAGGTTGGGGAAGAGTCGGGCCGGGGTGGGTTTTCCTTTTTTTAATTGGGTGCTCGGTTCGGGTTTTCAGAATTTGGGAGGGCCTTCGCGGGCGCTGTGATCATAATAATTATTCCGATCTTACGATCAGAATAGTGCTACTATATATATATATAACCATTTCGCCCGGTTATTTGACATGCTCGGGGTTGGAGGCGGAGGAACAGGCATAGTACAGGCTCAAGAAATAGGGAGTGCGGTCTACAAAAAGTTATTTTGGACCTCCTGTCGCACGTCTGCGCCGCCAGTCCTCGGTGGGGGAATCCTTGATGGAAGTAGCCCCTTGGGTGAGTGTACGGATCCGGACTCCGATAGAGCCAGTTTCAGATATTTATCCTGTTCGTCACCTATTTTTAAAGGATAGCGAAGGAAGAGAATAAAAAATAAGTAATAAAAGAAAGTTACTAGAGTGCTTGCATGCTTGTCTGTATTGTGCTTCCGCCAATGCCCATGGTATCTTGAGTGCGTAATGATGTATACGCGGTACAAATTTTGTAGGTGTGTGGAGTGGGCAGCGGAAGCCGGGTTGCTATTTCCGTTCTAGGAGAAGATGATCCTCGGGTGGAGGTTGCTTCTGACCCCCGGTGTTTCGTTGGTGAACCTTTCCGTCATCCCTGTCGCTTGGCGACCTCCTCCCCCTATGTTCGGTGTTGAGCTTGCCGGCCTGTTTAAAGACCCAGCAGTTTTTGTTGGTATGATTAGCTGGTTTATCGGGGTGGGCATGAATCTGGCATGGTCGGCCCAATATCCTGTCCAGGTTGGATGGTTCGTCTCGATTCGTCTTGAATGGCTTCTTTCGTTGATCGGGCTTGGGGTTGTTGAATCCGGCGTTGACCGCCGTGTCGCCTGATCTTTCATTGTCATTGCGACTGTTGTTTTTGCTTCCTCGTGGCTTGCCGTTGCCGTCTTGGATTTCGGAGGTGCCCTGGTTGCTGGCGCTATTGCTTCTACGAGCGAGCCAGCTGTCTTCTCCCGCGCAAAAGCGGGTCATCAGAGCAGTGAGGGCTGTCATGGATTTAGGTCCTTCTTGGCCGAGGTGGCGTGCAAGCCATTCGCCCCGGACGCCGTGTTTGAAAGCCGCAAGGGCTTCCGCGTCCGGACAGTCGATGATTTAGTTCTTTTTGACTAAGAACCAAGTCCAGAGCTCCCTAGCTCATTCTCTGGGCTGTTGGACAATTTGACTTAGGTCATCGGCATCCGGTGGCCAGACATATGTTCCTCGGAAGTTATCGAGGAAGGCCTCTTCCAAGTCTTCCCAGCTGCCTATGGAATTTTCAGGCAGGCTGTTTAACCAGTACCGAGATGGCACTTTTAGTTTTAGTGGGAGGTATTTAATGGCGTGGAGGTCGTCCCCACGGGCCATATGGATGTGGAGGATGAAATCTTCTATCCACACCGCGGGATCGGTTGCCCCGTCGTATGATTCAATATTGACGGATTTGAATCCTTCGGGGAGTTCATGATCCATTACTTCATCAGTGAAGCAAAGTGGGTGTGCGGCGCCTCTATGCTGGGCCACACTGCGACGTAACTCCGAAGGAGTCCCTTTGCGGTTTTCGACTCGGGCGTGGCGAGGTTTGACACGTCCGAATAGGTAGCCGTCGTCGCGTGTCGAAGCATGCTTTCGCGATCCGTAGATCGGTCTTGCGTGTCCTGCTCTATTGTCCAAGTCTCTCTGCAGGTCGTCTGGGTAATCGTGACCTGCGTTGTTCTTGCCTTTACAGTGACGTGGGGTTGTCTGGTATTCGGTTTGAGTTGCCTCTTTATCCGGACAGAGTTGTCGGCGACCTGCCGCATTGTGTGACGATGGTATGGGCTCCAACGCCCCTTCATCGGACTGGTATAGCAATCTATGATTTGGCTAGGCTACTAAGGCCGTATTCTTTGGCAACCAGGACTTTGGTCCATCTGTCGTTGAGTAGGTCTTGGTCAGCTTGAAGCTGCTGCTGCTTCTTTTTCAGGCTCCTTGCCGTAGCTATCAGGCTGCACTTGAAGCGCTCCTGTTCGAGGGGATCTTTGGGTACGATGAAGTCTTCGTCGACGAGGCTTACCTCAACTTAGGAGAGCAGAAGGTAGTTGTCGTCCTCCGAACCGTCGCTGGGCAGGGCCTGTTCGTCGGGGCTGGCTTGCCCGTTTTCCTGTTCCTCCTGCTCGGATGTTGCTCCCACAGGGTCTTCATTGCTTTCGGCGCCGTCCGGAGTACTATTTTCTCCAGTGCCATTGTTGCAGCGGCGTGACTTGGGGCTGCGTTTGGGGCGCCGAAACTTAGACTGTGACTCAGGAGTTTTAACTGGATCTCCCTTGTCTTTGCCACGAGGCTTTTTAAGTGTATCGATCATGTACACGTCATGTGAAGGGGTGGCCGTCTCGCGCCTGATGACTGGCGGGTCTTGGCCTTGCTCCTTATCGGCATCGTCGTCTATACCGTCAATGTCTGCGGATATCACATCCCTAGTTCTGGTATGACCTAGGCTAGCTAGTCATGTGTGCATCACGTTTAAATTTCATTTAAATTTGAAATGAGGATTTGTAAAACCCTCAGAAATCATTTCTGGAAATGACCCAGATAAAAATTGCTCCAAAAGGGTCCAAGAAAATGTTCATGTCTCTCTCTGAAAATATTGGGCAGAGGTAAAATTTCAAACCAATATTTTTAGGAGCTCATAAATATTTATTTTGGCCATTTGGAATTAATCCAGTAATTATTTGCGTTGGATAAATATTTTTATATATATAATATTGTCCAATACTTCTGAATTTTGGTGAGGGGCTTTGGAATAATCCCTTAGGCCCTGCAAAAATTGTCAGAATTAAATAAAATGATTTGGTATCTTTATTAAATCAAAACAAAGGTCAGAAAATAGAAAAGAAAACAGGAAATAAGAAAACTTTTACCTGACTTACCTGGCGCCCCACCCCGGCCCAGCAGTGGCCCGGCCCAACTGGCCGTTGCCAGTCATCTCCCTCGCCAAGAGGCAGCGGCAAAGGGAGCACGATGAGCGTGCATGCCCGCCAGGCAGCTGCTTGCTGCCTCCTCTCCCTCCTCGGCGTTGTCCACCCCCGAGAGCTCCACCGAGCCCCCTGGCCTCTCTCACTTCCCCAGTTCTCTCCTCTCTTCTCCCTCGCTCTCTCTCACCGCGCCCGAGCGCTGCCGTCACCGCCGTTCGCCATAGCCGCAGCCACCGCCTCCCCCTCACCTCTCCGACAAGCCCGAGAGCTTCGCCGCATCTCCCTCTTCCTCTCCCTCAAGCCACAAGACGCCGGACGCCCTGTGGAGCCGCCGTCGCCATCGTCTTCCTCCTCGGACGCCGCCGACCGCCGACTCCGATTCGCCATCTTCAGCGCCTCCCCGAGCCCACTGGCATGCTCATCAACTCCGCCGTGATCTCCCACCTCGAATCCCCCTCTCCCCCTTGTCTTTTGCACGCTGCAGCCGCGATTCCGGTCGAGGCCGAACTCCGGCCGCCGCAAAAGCTGTCGCCGCCGTTGATTTAGTCCACTCCGGCGCGAGCCGTTGCCTCCTTTAGATGCGCGAGACCTTCAGCTACCCGTAGACGCAAACCACGCGCAAAACCGAGCCCCGTAGTTGTTTTCCGGCGAGTTTCCGCCGCGGTTGAGGTCATCGCCGGCCGAACTCCGGTGGGCTGACATGGACGTTTAGTTAGGCGCTAATCACCACTAACCCTCTCTAACAGACACTGACAGGCGGGCCCCGCAACAGGTCAAATCCCAGTCAACACGGGATTAACTCCCAGTTAACAATGAGCCAATGACATGTGGGACCCGGTGGTCAGGTTTGACTTGGTCAGCGCTGTTGACTTGCTGACGCAATATATCATTTTTTGGTATTAAAATAAATTAGGAAATTCCAGAAAATGATATAAACTTCAAAAATTCATAGAAATTCAACCGTAGCTCAGATTGAAATAATTTATATATGAAAAATTATCAGAAAAATTCAATCTATCCATTTGTACCATTTTCATGCATGACAAACCATCTATACATGCTGTATATATGAAAACACACTTATGGCATATCTAAGAGCTTATGTTAAAGGTGCATTTGAATCTTTAGTTCAAATGGACTTTAACCAAATGAATGCTAATTGCATTAGCTCAAACAACATCACATACTCATGCCATGTTCATGCATCATAATGTTGCATATGCTTGTGTTTGATTTCCGACACCGTTCCTTCTCGATAGGTCCTGCTCCGGAAAGTGTTCGAGAGTACCTATCAGTGGAGCAGTGCCCCCCTGTTGATCTACCAGGCAAGCAAACCCCCTTGTTCATTCCGATACAATCCTACTCTCTCGCTCCTGCTCTCATTATTGCATTAGGACAACAACGATTCAACTGCTACTTTATGCTGCGGTAGTTGAACCCATTCCTCTGCATGACCTGTCATTGCCACAGTAAATAGTTAAAACCCACCAGCATGTGTAGGAGTTGATTGAGCCATGTTGTGTTCTTGCCATGCCATGCCTGCTATTGCTTAGAGTTGTGTCAGGTCTGATTCATCGGGAATGAATTGGAGTGGTACGATATGTTCTGGTGCTGAGAGTTAAGCGTGTGAACACGATTTGGTAAAGGTAGCGGTGAGAGGCCATGTAGGAGTACATGGTGGGTTGTCTCACTGGAAACGTCCTTAAGCACTGAGTTCTGTGTATGTTGTCCAATGACTAGCTACTACCACACATTGGGCTCCGGGCACTCCAAGCTCTCTCGACTTATTAACCAACTTGATCTTTGTCCAGGAGTTGCAATTAGTTTCTGATGTTTGTAGGTAGTGTTAGTAGTCTACCAAGTGGCACCCGGCCAGGTGGGCTTGGGACAGACTAGGCATAAGTGGCATGGTGTACCAAGCGTAGATCCATCCCGCGAGGTGGGCTTGAGAACCCTGCACACATCGTTTGGGGCCGTGAGCGACACCCCGGCCGGATTTCCTTGCGGATGGAACCCGAATAGGCGATAAACCTAGACTAGAGTCTTGTGTGGTTAGTCAGGTCGTGGCCGACACCCTCGCCAGGCTTCCGCTTGAAGGTTGCCGAGGTACATGACGTGTACATGGTGATAAGTGGTGAGAGCGTGTGTGAGGAAGTACACCCCTGCAGGGTTATCATGATCTATTCGAATAGCCGTGTCCTCGGTTACGGACTTCTTGGATGCTTACGTGGTACATAGACAACTTGAAGACGGGAATGAATCCATAGTAGTGTATTGACGTGGTGATTAGTGGACTCGTGTGCGCCACCTCAAAAGAGTTACCAGCAGTCGTAGTATAGGATAGCCACTGAGTCAAAGCTGGCTTGCTGCAACTAAACTCCACATTACCTTCTTGATACAAGTGCATGTATGATAGGATCTGATGTAAGTCTTGCTGAGTACCTTTGTACTCATGTTGCTTTATTTATGTTTTTGCAGCGGAGACTTCGGTCTTACTAGTTTACGTGGACTTCGACAAGTAGCTTGTACCTCAGCTACGATCTTGATCGGATGTTGTAGATAGTCGGGCTCCTCAGCCTTTTCATTTGTAGTTGTCTGTACTCAGACATGTAATGCTTCCGCTTGTTGCTTGTATGCTCCGAATGATGGGTCATGTGACCCTTGCTTGTACTTAATGCTATGTGGCTCTTTTGGGCCTTTATCTATATGAGTTTGCGTTATGTTGTGATGCCATGTTGTACAGCACATACTTGCATGTTATGCGTACGTGTAACGTGTATTGCTATGTGTGGGATCCGACAATCTGGTTGTTTATCCTTGGCAGCCTCTCTTATGGGGAAATGTAGTCTAGTGTTTCCTTGAGCCATAGTAGTCCGCTACAGCCCGGTTCACCAGAGTCCTGCTAGCCCAGCACTACTGCTCAGGACACTTGACTAGCCGGCATGTGTTTCACTTCGTTCCTGTGTCTGTCCCTTCGGGGAAATGTCACGCGGTGACTTCCGGAGTCCTGTTAGCCCAGTGCTATAGCCCGGATTCATATGCTGTTGACCGACATGCTCGATGTGATTCATGTATGCCTGTCCCCATAGGTTAGCACCGCTTTGGGTTCACGACTAGCCATGTCGGCCCGGGTTCTTTGTCATATGGATGCTAGCGACACTATCATATACGTGAGCCAAAAGGCGCAAACGGTCCCGAGCCAGGTAAGGTGGCACCCGTGGGAATACCGTGCGTGAGGCCGCAAAGTGATATTATGTGTTACATGCTAGATCGGTGTGACTTAGGATCGGGGTCCCGACAGCTTTGGTATCAGAGCCTGACTGCTTGTAGGATTTCCTAGCCAACCTGGTCGAAGTTGAGTCTAGAAATTCTTTAGTTATGTAAGGGAATTGATTGTGGAAGGGAACGTAAGGCTCTTTTTACTCCTTATATCTCATGCCCTTCTGATCTGAGTCATCCTATCTTTCCTACGGGGTTAAGGAACTAGGCTTTCTTTTCTGTCTATCAGGATCACGTGTTACTACTCCATAGTCTCTTAGGATTGGTTGATCAGAGTCATATCCCAGTTCGAGTACCTCTGGTGTAGCCTGTTTAGTAATATCTCAGAACCTTGAGTGATGATGTTGAGGTTGGTGCTACCCGTCTTTGCATAATGTTTCATTTTGAGCATTCTACTGCCGTTATGCTGCCGGAATTGCTCTAAGAGTTTGAGAGATACTAAATTCTTGTGCTACCCTCTGCAACCTATAGTTGATGCTGAATCCATCCTTGTCTTCCTTGGTTTCGTTCTTCAGGATGTTGTCGGTTAACCGAAGTTCTATTGCTCGTAGCCGGAACCACGGAGATGGTAGGGATGAGGATCCTCCCGATCAGTCCTCGTTGGCAGAGTTCATGCTAGAGATGGAGAGGAACAAGCGTGAGTCTAACCGCTTGCTAGCACGTATTGAGGAGAACACCTCCTAGCAGCACAAAGAGTTTGTGTCCATTCATGACTTTATTGGTCTAAAACCACCTACCTTTCATCATTCCATCAAACCACTCGATGCAGATGACTGGCTTCGTAGTATCACTCACAAGCTGCGTTCTGCGAACGTAGCTGAAAGTAACAAGGTCACCTACGCTGCATATCACCTGGAAGGTCCTGCTAGTCTTTGGTGGTAGAACTATGAGGCTATGCTTCTAGCTGGCCAGATACCTACCTGGAAGGATTTCACTGAGGCCTTTCGCGAGCATCACATTCCTCAGGCTCCCATTGACCGCAAGAGAGAAGAGTTTTGTAGTTTCACCCAGAGTAAGATGGCCGTTGATGCTTATAGTAGAGAATTTGAGAACCTTGCCCGCTATGCTACAGAAGAAGTGTCCACAGATGCCAAGAAGCAGGCTAGGTTCCGGAAGGGTCTCAACCCCAAGTTGCGTCGTGATCTCCACTTGCATCATTGCAATACATTCCACGCTCTTGTGAACAAGGCCATTAATGCAGAGACAGCTCAACTCACCTACGAGGAATCTCGTCAGCACACCCGTGATTTGGGTTCTTCCTCCGGTTCTAGTTCTCAGAAGCGCCGGATTTGGGTTCCAAACTCCGCTCTTCCACCCGGTTATACACCAAGGCCTTCTTGTGTGGCACCTCACCCAGTGCAACTATATGCTACACCCATGCCTATTGGTAGACCACTTGTCAATGCGGGTCCACGTCCTACCTCTAAGATTTGTTACAGGTGCGGAGAGCCAGGCCACATTGCCCGTATTTGCACTCAGACCCGTGTTGCTCCACCCCAGCCCGAGAAGTCTGTTGGCCGTGGTAGTAAGCCTTCACACCAGATGATCAGTGCCAAGTCAGCTCCCACTGAACTTGGACGTGTGCATCACGTCTCAGCTAAAGACGCTCATGATGATCCAGATGTCGTTCTTGATACACTCCTTGTCAACTGTCACCCAGCTTCAGTTCTATTCGATATCGGGGCATCTCACTCCTTCATTTCCGAAAGTTATGCCCGTTTGCACGACATGTCATTTTGTGATATGCCCTCCCCACTACTCATTCAAACTCCTGGATCCAAGTGGCAAACTTCTAGGATAAGTTATGGCAATGAAATACATATTGACAGACTTGTATTTCTAGCTTCCTTGATATCCCTCAAGTCTTCAGATATTAACATCATCTTGGGTATGGACTGGATGAAAGCTCATTATGCCAAGATTGACTGTTACACCAGGTCTGTTCAGCTCACACACCCCTCTGGCAAGGTAGTCACTGTCTCCACCAAAATTGCAAGGCGTCAACTATATTCTCTAAATGCCAGCCCTCTTCCTGACCTTGAAGATATCCCGGTAGTCCGCGACTTTCCGGATGTCTTTCCAGAGGAACTGCCAGGTATTCCACCTGACAGAGATGTAGAGTTTGTTATAGATCTTATCCCCGGAACCGCCCCAATTTCTAGGAGACCTTACAAGATGGCACCCTTAGAGCTAGCCGAGCTTAAGAAACAACTTGATGAATCCTTGCAAAAGGGTTTCATCCGTCCTAGTTCTTCTCCCTGGGCTTGCCCCGTCCTCTTCGTCAAGAAGAAGGATGGTACGGACCGAATGGTTGTAGATTATCGTCCCGTTAATTTGGTCACGATAAAGAACAAGTATCCGCTCCCCAGGATCAACGATCTGTATGATCAGCTCACTGGATCCTCAGTCTTCTCCAAGATGGATTTGAGGTTAGGCTACCACCAAATCAAGATCAGAAATGGGGATATTCCTAAGACGGCTTTTGTCACTCGTTATGGTCAGTACGAGTACACCGTCATGTCCTTTGGTCTAACCAACGCTCCAGCTACTTTCTCTCGCTTGATGAACTCGATCTTCATGGAGTACTTAGATAAGTTCGTCGTGGTTTACCTCGATGATATCCTTATTTACTCGAAGAACGAGGAAGATCATGCCGAACATCTTAGACTTGTGTTAGAAAAACTCAGAGAGCACCGCCTTTATGCCAAGTTCTCCAAGTGCGAATTTTGGTTGCCAGAAGTGACCTATCTCGGCCACGTAATCTCTGATAAGGGCATTGCTGTCAATCCCGAAAGAGTTCAGGCCGTTATTGATTGGACTCCGCCTGAAACAGTTAAGCAAGTTAGGAGTTTCCTTGGTCTAGCCAGTTATTGTCGCCGATTCGTTGAGAACTTCTCCAAAGTGGCCAAACCTCTCACGGAACTTCTCAAGAAAGATAAAAAGTTTGAGTGGTCCCCATAGTGTGAGCACAGTTTTCAGGAACTGAAAAGACGCCTGACTTCTGCTCCCATACTTGTGCCACCGGACTTCACTAAGGACTTTGTTATCTATTGTGATGCCTCACGACAGGGACTAGGTTGCATTCTTATGCAGGATCGTCATGTGATTGCCTATGCATCTCGACAGTTGCATCCACATGAGGAGAATTGTCCTACACATGATCTAGAGCTTGCAGCTGTAGTCTATGCACTTAAGACATGGCGACATTACCTTCTTGGTAAACGTTGCGAGATTTACACCGATCACCAGAGTCTCAAGTATATCTTCACCCAACCAGATTTGAACCTTAGGCAAAGACGTTGGTTGGAGTTGATCTCAGATTACGACTTAGGGATTACCTACACCCCGGGCAAGGGAAATGTCATGGCTGATGCGCTAAGTCGTAAGTCCTATTGCAACAATCTCATGTTGCAGCAGGGCCAACCACTTCTCCATGAGGAATTCTGTAAGCTTAATCTCCACCTTGCTCCTCACGGATTCCTTTCTACCTTGGTGGCGAAACCTACTCTTGTGGATCAAATCATCTCTGCTCAGCAGCAGGATACGGGAATTTCCCAGATCAAGAGAAACATTAACAAAGGAGTTGGTGGTAGTTTCTCTATAGATGATCGTGGTGTTGTTTTCTTTGAGAGTCGCTTGGTGGTTCCCAAGAATCAACATCTTCGGAAATTAATCCTTAAGGAGGCGCATGAATCTCCTCTCACGATTCATCCCGGTAGTACTAAGATGTATCAGGACCTACGCCAGAGGTTCTGGTGGACTAGGATGAAGAGAGAAATCGCTCAGTTTATTGCTAACTGTGACATTTGTCGTCGCGTTAAGGCAGTGCATCAAAGGCCCGCTGGCACCCTTCAGCCTTTAGCTATTCCTGAATGGAAATGAGATAAACTTGGTATGGACTTCATCACCGGCTTTCCCAGGACCAAGAAAGGGAATAATGCTATCTTCGTAGTCATTGATCGTCTTTCCAAAGTGGCTCACTTCCTACCCGTTCGAGAGAGTATCACTGCTAGTCACCTCGTTGACTTATATATTTCTCGAATAGTATCACTTCATGGTGTTCCACTAGAGATCAATTCAGACCGTGGTAGTCTTTTCACTTCTCATTTCTGGGAGAGTTTCCAAACTGCCATGGGCACCCATCTTTCCTTCAGTACCGCGTTCCACCCTCAATCAAGTGGTCAGGTGGAAAGGGTCAACCAGATTCTTGAAGACATGCTTAGAGCTTGTGTTATCTCATTCGGTATGGATTAGGAGAAGTGTCTTCCCTTCGCCGAGTTTGCTTATAACAACAGCTACCAAACCAGCCTCAAGAAAGCTCCTTTTGAGATTCTGTATGGACGAAGATGTCGAACACCTTTGAACTGGTCAGAAACCGGTGAAAGACAATTCTTTGGACCGGATATGATCCAGGAGGCAGAAGAGCAAGTTCGCGTCATTCGTGAGAATTTGAAAACAGCCCAATCTCGTCAAAAGAGCCACTATGACCGTCGTCATAAGGAAGTGGCTTATGAAGTTGGCGACAAGGTTTATCTTTGGGTTACTCCCTTGAAGGGTACCCATCGTTTCGGTATCAAAGGCAAGTTGGCTCCTCGTTACATTGGTCCTTTTCGCATTCTCGCTAAACGAGGAGAGGTTGCCTACCAGTTGGAACTACCCCCACATCTTTCTCGAGTACATGATGTCTTCCACTTCTCTCAACTCAGGCATTGCTTCTCGGATCCCATCCGCGGAGTGGACCACGAAACGCTTGATCTCCAAGATAACCTCACTTATCGAGAGTACCCTGTTTGCATCCTTGATCAAGCAGAGCGTGTCACCCGACGTCATAACATCAAGTTTCTCAAGGTTCAGTGGTCTCATCATTCCGAAAGAGAAGCTACTTGGGAGCGTGAAGATCGTCTTCGACTTGAGTACCCCTCTTTCTTCCCGCCGACTCCTGAATCTCGGGACGAGATTCTTCCGAGTGGGGGCGAGTTGTCACATCCCTAGTTCTGGTATGACCTAGGCTAGCTAGTCATGTGTGCATCATGTTTAAATTTCATTTAAATTTGAAATGGGGATTTGTAAAACCCTCAGAAGTCATTTCTGGAAATGACCCAGATAAAAATTGCTCCAAAAGGGTCCAAGAAAATGTTCATGTATCTCTCTGAAAATATTGGGCAGAGGTAAAATTTCAAACCAATATTTTTAGGAGCTCATAAATATTTATTTTGGCCATTTGGAATTAATCCGGAAAGTGTTCGAGAGTACCTATCAGTGGAGCAGTGCCCCCCTGTTGATCTACCAGGCAAGCAAACCCCCTTGTTCATTCCGATACAATCCTACTCTCTCGCTCCTGCTCTGATTATTGCATTACGACAACAACGATTCAACTGCTACTTTATGCTGCGGTAGTTGAACCCATTCCTCTGCATGACCTGTCATTGCCACAGTAAATAGTTAAAACCCACTAGCATGTGTAGGAGTTGATTGAGCCATGTTGTGTTCTTGCCATGCCATGCCTGCTATTGCTTAGAGTTGTGTCAGGTCTGATTCATCGGGAATGAATTGGAGTGGTATGATATGTTCTGGTGTTGAGAGTTAAGCGTGTGAACACGATTTGGTAAAGGTAGCGGTGAGAGGCCATGTAGGAGTACATGGTGGGTTGTCTCACTGGAAACGTCCTTAAGCACTGAGTTCTGTGTATGTTGTCCAATGACTAGCTACTACCACACATTGGGCTCCGGGCACTCCAAGCTCTCTCGACTTATTAACCAACTTGATCTTTGTCCAGGAGTTGCAATTAGTTTCTGGTGTTTGTAGGTAGTGTTAGTAGTCTACCAAGTGGCACCCGGCCAGGTGGGCTTGGGACAGACTAGGCATAAGTGGCACGGTGTACCAAGCGTAGATTCATCCGGCGAGATGGGCTTGGGAACCCTGTACACATCGTTTGGGGTTGTGAGCGACACCCCGGCCGAATCTCCTTGCGGATGGAACCCGAATAGGCGATAAACCTGGACTAGAGTCTTGTGTGGTTAGTCAGGTCGTGGCCGACACCCTCGCCAGGCTTCCGCTTAAAGGTTGCCGAGGTACATGATGTGTACATGGTGATAAGTGGTGAGAGCGTGTGTGAAGAAGTACACCCCTGCAGGGTTATCATGATCTATTCGAATAGCCGTGTCCTCGGTTACGGACTTCTTGGATGCTTACGTGGTACATAGACAACTTGAAGTGGATACTCTAAAATGCTCAAGACAAGTGTGAGTGCTATGGATGGCCTTCTCGTAGGAAGACGGGAATGAATCCATAGTAGTGTATTGACGTGGTGATTAGTGGACTCGTGTGCGCCACCTCAAAAGAGTTACCAGCAGTCGTAGTACAGGATAGCCACTGAGTCAAAGATGGCTTGCTGCAACTAAACTCCACATTACCTTCTTGATACAAGTGCATGTATGATAGGATCTGATGTAAGTCTTGCTGAGTACCTTTGTACTCATGTTGCTTTATTTATGTTTTTGCAGCGGAGACTTCGGTCTTACTAGTTTACGTGGACTTCGACAAGTAGCTTGTACCTCAGCTACGATCGGATGTTGTAGATAGTCGGGCTCCTCAGCCTTTTTCATTTGTAGTTGTCTGTACTCAGACATGTAATGCTTCCGCTTGTTGCTTGTATGCTCCGAATGATGGGTCATGTGACCCTTGCTTGTACTTAATGCTATGTGGCTCTTTTGGGCCTTTATCTATATGAGTTTGCGTTATGTTGTGATGCCATGTTGTACAGCACATACTTGCATGTTATGCGTACGTGTAACGTGTATTGCTATGTGTGGGATCCGACAATCTGGTTGTTTATCCTTGGCAGCCTCTCTTATGGGGAAATGTAGTCTAGTGCTTCCTTGAGCCATAGTAGTCCGCTACAGCTCGGTTCACCGGAGTCCTGCTAGCCCAGCACTACTGCTCAGGACACTTGACTGGCCGGCATGTGTTTCACTTCGTTCCTGTGTCTGTCCCTTCGGGGAAATGTCATGCGGTGACTTCCGGAGTCCTGTTAGCCCAGTGCTACAGCCCGGATTCATATGCTGTTGACCGACATGCTCGATGTGATTCATGTATGCCTGTCCCCACAGGTTAGCACCGCTTTGGGTTCACGACTAGCCATGTCGGCCCGGGTTCTTTGTCATATGGATGCTAGCGACACTATCATATACGTGAGTCAAAAGGCGCAAACGGTCCCGGGCCAGGTAAGGTGGCACCCGTGGGAATACCGTGCGTGAGGCCGCAAAGTGATATGATGTGTTACATGTTAGATCGGTGTGACTTAGGATCGGGGTCCCGACAGCTTTGGTATCAGAGCCTGACTGCTTGTAGGATTTCCAAGTCAACCTGGTCGAAGTTGAGTCTAGAAATTCTTTAGTTATGTAAGGGAATTGATTGTGGAAGGGAACGTAAGGCTCTTTTTACTCCTTATATCTCATGCCCTTCTGATCTGAGTCATCCTATCTTTCCTACGGGGTTAAGGAACTAGGCTTTCTTTTCTATCTATCAGGATCACGTGTTACTACTCCATAGGCGCAAACGGTCCCGGGCCAGGTAAGGTGGCACCCGTGGGAATATCGTGCGTGAGGCCGCAAAGTGATATGATGTGTTACATGCTAGATCGGTGCGACTTAGGATCGGGGTCCCGACAGCGGAGCCAGGAGCGGGCATGTCGGTTAAGTCCTCGACAATGGCTATGAAGTGGGTGGCGGGTGGGAAGCAAAATTCTCCGTCATCAGCCCCTAGTTCGAGTCGGACATAGTTCGGCTGCGAGTCTCCCATGAATGACAAGTTCTTTGAAGAGTTTAGCACATCGCCCAAAGGTGAGTGCTAAAAAACGTCTGCGGCGCTGAATTCGAAGATCGATAACCGATCTAGCTCGGTGTCCGCAAGCGTACATGGTCTGGAACTTATAGCAGAAGACGAGTCCAGAGTTCCGTTGGCGCAAATATTGCAAGGTGTCGAGTCTGCGTGCGGCTCTAACGCCGCTGACTCTGTGGCCTCGAATGGTATGATCTTCTCTGGTTCTAAGGCCATTGTAGCAACATGAGCCATCTCCTGAATCTGATCCGATGACAGATTTGAGTCATGTTCATCGGGGCGAGGGGGAGCGATCGCTGCGGTCTCAAATTCATTGAATATCAAGTCTCCACGGATATCCGCGACATAGTTCAAGCTTCCAAATCTGACCTGATGGCCAGGGGCGTAGCTATCAATCTGCTCCAGATGGCCAAGCGAGTTGGCCCGCAGTATGAAGCCGCCGAATACGAAAATCTGTCCGGGGAGGAAGGTTTCTCCTTGGACAGCGTCACTATAGACGATCGGAGGGGCCATCGAACCTCTCGTTGACGGCACAATGGAACTCTCAATGAAAGCACCAATGTCGGTGTCAAAACCGGCGGATCTCGGGTAGGGGGTCCCGAACTGTGCGTCTGGGATCGATGGTAACAGGAGACGGGGGACACGATGTTTACCCAGGTTTGGGCCTCTCTATGGAGGTTACAAGAGTTGATCTACCACGAGATCGTAATGGCTAAACCCTGGAAGCCTAGCCTATATGACTATGGTAATGAGTATATCCTTTCCGGACTAACCTCTCCGATTTATATAGACACCGAGAGGGAGGAATCTAGGGTTACATAGAGTCGGTTACATAAGAAGGAATCTTCATAGTCGGTCGCCAAGCTTGGCCTCCACGCCAAGTAGAATCCAATCCGGACACGGGTACGGTCTTCGGCCTTCATGTCTTCACAACCCATCAGCCCGGCCCATGGATAACAGGTCGGACGCCCGAGGACCCCTTAGTCCAGGACTCCCTTAATGTGATCCCGTTAATCAAATGACAACTCTTGTCTATGGTTAGGAAACATAACCATAATTGGTTCAGCGAGCTAGTCAAGTAGAGGCATACTAGTGACACTCTGTTTGTCTATGTATTCACACATGTACTAAGTTTCCGGTTAATACAATGCTAGCATGAATGATAAACATTTATCATGTATGCAATGTTGTGTACCAGACCTGATGTGTGCCTTGCTATCAGTCTAGTAGGGAGGTACCAAAGTAATCCAAGAGTGGATCACTGGACAGCGGTCAAGAACATCCGGAAATACCTGAAAAGGACTAATGATATGTTTCTCATATATGGAGGTGTCAAAGAGCTCATCGTAAACGGTTACGTCGATGCAAGCTTTGACACTGATCCGGATGACTCTAAGTCACAAACCGGATACATGTTTTTATTAAATGGTGGAGCTGTCAGTTGGTGCAGTTCCAAGCAGAGCGTCGTGGCGGGATCTACGTGTGAAGCAGAATACATAGCTGCTTTGGAAGCAACAAATGAAGGAGTCTGGATGAAGGAGTTCATATCCGATCTAGGTGTCATACCTGGTGCATCGGGTCCAATGAAAATCTTTTGTGACAATACTGGTGCAATTGCCTTGGCAAAGGAATCCAGATTTCACAAGAGAACTAAGCACATCAAGAAATGCTTCAATTCCATCCGCGATCAAGTCAAGGAGGGAGACATAGAGATTTGCAAGATACATACGGATATGAATGTTGCATACCCGTTGACTAAGCCTCTCTCACGAGCAAAACATGATCGACACCAAGACTCCATGGGTGTTAGAATCATTACAATGTAATCTAGATTACTGGCTCTAGTGCAAGTGGGAGACTGAAGGAAATATGCCCTAGAGGCAATAATAAAGTTGTTATTTATATTTCCTTATATCATGATAAATGTTTATTATTCATGCTAGAATTGTATTAACCGGAAACTTAGTACATGTGTGAATACATAGACAAACAAAGTGTCACTAGTATGCCTCTACTTGACTAGCTCATTAAATCAATGATGGTTATGTTTCCTAACCATAGACATGAGTCGTCATTTGATTAACAGGATCACATCATTAGAGACTGATGTGATTGACTTGACCCATCCGTTAGCTTAGCACGACGATCGTTTAGTTTGTTGCTATTGGTTTCTCCATAACTTATACATGTTCCTATGGCTATGAGATCATGCAACTCCCGAATAGCAGAGGAACACTTTGTGTGCTACCAAACATAACAACGTAACTGGGTGATTATAAAGGTGCTCTACAGGTGTCTCCAATGGTGTTTGTTGAGTTGGCATAGATCGAGATTAGGATTTGTCACTCTGATTGTCGGAGAGGTATCTCTGGGCCCTCTCGGCAATGCACATCAATATAAGCCTTGCAAGCAATGTGACTAATGAGTTAGTTGCGGGATGATGCATTACGGAAAGAGTAAAGAGATTACCCGGTAACGAGATTGAACTAGGTATTGAGATACCGACGGTCGAATCTCGGGCAAGTAACATACCGATGACAAAGGGAACAACGTATATCGTTATGCGGTTTGACCAATAAAGATCTTCATAGAACATGTGGGAGCCAATATGAACATACAGGTTCCACTATTGGTTATTGACCGGAGACGTGTCTAGGTCATGTCTACATAGTTCTCGAACCCGTAGGGTCTGCACGCTTAACGTTCGGTGATGATCGGTATTATGAGTTTATGTGTTTTGATGAAGTGAAGGTTGTTCGGAGTCTCGGGTGTGATCACGGGCCTGACGAGGAGTCCCGAAATGGTCGAGACATAAAGATCGATATATTGTAAGCCTATGTTTGGACATCGGAAAGGTTCCGAGTGAGTTCGGGCAAACACCGGAGTACAGGGGGGTTACCGAAACTCCCCGGGGAGTATATGGGCCCTAATGGGCTTTAGTGGAGAGAGATAGAGGAAGACAGGGCAGGCCACGCGCCCTCTCCCCCTCTGGTCTGAATTAGACTAGGAAGCGGGGGGGCGCCCCCCTTTCCTTCCTCCCTCTCTCCCCTTCCTTCTCTCCTAGTCCAACTAGGGAAGGGGGAATCCTACTCCCAGAGGGAGTAAGACTCCTCCAGGGCGTGCCATAGAGGGCCGGCCCTCCCCCTCCTCCACTCCTTTATATACGAGGGAGGAGGCACCCCATAGACACACAAGTTGATCATTGATCTCTTAGCCGTGTGCGGTGCCCCCCTCCACCATAATCCACCTCGGTCATATCATAGCGGTGCTTAGGCGAAGCCCTGTTCCGGTAGCATCATCATCACCGTCATCACGACGTCGTGCTGACGAAGCTCTCCCTCGACACTCTGCTGGATCGTGAGTTCGTGGATGTCATCGAACCGAACGTGTGCAGATCATGGAGGTGCCGTACTTTCGGTACTAGGATCGGTCAATCGTGAAGACGTACGACTACATCAACCGCGTTGTCATAACGCTTCTGCTTATGGTCTACGAGGGTATATAGACAACACTCTCCCCTCTCATTGCTATGCATCACCACGATCTTACATGTGCGTAGGATTTTTTTTTGAAATTACTGCGTTCCCCAACAATTTCGAGTTGCAAATGTTAGCAACTGAACCAGTATCAAATACCTAGGCACTATTGCGAGCATTAGTAAGGTACACATAAGTAACATGTATATCAAATATCCCTTTCACTTTGCCATCCTTCTTCTCCACCAAATACTTGGGGTAGTTCCGCTTCCAGTGACCAGTCCCTTTGCAGTAGAAGCACTCAATTTCAGGCTTAGGTCCAGACTTGGGTTTCTTCACTTGAGCAGCAACTGGCTTGTTGTTTTTCTTGAAGTTCCCCTTCTTCCCTTTACCCTTTTTCTTGAAACTAGTGGTCTTGTTGACCATCAACACTTGATGCTCCTTCTTGATTTCTACCTCCGTAGCCTTTAGCATTGCGAAGAGCTCGGGAATAGTCTTATCCATCCCTTGCATATTATAGTTCATCATGAAGCTCTTGTAGCTTGGTGGCAGTGATTGAAGAACTCTATCAATGACACTATCATCAGGAAGATTAACTCCCACCTGAGTCAAGTGGTTATGGTACCCAGACATTCTAAGTATATGTTCACTGACAGAACTATTCTCCTCCATTTTGCAGCTATAGAACTTATTGGAGACTTCATATCTCTCAATCCGGGCATTTGCTTGAAATATTAACTTCAACTCCTGGAACATCTCTTGCTCCATGACATTCAAAACGTCGTTGAAGTCCCGGTTCTAAGCCATAAAGCATGGCACACTGAACTATCGGGTAGTCATCAGCTTTGCTCTGCCAGGTGTTCACAACATCTGGCATTGCTCCTATAGCGGGTTTGTCACCTAGCAGTGTTTCCATGACGTAATTCTTCTATGCAGCAATGAGGATAATCCTCAAGTTATGGACCCGGTCCGTGTAGTTTCTACCATCATCTTTTAACTTAGTTTTCTCTAGGAACACATTAAAATTCAATGGAACAACAGCACGGGCCATCTATCTACAACAACATAACATGCAAAATACTATCAGGTGCTAAGTTCATGATAAATTAAAGTTCAATTGATCAAATTACTTAAGAACTCCCGCTTAGATAAACATTCCTCTAATCATCTAAGTGATCATGTGATCCATATCAACTAAACCATGTCCGATCATCACGTGAGATGGAGTAGTTTTCAATGATGAACATCACTATGTTGATCATATCTACTATATGATTCATGCTCGACCTTTCGGTCTCAGTGTTCCGAGGCCATATCTGCATATGCTAGGCTCGTCAAGTTTAACCCGAGTATTCTGCGTGTGCAAAACTGGCTTGCACCCGTGATAATCCCCAAGTGCAGGGAATCATCGTAGCAATTCCCAATGATGGAAGTGATAAGTATGGAGTGTCGAACCCACAAGGAGCTAAAGGTAAGATCAATATTCTCTCAAGTCCTATCCGCCATTGATATGACTCTACGTACACTGAACGTTTGCTTTCAACTAGCAACGAGAAATAAAACTACGTTGTGGGTATGAAGAGGATAACTTTATATGATATCGGAGAGCTAAAATATAAAAGTAGGTGTTGTTATCATAAAGTTAGAATATATTACTAAATATTATAAATAGCGAGTGTGGAATAATGGTGGATCGATGTGCGGAATTTTCCTAGGCAATTGTTAACAAGACCGATAGTCGTCATTGCAATTTCATATGAGGGAGAGGCATAAGCTAACATACTTTATCTTCTTGGATCATATGCACTTATGATTGGAACTCTAGCAAGCATCCGCAACTACTAAATATCATTAAGGTAAAACCCAACCATAGCATTAAAGTATCAAGTCCTGTTTGTTCCCATACGCCATGTCCCGCTTACCCGTGTTTGTGTTTCAGTCACTCACGCAACGTAGACAATAAGAAAAACATGGACATATTGCAACACCCTACAACGGGAATCCCTCATGCTTGCGCGACATGGAGGGCACCATAGGACAGCACCAAAGTAAAACATACAACTCATACCAATCTAGATCATCAATCAACCCAAAGACAAAGGATATGTACTCAAAACATCATAGGATGGCAACACATCATTGGATCATAATATGTGGCATAAAGCACCATGTTCAAGTAGGGATTACAGCGGGGTGCGGGAGAGTGGACCGCGTAAAAGAGATGAGGATGGTGATGTTGATGAAGACGATCACTGCGGCGATGATTCCCCTCTCGATGGCACTCCGATGCCACCAAGAGAGAGGAGGAGAGGTTCTCCCCCTTGTGCTTCCTCCTCCATGGCCTCCCCCCTAGATGGGGAGAGGTTCTCCCTCTGGTCCTTGGCCTTCATGACGATGATGGCCCCTCCAGGATCCTCCTCCATGCCCTCCGATGATGATGGCCCCCTCCGGCAGGGTGCCAGAGAGGGCCTAGATTGATTTATCGTGGCTACAGAGGCTTGCGGTGGAGGAACTTCCGATCTAGGTTAATTTTCGGAGGTTTGTATATTTATATGAGAAGTTGGCGTTGATTTCACGTCAGGGGGGCCCTCGGGGAGTCCACGAGGGGGGCGCCCCCACCCTCGTGGGGCCCCCGTGACTCCCCTCCGGGGGATTTTCGTTCCCATATTTTTCATATTTTCCAGAAAAAATCTCCGTTGATTTTCATCGCATTCCGAGAACTTTTATTTCTGCACAAAAACAATACCACAGTAGTTCTGCTGAAAACAACATCAGTCCGGGTTAGTTCTAATAAAATCATACCAAAATCATATAAAAATATTGTAAACATGGCATGAATACTTCATAAATTATAGATACTCGGAGACGTATCAACCTGTTGTATGTGAACGTAGAGCTTATCACAACCGATCATCACGTGGTGTCTCTGCACGACGAACTGTAGCAACGGTGCATACTCAGGGAGAACACTTATACCTTGAAATTTAGTGAGAGATCATCTTATAATGCTACGGCCAACTAAGCAAAATAAGATGCATAAAGGATAAACATCACATGCAATCAATATAAGTGATATGATATGGCCATCATCATCTTGTGCCTTTGATCTCCATCTTCAAAGCACCATCATGATCACCATCGTCACCGGCTTGACACCTTGATCTCCATCGAAGCATCGTTGTCATCTCGCCAATTATTGCTTCTACAACTATCGCTACCGCTTAGTGATAAAGTAAAGCAATTACATGGCGATTGCATTTCATACAATAAATCGACAACTATATGGCTCCTGCCAGTTGCCGATAACTGTGTTACAAAACATGATCATCTCATACAATAAAATTTAGCATCATATCTTGACCATATCACATCACAACATGCCCTGCAAAAACAAGTTAGACGTCCTCTACTTTGTTGTTGCAAGTTTTACGTGGCTGCTACGGGCTGAGCAAGAACCGTTCTTACCTACGCATCAAAAACCACAACACGGTATAGTGATTGCTTTTTGATCTTCAGCAAGAACCCTGTTCATTGAATCCGATTCAACTAAAGTTGGAGAAACTGACACCCACCAGCCACCTGTGTGCGAAGCACGTCGGTAGAACCAGTCTCGCGTAAGCGTACCCGTAATGTCGGTCTGGGCCGCTTCATCCAACAATACCGCTGAATCAAGAATCAACTAGTGTCGGCAAGCAATATGTATATACCCATGCAAACAACTCCTTTGTGTTCTACTCGCGCATATAACATCTATGCATAGACCTGGCTCAGATGCCACTGTTGGGGAACGCAGTAATTTCAAAAAAATCCTACGCACACGCTAGATCTATCATGGTGATGCATAGCAATGAGAGGGGAAGAGTGTTGTCCATGTACCCTCGTAGACCGTAAGCGGAAGCGTTATGATAACGCGGTTGATGTAGTCGTACGTCTTCACGATCCGACCGATCCTAGTACCGAAAGTACGGCACCTCCGCGATCTGCACACATTTGGCTCGGTGACGTCCCACGAACTCCCGATCCAGATGAGTACGAGGGAGAGCTTCGTCAGCACGACGGCGTGATGACGGTGATGATGAAGCTACCGGAACAGGGCTTCGCCTAAGCACAACTACGATATGACCGAGGTGGATTATGGTGGAGAGGAGCACCACACACGGTTAAGACAATGATCAACTTGTGTGTCTATGGGGTGCCCCCCTCCCCGTATATAAAGGAGTGGAGGAGGGGGGAGGGCCAGCCCTCTATGGTGCGCCCTAGGGGAGTCCTACTCCCACCGGGAGTAGGATTCCCCCTTCCAAGTAGTAGGAGTAGGAGAGACGGAAGGGGAGGAGAGGGGGAAGGAAGGGGGGGCGGCCCCCACCCAATTCAGATTATGCTAGGGGGGGCGCCTCCCACCTTTTCCCTTCCTCTCCTCTATTCCACTAAGGCCCAATAAGGCCCATATACTCCCCGGGGGGTTCCGGTAACCTCCCAGTACTCCGGAAAATGCACGAACTCATCCGGAACCATTCAGATGTCCAAACATAGGCTTCCAATATATCGATCTTTATGTCTCGACCATTTCGAGACTTCTCGTCATGTCCGTGATCATATTCGGGACTCCAAACTACCTTCGGTACATCAAAACACATAAACTCATAATACCGATCGTCACCGAACGTTAAGCGTGCGGAGCCTACGGGTTCGAGAACTATGTAGACATGACCGAGACTCATCTCCGGTCAATAACCAATAGCGGAACCTGGATGCTCATATTGGTTCCTACATATTCTACGAAGATCTTTATCGGTCAAACCGCACAACAACATACGTTGTTCCCTTTGTCATCGGTATGTTATTTGCCCGAGATTCGATCGTCGGTATCATCATACCTAGTTCAATCTCGTTACCGGCAAGTCTCTTTACTCGTTCCGTAATACTTCATCCCGCAACTAACTCATTAGTCACATTGCTTGCAAGGCTTATAGTGATGAGCATTACCGAGAGGGCCCAGAGATACCTCTCTGATACACAGAGTGAAAAATCTTAATCTCGATCTATGCCAACACAACAAACACCATCGGAGAAACCTGTAGAGCATCTTTATAGTCACCCAGTTATGTTGTGACGTTTGATAGCACACTAAGTGTTCCTACGGTATTCGGGAGTTGCACGATCTCATAGTCATAGGAACATGTATAAGTTATGGAGAAAGCAATAGCAACAAACTAAATGATCATCGTGCTAAGCTAACGGATGGGTCAAGTCAATCACATCATTCTCTAATGATGTGATCCCGTTAATCAAATGACAACTCTTGTCTATGTTCAGGAAACATAACCATCATTGATTCAACGAGCTAGTCAAGTAGAGGCATACTAGTGACACTCTGTTTGTCTATGTATTCACACATGTACTAAGTTTCCGGTTAATACAATTCTAGCATGAATAATAAACATTTATCATGATATAAGGAAATATAAATAACAACTTTATTATTGCCTCTAGGGCATATTTCCTTCAGGATCTTCGTTCTTCGTCATCACGAACCCTTCTCCATCGCCAATTCCATGATGCTCCCCACCGGGAGTGAGTAATTCCTTCATAGGCTCGCTGGTCAGTGAGGAGTTAGTTGAGATTCATCATGTAATCGAGTTATTTTTGTTAGGTCCTGATCCCTAGTATCCACTATGTTCTTAGATTGATGTTGCTATGACTTTGCCATGCTTAATGCTTGTCACTTTGGGCTCGGGTGCCATGATTTCAGATCTGAACCGTTTATGAGTTCATCATTATATTCATGTTCTAGATCCGATCTTGCAAGTTATAGTCACCTACTACGTGTTATGATCTGGCAACCCCGGAGTGACAACAACCGGGCCCACTCCCAGTGATGATCGTAGTTTGAGGAGTTCATGTATTCACTATGTGTTAATGCTTTGTTCCAGTTCTCTATTAAAAGGAGGCCCTAATATCCCTTAGTTTCCAATATGGACCCCGCTGCCACGGGAGGGTAGGACAAAAGATGTCATGCAAGTTCTTTTCCATAAGCACATATGACTATTTACGGAATACATGCCTAGATTATATCGATGAACTGGAGCTAGTGTCGTATCGCCCTAGGTTATAACTGTCTCATGATGAATATCATCCAACAAGTCACCGATCCAATGCCTACGAATTTATGCTTATTGATCTTGCTGCGTTACTATTGCTATCATCACTGTTACACTTGCTACAAACTACTGCTATCACTGTTACTGTTACCGTTGCTGCTGTCACTACTATCAAACTATTTTGCTACTGATCACTTTGCTGCAGATAATTAATCTCCAGGTGTGGTTGAACTGACAGCTCAGCTGCTAATACCTTCAAATATTCTTTGGCTCCCCTTGTGTCGAATCTATAAATTTGGGTCGAATACTCTACCCTCGAAAACTATTGCGATCCCCTATACTTGTGGTTATCAAGACCTTTTTCTGGCACTGTTGCCCGGGAGCATAGCTATATTTGTTGAGTCACTTGGGATTATTATCATATTATCACGATGAAGAATCCGAAGGATCCAAAGACTAAGATATTTCCCTCAAAGACGAGGGGAGGTAAGGAACTGCCATCCAGTTCTGCTTTATATTCACCTTCTGTTATGAATAAACTTGCAACTCCACCACATGCTTTTAATTCTGATATGTCACAAGTTATTGATGATGCTACTTCTACTATGAATGATGCTTATGATGATGCTAGTACCTTGCTTGATAATGATGATGTGCCACTTGGTGAATTTCTTGATAAAAAAATTGCTAGAGTTATACAACATGATGTTGTTGAATTTGATGATGAGCTTGAAACTAAATCTCCTGAAACACCTACTAGAACTATCCTTCCTAGATATGAATTGCCTAAGGTACCGGAAGGTTATGTTATGAGTGAAGAAGCAACTAGAGATATTCTTGCTTGTAATGATAGAGATGATCTAAAGAAATTATTACACAAGTATAAAGAAAAATCTCTTAATGCTAGAATGAAATGTGATCCTAAGTTTTCTACTTCACCTATCTTTATTGGTAATAAGGATTATGAATTCTCTGTCGACCCAGAGTTAATTACTTTGGTTGAATCTGATCCTTTCCATGGTTATGAAACTGAAAATGTTGTGGCACATCTTACTAAGTTGAATGACATAGCTACCCTTTTTACTCATGATGAGAAAACTCGTTATTACTTTATTCTCAAATTATTTCCTTTCTCATTAAAGGGTGATGCTAAAGCTTGGTACAATACTCTTGCTCCTAGTTGTGTGCGTAGTCCCCAGAATATGATTTATTACTTCTCTGAAAAATATTTTCCTGCTCATATGAAACAAGCTGCCTTACAGGAAATATGTAACTTTGTGCAAACTAAAGAAGAGAGTCTCCCACAAGCTTGGGGGAGGCTTTGGCAGTTACTAATGCTTTGCCTGATCATCCTCTTAAGAAAAATGAAATACTTGATATCTTCTATAATGGACTAACCGATACTTCTAGGGACTTCCTAGATAGTTGTGCTGGTTGTGTTTTCAGGGAACCAACTGTTGGACAAGCTGAAGAATTATTGAATAACATACTGAAAAATTATGATGATTGGACTATTCCTGAATCACTGCCTAAACCCACTCCGAAGAAGAGGGGTATATTATATCTCAGTCCCGAAGATATGCAAGAGGCAAAGAAATCTATGAAAGAAAAGGGTATTAAATCTGAGGATGTTAAAAATTTACCTCCTATTGAATAAATACATGGGCTTAATACACCACCAATGCCTAAGGTGTAGAGGTAAATTCTCTTATAAAGCTTAATGATAGTGATAATCCTCGCAATATGCATCCTAGTCAATGCCTTTATGAGTTTGAAAACTACATTAGAAAACAAGATCACTTCAATGCAAATGTTATGAAACAATTGAAATATAATTCTGATATGATTGCTCGCTGATAACCCACAAGTATAGGGGATCAATTGTAGCCTATTTCGATAAGTAAGAGTATCGAACCCAACGAGGAGCTAAAGGTAGAACAAATATTCCCTCAAGTTATATCGACCACCGATACAACTCTACGCACGCTTAACGTTCGCTTTACCTAGAACAAGTATGAAACAAGAAGTACTTTGTAGGTGTTTTTGGATAGGTTTGCAAGATAATAAAGAACACGTAAATAAAAAGTAGAGGCTGTTTAGATAAAGAAACAACAAAGTTAGTATAGCGAGTGTGGAAAAGTGGTGGTAGGAGTTGCGAAATTGTCCCTAAGCAATTGACTACTTTACTAAACCGATAGCAAGTTTTATGTGGGAGAGGCCACTGCTAGCATGTCATCCCTGACTTGGAATTTTATGCACTTATGATTGGAACTATTAGCAAGCATCCGCAACTACTAATGTTCTTTAAGGTAAAACCCAACCATAGCATTAAGATATATTGGTCCCCCTTCAATCCCGTATGCATCAATTTCTATGCTAGGTTGAAGCTTCTGTCACTCTTGCCCTCCAATACATAGTCCTATCAACATACAACTAACCCTATGGTGTGATCCACACGCGCACTCATATGATGGGCACCAAAGGACAACAACATAACCACAAGAAAATTAAACCAATCATAGCAATTCACCAATTACCGATAGGACAATGAAAATCTACCCAGACATCATAGGATGGCAACACATCATTGGATAATAATATGAAGCATAAAGCACCATGTTCAAGTAGAGGGTACAGCGGGTTGCGGGAGAGTGGACCGCTATAGATAGATGGGGGAAGGTGATGATGATGTTGGTGAAGATGACAGAGGTGTCGGTGTAGATTGCGGTGATGATGATGGCCCCGGCGGCGTTCCAGCGCCACCGGGAGAGAGGGGGAGAGAGCCCCCATTCTTCTTCTTCTTCCTTGACTTTCTCCCTAGATGGGAGAAGGATTTCCCCTCTGGTCCATGACCTCCATGGCGGTGGAGGGTCGAGAGCCCCTCCGAGATTGGATCTGTCTCTCTATCTCTCCCTGTTTCCGCGTTCCAGATTCTGCCTTTTCACCGTTTCTTATATTCCCGGAGATCCGTAGCTCTGATTGGGATGAAATTTGGACACGATTTTTATCCGGATATTAGATTTCTTACGACGAAAGAAGGGCACCAACCACCTTATGGGGTGGACACAAGGGCCCAGGGCACGCCTGACCCCCTAGGGCGCCCCCTGCCTCGTGGCCCCCTCGGGCATCGTCTCACGTTGATTCTTCTTCCCAAAAATCACATATATTTCAAAAAAAATCTCCGTCAGTTTTTATCCCATTTGGACTCTGTTTGATATGGATTTTCTGCAAAACAATAAACATGCAACAAAGATGAACTGGCACTGGATCAATATGTTAGTCCCAAAAATAGTATAAAAAGTTGCCAAAAGTATATGAAAGTGGCAGGATATTGGCATGGAACAATCAAACATTATAGATACGACAAAGACGTATTAGCATCCCAAGCTTAATTCCTGCTCGTCCTCGAGTAGGTAAATGATGAAAAAGATAATTTTTGATGTGGAATGCTACCTAGCATAATCTTGATCATGTAATCTAATCATGGCATGAATATTACGGCACGAGTGATTCAAAGCAATAGTCTATCATTTGACATTAAGACAATAATATTTCAAACATACTAATAAAGCAATCATGTCTTTTCAAAATAACATGGCCAAAGAAAGTTATCCCTACAAAATCATATGGTCTGGGTATGCTCCATCTTCACCACAAACAATATTCAAATCATGCACAACCCCGATGACAAGCCAAGCAATTGTTTCATACTGTTGATGTTCTCAAACCTTTTCTACTTTCACGCAATACATGAGCGTGATCCATGGATATAGCACTATAGGTGGAATAGAATATGATGATGGAGGTTGTGTAGAGAAGACAAAAAGGAAGAAAGTCTCACATCGATACGGCTAATCAATGTGCTATGGAGATGCCCATCAATTGATGTCAATGCGAGGAGTAGGGATTGCCATGCAACAGATGCACTAAGAGCTATAAGTGTATGAAAGCTCAAACTGAACACTAAGTGGGTGTGCATCCAACTTGCTTGCTCATGAAGACCTAGGGCATTTGAGGAAGCCCATCGTTGGAATATACAATCCAAGTTCTATAATGAAAATTCCCACTAGTATATGAAAGTGATAACTCAAGAGACTCCCTATATGAAGAACATGGTGCTCCTTTGAAGCACAAGTATGGTAAAAGGATAGTAACATTGTCCCTTCTCTCTTTTCTCTCATTTTTTATTTATTTTTTCTCTTTTTTAGTGGGCTTCTTTGGCCAATTTTTTTATTTTGGCTTCTTTGGCCTCTTTTATTTTGATAACCTCGCCTGGGACAATGTTCTAATAATGATGATCATCACACTTTTATTTACTTATAACTCAATACTAGAACAAAGATATGACTCTATATGAATGCCTCTGGCGGTGTACCGGGATGTGCAATGACCTGGCGTAGCAAAGATATCAAAAAACGGACAAGCCATGAAAATATCATGCTAGCTATCTTACGATCATGCAAAGCAATATGACAATGAATGCTCAAGTCATGTATATGATGATGATGGAAGTGGCATGGCAATATATCTCGGAATGGCTATGAAAATGCCATGATAGGTAGGTATGGTGGCTGTTTTGAGGAAGATATAAGGAGGCTTATGTGTGACAGAGCGTATCATATCACGGGGTTTGGATGCACCCGCGAAGTTTGCACCAACTCTCAGGTGAGAAAGGGCAATGCACGGTACCGAAGAGTTTAGCAATGATGGAAGGGTGAGAGTGCGTATAATCCATGGACTCAAACATTAGTCATAAAGAACTCACATACTTATTGCAAAAGTCTATTAGCTATCGAAACAAAGTACTACGCGCATGCTCCTAGGGGGATAGATTGGTAGGAAAAGACCATCGCTCGTCCCCGACCGCCACTCATAAGGAAGACAATCAATAAAAAATCATGCTCCGACTTCATCACATAACGTTTCACCATACGTGCATGCTACGGGAATCACAAACTTCAACACAAGTATTTCTACAATCCACAACTACCCACTAGCATGACTCTAATATCACCATCTTTATATCGCAAAACTATTGCAAGGAATCAAACATATCATATTCAATGATCTACAAGTTTTATGTAGGATTTTATGACTAACCATGTGAATGACCAGTTCCTGTCATCTCTCGAAATAGATATAAGTGAAGCAAGAGAGTTTAAATCTTTCTACAAAATATATGCCCATGTTATAACAAATATAAGTGAAGCAAAAGAGCATTCTACAAATGGCGGTTTTGTATGTGAAGATAAACAGGCAATCCAAACTTCAAAAGATATAAGTGAAGCACATGAAGCATTCTATAAAGCCATACTCAAAAGATATAAGTGAAATGCAATGAGCATTCTATAAATCAACCATGGACTATCTCATACCAGCATGGTGCATAAAAGAAAAAATGAAAACTAAATGCAAAAGATGCTTCAAAATTTGCACATATCACATGAACGAAACGAATCCGAAAACATACCGATACTTGTTGAAGAAAGATGGGATGCCTTTTGGGGCATCCCAAAGCTTAAACGATTGAGTCTCCTTGAATATTTACTTGGGGTGCCTTGGGCATCCCCAAGCTTGAGCTCTTGCTTCTCCTCCTTCTCCTCACATCGAGACCTCCTCGATCTTCGAACACTTCATCCACACAAAACTCAACAGAAAGCTCGGTAAGATCCGTTAGTATAATAAAGAAAATCACTACTCTAAGTACTGTTGCAAACCAATTCATATTTTATTTTTGAATTGTAGCTACTGTAATATAACTTTTCCATGGCTTAATCCACTGATAGGAATCGATAGTTTCATCAAAACAAGCAAACTATGCATCAAAAACAGAATCTATCTTAAAAAGGATAGTCTGTAATAATATGAACATTCACCATACCTCTATACGCCAAAAGTTCTGAAATAATTATGAAAAATAAATAATTTGTATATAAAGACAGTGCAAAAAAATTCAGAACTATTTGATGTTCCAGTAAAAAATGTAAAATCGCGCACTACAGCCAAAGTTTCTGTTTTGCACCGCACAAACCAACAAGCAATGTAAACATCCTAAAGGCAAATCTTGGCACATGATTTTTATATTACAATGGAATTGTACAAGGGGATAATTATTTTTGTTAAAAAGTTTATGTAATGAAGATTCACAAAGTTTCCGTGAGTGCTACCTCTTGAGCATGCGTTGGTTTTCCCTTAAAGAGGACATGATGATGCAGCAAAGCAGCATAAGTATTTTCCTTAGTTTTTGAGAACCAAGGTATCAATCCAGTAGGAGACCACGCATGAGTCACCTCGTACCTACACAAACAAATAAAAACCTCGCAACCAACACGATAAAGGGGTTGTCAATCCCTTCACGACCACTTGCAAGAGTGACATCTGATAGAGATAATAATAATAAGATAAATATTTTTGGTATTTTTATGATATAGATTGAAAGTAAAGATTGCAAAATAAAATAGATTGGAAACTTGTATGATGGAAGATAGACCCGGGGGCCATAGGTTTCACTAGTGGCTTCTCTCATGATAGTATAAGTATTACGATGGGTGAACAAATTACTGTCGAGCAATTGATAGAAAAATGAATAATTATGAAAATATCTAGGTATGATCATGTATATAGGCATCACGTCCGTGACAAGTAGACCGACTCCTGCCTGTATTTACTACTATTACTCCACAAATCGACTGCTATCCAGCATGCATCTAGAGTATTAAGTTCATAAGAACGGAGTAATGCTCTAAGCAAGATGACATGATGTAGAGGGATAAACTCATGCAATATGATATAAACCCCATCTTTTTATCCTCGATGGCAACAATACAATACGTGTCGTTTCCCTTTCTGTCACTGGAATCGAGCACCGCAAGATTGAACCCAAAGCTAAACACTTCTCCCATTGCAAGAAAGATCAATTTAGCAGGCCAACCAAACTGATAATTCGAAGAGACTTGCAAAGATAACCAATTATACATAAAAGAATTCAGAGAAGATTCAAATATTGTTCATAGATAATCTTGATCATAAACCCACAATTCATCGGATCTCAACAAACGCACCGCAAAAGAAGATTACATCGAACAGATCTCCAAGAGAATCAAGGAGAACTTTGTATTGAGATCCAAAGAGAGAGAAGAAGCCATCTAGCTAATAACTATGGACCCGAAAGTATGAGGTAAACTACTCACACATCATCAGAGAGGCTATGATGTTGATGTAGAAGCCCTCCGTGATCAATGCCCCCTCCGGCGGAGTGCCGAAAAAGGCCCCAAGATGGAATCTCATGGGTACAGAAGGTTGCGGCGGTGGAATTAGGTTTTCATGGTGCTACCCGATGTTTTCAGGGTACGTAGGTATATATAGGAGGAAGAAGTAAGTCGGTAGAGCCACGAGGGGCCCATGAGGGTGGAGGGCGCGCCCAGGGGGGTAGGCGCACCCCCTGCCTCGTGGCCTCCTCGTTGGTTGCTTGATGTCCACTCCAAGTCCTCTGGATCACGTTTGTTTCAAAAATCACGCCCCCGAAGGTTTCACTCCGTTTGATATTCTTTTTCTGCGAAACACTGAAATACACAAAAAAACAGCAATTTGAGCTGGGCGTGTGGTTAATAGGTTATTCCCAAAAATAATATAAAAGTGTATAAATAAGCCCATTAAACATCCAAAACATAATATATAATAGCATGGAGCAATAAAAAATTATAGATACGTTGGAGACGTATCAGTGAGCATGAACAAAGTTCATGGAGCTGCCCCACTTCAACAATGCTTGTCTCTTTCACTTTCACTTTCCTTTTTGAAAAGTTTTGGGTTCCCCTCTTTATTTTTTTGTTTTTAAACTTTATAAAAGCACTCAACAGAAGTAAATGACTCTCTAAAACTTCCGGATTGTCTCCCTGGCAGCGCTTTCTTTAAAGCTATTAAACTAGGCATAAAGTGCTCAAGTAATGAATCCACCCGTATCCCAAGGTATATCAAAGCCAATTTGAATCAACAATTATTTGTAATTTAGTGAGCACAAAGTAACATATATCAAGCAATGACAAAGTCTAACTCTCTTCCTATGCATCGGCATGTCATACAAGAACAATTCATGCACATCACGTAAAGGCCAATACATAGCATAAGCAGTTTCTTGCAATTCTATCATGTTGGAAACATAAAGAGGCGGAGATGTAGTTCCTCTTTCATAATAATTACAAGTAGGAGCAGCAAGCACATGCATATTATAGTCATCAAAATTATCATGTGCAACGGGTAGTTCCTCTCTCATAATAATTACAAGTAGGAGCAGCAAGCACATGCATATTATAGTCATCAAAATTATCATATGCAACGGTAAAAGGCAACCCATCAATATAATCCTTAATAAGTGCAAACTTTTCTGATATAGTGTAGTCGGGAGAATTTAAAAAGATAATAGGACTATCATGCATGGATGCAATAGAAACAATTTCATGTTTAACATAAGGAACTACAGCGAGTTCATCTCCATAAACATAATTCATATTGGCATCTTGGCCACAAGCATAGCAAGCATCATCAAAAAGGATATTTCAAAAGAATCAACGGAATCATAACAATCATCATAGCATTCATCTTTCGGTAGATTCAAAGAGAAATTAAACAATGTATGGGATAAAGAGTTACTCTCATTAGATGGTGGGAACAGCTAATCAATCCGCTCTTCCTCCTTTTGTTCTTCGCTCTCCTCCTCATCTTTTTCATCCAATGAACTCACAATGTCATTAATTTCTTCTTTCATAGACTCCTGCAAAATATTAGTCTCTTCTTAGACAGCGGAGGAGTCCTCAATACATGGTTTAATATAAGGATTAGAAGAATACTTATCATATCAATATTTAAGTATGGCCAAATTTTCAGATTTACTAGTACAAATGCCCGTGCGTTGCACCGAGCAAAAAAGAGGCACAGACTGCTTCATGTGCCATTACGCAACCATTTTTATATCGAATTTCAATAAACATCAATAATAAGGTTAAACTGATTAGTGCTTTTTGTAGCATGAAGTTAGGACGTGAAGAAGCCAACATACCATTCTTCATCTGATGGAAGAGTAGTTTTTCATACAATAGATTGCCAATTGTTTTTCTTTTGCTTTTCTCAAAACGCAGAAAATTCCTTATTATTAATAGAAGTTATTGTTTTCATAAAAACTGGAATACATTAGCTTCCACCCACTCATATGATGCATCCACCCAGAATATATATTTCTTCTTTTTATCCCATCCACGAGACATAATGATGTTACCAAGATAGCTCGTCAGCCAACATGGATACATTGGCACGACGAAAAACAGTAATTATGTTCAAATTTTGTGTGCATACTCATTATTCAGTACACTTCTTGTAACATGTTAATCTTGTGTCATTATAGAACTTAGTAGAGTTTAGTAGCACTTGTATGGGAAAATGATGAACCAGATGATCTGGAAGAGCCGACTACCTTATCTGATTTTAGTACATAACTCTTTCTTTGCTGCTGGTAACTTATAACAGTAACGCAGAACACGAAACTCAACTCAATCAAGGTAATACGTATGCTCCCCTCCGAAATATTCCCTTAACTACTGAAGAAAAAGAAGAAATAGTACTACTGATGAAAAAGAAGAAAACGGTCAGCTCCATGTAAAAAATAGTTCTGCTGTAATAGAAATAGAAGTTACGAATGGCTGACCAGTTATTCCTGCCCACTAAGCAAATCTATAGCACTATCAACCATAAGCATTGCATTATTGCATACGGCCAAACTTAACATATATATACCACACTATGCATCCAAACCTATTTCAGCAAGATAAAGAACTATTCTTTTAGTTTTACTTGATTTTTGTTAGCAAGTAAAATTGTTGGAAGTGTAGCCGTGCGATGCCAGCTTTACATGGACCATATAAACCACAGTAAGCTGATGTTAGCTATCAGTATAAAATGTCTGGATTGGAAGAATTTTCACGAGCTTACCCGAGTACAATGCCGCTGGTCCAGCTTGTTGGTGGAAACCAGATGTGGTCTTGTTGCTGGAGCTGGACTACTCACTGGACATGATTCTTCGGATGACTTCCCGCTATTGGATGCTCTCACCGGATTGGCACAACAAGTCGTCTGGCCTCATGACGACAACACTTGTCGTCGAGCCTGGAGCATCATACACTTCAATGTTTTCCATCGAACTCCGCATATATTCACACCATTTATTGTTTGCACATTATCAAATAAGCTAAATCTGACCAAATGTGTTGATCTGCTAGGAATAAAGGACCCAGGTCTACAATGCTACACAACTAAAAGAAGATTAAGCTTAGAGTTGTGATCGTACAATGCAAATAAGCAATACTTGACCGAACTGTGAAAAACAACATCCTACTTCTAAAATTTGTAGCACTGCTTTTCCTTCTAGCAACCAAAATCAACCGTGCTATTGTAGCACTGCTTTTCCTTTCGAACAACAAAAATTAACTGCCTATTTATTGAACCATGACAAAGTTAAAGTACTAAACAACATTACCAATCATGGTGAATCTGAAAAACGAACATTGCGTGCCAAAATTGGCAGTACTACTGAGTTCTCTTCCTCTCTCGAAATTGGAAGAATATGAATAAAGCTATCCTCACGCACCACACACATATCGGTCAGCCACGCGCGCCTCTGGCAGCCAACACTCATGTACAACATGCCGACAACATCACACCCACACAACATGTTGGCCAGTTGTCATGCACCCAAATCCGCAGGCCGCCACGCGTAAATGGACGCACTACCAAGCTGCTGACTCCGCCCCTGTACGCCCTGGTTGGCCTCGCCGCTGTGTAAGCAGGGGGCATGGATTCAAAATGACAAACTGAACACGTGTTGTGAAATGGTTTGCCAGGAATTCAACTGTTTCCGAATTCGAAAACAGCTGATTCATGGATCAACAATGCCCAAAAAAATGTCCAAGAGATCCTTTAATATTTCAGAGAATCTAACCTGGACAATTGCAAAATCAACAGATGCATATATTGTGTACTGAAGAATCTCTTTTCTACCGGTCTCAGTCTCCCCTTTTTTATTCTGAAAGATCTTGCAATTGGGTAAAGGCTGACAATCTTTGTGTTGATGAATGGGACAATGTCAAGGGAGCATTTCCAAGCCAGCTAATAAACCCACCAGAAAATAAAATCTCACACAAACTGTTCTAGTCCATAGGATGGCTTCTCCTTCCTCGACCCAATGGTGCTCAAGAACGCCGGAGACAGGACACCTAAAAATGTTTAAAAGGGAGATTAATAATCAGAACTGGAGTATCAAAGGACGGGGCATCAGTCTCCAACATGCATCTACTACACGAACAGAATAGAAGAAAACCCAATCAAATTAAACAACACATGTTGTGTATAGGATGACCAGCTGTTCCTACCCACTCGGCAGATCTGGGCGAGGCGGGGGTGGTACCTGGGGAGAGGAGTGACTTTTTTATTTTGTGACTGTTATAGACATAACTAACACACAGCAACCAAAGATATCCAACACACGACAATCAAAGATATACAGACATCACTGCTATACATTATAATTCAAAATCGAACATCCACAAAGTTTAAGTAGAAGCCATTGAAAAGAAGAGTCCAATGTTCTGGTATCTCACATATTGGGCATTGATTTGCCACCCCTAGTAAAGGCATTCCCATATGTGTGCTAATGTACTTAACAAAGCAAATTTAAATGCACATAGCATGTCACACACTCGATACTTGTATCCTCTTCAATATTACCATTCAACAGTTCAGTAGTACTTAGGTGGCACTGAGCAATCAGGGTCAGAGCGACAAGTGGAACCAAATTGAAGGTGTTGATATTCAATTTTGTTGCATATCCTTACAAATTTACCTGCAAATCTAGGAGAAAATTGTTCCAATCGACACAATACACACAAAACAAAAATTAAACCAGATATATCTGTACTAAATAGTGAGGAGACACTACAACAACCTCAATCAATTCAAAGTCACAAACAGAAAAGGGGTAAGCACCAGCTAGACCATTCACCAATTGTAGTAACTGCTTCATCTTGAAGGTGACACAACTTCAACTACATAGCAAGCAAGCAACCAGAAGCAAAAATCTGAAGCAACAGCAAAGCTAAAAGTCAAACAGCACTCACCGACGGCAGCTGGAGCTCTGCGAGGCCCCCGTCAGCGCCATCGGAGACCACCAGCTCGAACGGGCCTACTATGTCCATGTCCCTGACGCCGGTGCCGAACGCCAGGGCGCCGTCGCCGGCGACGAAGTCGACCCCGTCGGGCCAGACCACCTCCTCCACCGCGGGGGCGTCGGGGCGGCTCAAGTTGACGGCCTCGTCAGAGGCCCGTGCCAGCGCGACCGCGGCGCCCCCCGCACCGGCGCGGAACTCGTACCGCTGAACGGCACCGACGAGCGCGCCCTCGGTGTTGAGCGGCCAGACCCGGACCTCCGTGTCGGGGTCCCAGCCGTACTTGTTGGCGACGGTGTCGACGACGTCGCGTCAAAGAAGGTGGCATCCGGGGTGGGCGTAGGCATGGGAGGAGGCGTTGGAGATGGCCGCGAGCAGGGACAGCGAGGCGGCACTGGCGAGGGCGGGGGCGGGGGAAGGGAAGAGCAGCGCGAGGAGCAAGAGGAGGATTGGGCAGGCCTACGAGCGCGGAGCTGCGGTCTCCCCTGCACCAGGCGGCCAAGGTCTTGAGGAAGAGGAAGCAGAGGTCAACGGAGGACGGTCTGATCCCTCGGAGGCCCGGACCAGCGCCGCCGCCTGAGCTCGGCATCCTCGTCCTCATGGTGGGTTGGGGATGACGGCCTGGAGTGGGGATTGGGGCAGGCGGAGACCGGGGTTTGCGTTCGTCCGTTCGGGTCCTGTGAAGGAGCGAATCGTTTTTTACTTACTTAAATATGGAGCGCGCGTTAATTACCCAAAATATTAGGGTGTTTAATGCAAAAACGACATGACGGTGAATTCGGAGACTCAATCCGTGCTTTATTATTAGGGAGAGAAGAGATAGAGAGTAGTATCACACTCTTAAATAAAAGAAGCAATTTCACAAATACCCCTAAAAGCAACAAATTTTTCAATTTGTTGAACATCATAGTAATTATAAATATCCTTAGTATAGGAAGATACAATTCCATTATCACTAAACCCACATTGGTAAGGAAGGTGTTTCTTAGGGTTTAGAACAAGTACAATCATATATTTCACATAAATTCCAAGCATAACACTGCAAACGGTGAATTTGATCCAGTAAAAGTTTCCCTTTTTCAGATATGCGGTGTCGCACATAACAAGCATGCTCATCTAAAGATTTGCCCTCAACTAAACTAGTTGGGGTTTCAGCCCGAGCACATAGGGATCGAAGATGATCCAAGTAAAAAGCTTCAGTAGTGTGATAGATTTTGAGTGGTTCTTCAACCATTGGTTCAGTAGGTATCATTATTTTTTGGTATTCTGAGTTTCCTACCCATAACTAAAGATAGAAAACAAGAGCACAAAATAAAAATTACTTAGTGATAAAGCAAACAAGCACACACGAGAATATTCACCCCACACTATAACTCCCCGACAACGGCACCAGAAAAAGGGTCTTGATAACCCACAAGTATAGGGGATCAATTGTAGCCTCTTTCGATAAGTAAGAGTGTCGAGCCCAACGAGGAGCTAAAGGTAGAACAAATATTCCCTCAAGTTCTATCGACCACCGATACAACTCTACGCATGCTTAAAATTAGCTTTACCTAGAATAAGTATGAAACTAGAAGTACTTTGTAGGTGTTTTTGGATAGGTTTGCAAGATAATAAAGAACACGTAAATAAAAAGTAGGGGCTGTTTAGATAAAGAAACAATAAAGTTAGTATAGCGAGTGTGGAAAAGTGGTGGTAGGAGTTGCGAAATTGTCCCTAAGAAATTGACTACTTTACTAGACCGATAGCAAGTTTTATGTGGGAGAGGCCATTGCTAGCATATCATCCCTGACTTGAAATTCTATGCACTTATAATTGGAACTATTAGCAAGCATCCACAACTACTAACGTTCATTAAGGTAAAACCCAACCATAGCATTAAGATATATTGGCCCCCCTTCAATCCTGTATGCATCAATTTCTATGCTAGGTTGAAGCTTCTGTCACTCTTGCCCTCCAATACATAGTCCTATCAACATACAACTAACCCTATGGTGTGATCCATGCGCGTGCTCATATGATGGGCACCAAAGGACAGCAACATAACCACAAGCAAATTAAACCAATCATAGCAATTCACCAATTACCGATAGGACAACGAAAATCTACTCAGACATCATAGAATGGCAACACATCATTGGATAATAATATGAAGCATAAAGCACCATGTTCAAGTAGAGGGTACAGCGGGTTGCGGGAGAGTGGACCACTTTAGATAGATGGGGGAAGGTGATGATGATGTTGGTAAAGATGATGGAGGTGTTGGTGCAGATCACGGTGATGATGATGGCGCCGGCGGCGTTCTAGCGCCACCGGGAGAGAGGGGGAGAGAGCCCCCCTTCTTCTTCTTCTTCCTTGACCTTCTCCCTAGATGGGAGAAGGATTTGCTCTCTGGTCCAGGGCCTCCATGGCGGCAGAGGGGCTCTCGCCCCTCCGAGATTGGATTTGTCTCTCTGTCTCTCTCCGTTTCTACGTTCCAGATTCTGCCTTTTCACCGTTTCTTATATTCCCGGAGATCTGTAACTCCGATTGGGCTGAAATTTGGACACAATTTTTATCCGGATATTAGCTTTCTTGAAGTGAAAGAAGGGCACCAACCGCCTTATGGGGTGGCCACGAGGGCCCAGGGCGCGCCCCCTGCCTCGTGCCCCCCTCGGGCATCGTCTCGCGTTGATTCTTCTTCCCAAAAATCACATTTATTCCAAAAAAATCTCCGTCGGTTTTTAGCCCTTTTGGACTTCGTTTGATATGGATTTTCTGCAAAACAAAAAACATGCAACAAACAAGAACTGGCACTGGGCACTGGATCAATATGTTAGTCCCAAAAATAGTATAAAAAGTTGCCAAAAGTATATGAAAGTTGTAGAATATTGGCATGGAATAATGAAAAATTATAGATACGACAGAGACGTATCACTCGCTTGAGTGACTTGTTATTTAGAATATCAAATGATGTTAGAGGTGTTGGAAAGCATGCTTCTATGGTTCAAACTCAATTAGAACAAGTTGCTAAATCACAAAGAGAATTGCTTGATGAAATGATCATAATATGCATGACTTTGCTGTTAGAGTTGCAACTAGAGGAGGTAAAATGACTTAGGAACCACTTTATCCTGAGGGACACCCTAAAAGAATTGAACAAGATTCAGAAAGAGCTAACACTAGTGCACCTAGTTCTTCTAGGAAGAAAAAGAAAAAGAAGAATGATAGGACTTCACATGCTCCTAGTGAACCTGAAATAGAAAAACCTCCTAATAATGATAATGAAATTTCTATCTCTGATGCTGAAACTCGATCTGGAAATGAACACTCACCTAATGATAATGAAAAATATAATTATGAGGTTCATGAAGACTCTCAACCAACCAATGAAAAAGAACCAGATAATGATGTTGAGATAGAACCACCTGTTGATCTTGATAACCCACAACCTAAAAATAAAAGATATGACAAAAGAGACTTTGTTGCTAGAAAACACGGTAAAGAAAGAGAACCGTGGGTGAGGGAGTCTTGGACTAAGGGGTCCTCGGGTGTCCGATCTATTGAATATGGGCCGAACTGATGGGCCGTAAGGATACGAAGACCGAAGACTCCACCCGTGTCTGGATAGGACTCTCCTTGGCGTGGAAGGCAAGCTTGGCGACCAACTATGAAGATTCCTTTCTCTATAACCGACATGTGTAACCCTAGACCCCTCCCGTGTCTATATAAACCGGAGGGCCAGGTCCGTAGGTAGGCCGAATCCGAATAATCATAGCCAGGTTAGACTCTTAGGGTTTAGCCATTACGATCTCGTGGTAGATCAACTCTTGTAATATTCATATTCATCAAGATCAATCAAGCAGGACATAGGGTATTACCTCCATAGAGAGGGCCCGAACCTGGGTAAAGCATTGTGTACCCCGTCTCCTGTTACCATCGATCCTAGATGCACAGTTCAGGACCCCCTACCCGAGATCCGCCGGTTTTGACACCGACATTGGTACTTTCATTGAGAGTTCCACTGTGCCGTCCTCAAAAGGTTTGATGGCTCCTTCAATCATCTACAACGGTGTTGTCCAAGGGAAGGTCTTCCTCCCCGGATAGATCTTCGTGTTCGGAGGCTTCGCACTACGGGCCAACTCGCTTGGCCATCTGGAGCAGATCGACAGCTACGCCCCTGGCCGTCAGGTCAAATTCGGGAGCTTGAACTACGTCATGGATATCCGCGGAGACTTAATCTTCGACGGATTCGATACCATGACAATCGCTCCCCGTCACCTCGATGAACATGACTTAGATCTGTCATCGGGCCATACCCTGGAAATTGCACCTATAACCCCTCTGGTCTTAGATGCGGAGCAGGTCGCGTCATCCGAGGACAGGAAGCTTAACCCCGCCACGGAAGCCGCAGACTCCACGGCGTTGGAGCCACACACAGATCTAACCTCTGGTAAGGCCTGTGTCACCGGAACCTCGGGCTCGTTTCCGGTTAAAAGTTCTGAACTATGTGCGTCCACGCATGTCGAGCATGATCGGTTATCGATCGCCGAATTCAGCGCCGCAGACATCTTCCGGCACTCACCCTTGGACGATGTGCTGAATTCATTAAAAAATCTATCCTTAGCGGGGGATTCACAGCCGAACTATATCGGGTTCGAACTAGAAGCTGATGACAGGGAATTTCGCTCCCCACCCGCCACCCACTTCATAGCCACTGTCGAAGACTTAACTGACATGCTCGATTATGGCTCCAACGACATCGACGGTATGGACGACGATGCCGGAGAAGAAGAGGCCCAGGACCCGCCGTTCACCGGACGCTGGACGGCCACTTCCTCGTACGATGTATACATGGTGGATGCACCAAAGGAGAACAGCGGTGATGACAAAGAAGATCCAGTTGAGGATAAACCTCCTGAGATACAATCGAAATGTCGGCATCAGTGGCGCCGCTCTAAGTCACGCCGCAGTAAAGATAGCAACACCGGCACAGGAGAAGATAACACCCCGGAAGGTGCCGAAGACAACGAAGACCCTGTTGACACAGCTACCGAACAGTGTTGGGGATATAGCTACCAGGTATGACCCGCCTAGGAGGGGCCAAGTCAACCCCAATGGCGGGTTATGAAAATAAGCCCATTAAACATACAAGGCGATGGTTTGTTATAGGGCTTGTGGTAGGCCCAAGCCCAGAGGTGGCTTAAGGCCCAATATTGTAAACCTCCATATGTAAAGAAAGACTTGTAAAGAAAGCCATATAAAAGAAGTCACCAAGCCGGACACGTTTTATGAGCCGGCCGGGACTCTGTAGTCCGCCAGGCGTCAACCCGTGTATATAAGGGGACGACCCGGCGGCGGCTTAGGACAAGAAACAACAGATCGATAGCCAAGCAAGCGGATTCGCTCCTTGGTCATCAAAACCTAGCAATACAACATCAACTGGACTAGGCCTTACCTTCACCGTAAGGGGCCGAACCAGTATAAACCTCTCGTGTCCTTTGTCCTGATTAACCCCTTTAAGCTTCCTAGTTGTGATGGCCCTACGACTAAGTCCTTTCGCTAGGATATCTGTCGTGACAATTCCACGACAATTGGCGCCCACCGTGGGGCCAGCGCATGGTGGATTTGAGTTCTTGAAGGGCAACTTCGAAGTGCTCAAGGGATACGCTGTGGGCCGGATGACCAAGAGTCGTCGCGGCAAGCTCTACATCGACGATGAAGGCTGGGGCCCCGACGCCGGCTCAATTGAGTACGGATACCGGGTCCCCTTCGGCGGAATCCACGTCTTCATCGGCCGGATCAGCGAGCCGGGCCCTGAGTCGGACATCTGCACCGACCTCGTCGAGACGGCTCAGCGCGCCAGGTCTACCAGGGCTCAACCCGCCATGAGGCGTGCCTTCATGGGTTGCATCCATGGAGGGGAATTTTCTAAAGGATCGATGGGTGGTGGTGAGACGGCCGTTTGTTCTGACGGTGAGTCGTCCACAGGCGAAACGGATTCTTTGTATCAGTTACAAGACGGCGGGCTCGGGGGCTGTTCCGGTGGCAGCAGTATTCCGGACCCCACTAAGCCGCCGAATCGAGTCGGAGTCTTCATGGTTGGCACTCAACCTGGTCAGAATTCTACGGCTGCGGCAGCCATAACCACCGGGTCAGCAGCGGCCGGGTCAGGGGACCCCGTGCGCCCGCCAGCTCAGGTATTAATGGACCTCATGGATAGGATGACGGCCCCGTTGACTGCGGTGGTTGAGCCAGCGGATAAGGCTCAGCATGACGCAGAAGTAGCATGGCTATGCGGAGAGGTAGCACAGGCCAAGGAAAATTTAGCAGCGAAAGACGTCAGGATGGCCGTAGAACGAGCGGCTCTGGATGCACGTGCTCAGCAGCTTCAACCGGAGACTTTCTGGCTCTCGATGGATCTGAATGCGTCAAACGAGGTCATGAGGAGAAGACACTAGAAAACTCAATCACGTCTGCCTCTGACTTACGATCCTAGGAACCTTTTCCACACACCCGGGGCCGGTCCCAGCAACCCATCGGAGGCAAACCGGATCACAACACCCGAGACAGGGGCGCCGATTCAACCGAGGGCCATGGAACCACCCCGTGTGAATACTACTCCACCTCATTACACGCCAGTACCGCCGGGTCACTTCTCTAACCCTTTGGAGAATTTAATTGCTGCGTCGGCTCGTCTGGCGGCTCTCCCAATGGAAGGTGACTCTCCAACGGCAATCGAAACACGAAGGGTCAGAGAACTTCTTCAGACAGCCCTGGCACAGCAGGATGCATACTCTTATAGTCGAGACAGAATCCATTCGACCCTCGCCCAAGCCGGAGCCCGAGCTATAGCACACATATGGACTCAGCGGCTATGTCAACCAATGCCCAATGTCGTAACCAGCCGCGTAGGCATGACCCAGCACAAGATGGAGCCTTTAACTTGGTGGATCAGGAGAGGATCCATCAGGAGGCTGAGCGGGCGGTTCAACTGGCAGCTGAGCAGGCGGCTCATCAGGCTTTTCCGGTTTATCCAGCAACCTCTGTTGAGGCAGGAGTGGCCACAAGAACAGGAGGTGTCCCTTGCCTGGTGCCGGCTCTACGTAATGAGCGCTTGCCAAAAGATTTTAAGGGGCCTCGTAAGGTGCCTAATTACACGGCCGACTTGCAGCCTGGGGTATGGATTGAAAGTTATGAGATGGTGATGGAGCTACTGGAGGTCAGCGATGCAGCAATGGCTAAATATTTCACTATGATGTTGGATGGAACAACTCACACTTGGTTGAAAGGGTTGCCGCCCAACTCCATCGGCTCATGGGCGGAGTTGAAAGCCTGGTTCATTCAGAACTTCAAGGACACATGTAAGCAACTTATGTCAATCGTGGACTTGACTAACTGTAAGCAAGAGGAAGGTGAGTCCACGACCCATTGGGTGCGTCGGGTCAAGGAGATAATACATTCATCTGATAAGATGGATGCCGGCTCTGCGGTCTTAATGTTGGAGAAAAATTGCCGTTTTGAACCTCTGAAGCAGAAGTTGGGACGGCTCAAGCGTGATTGTCATGACATGGGCCAGTTGATGGCGGCTCTGGTCAAATATGCTGATTCAGATACTAAGGATCCTGCGTCTGATGAAGAGAAGGCAGGGAAGGGAAAAAAGAATGGCAATGGCAAGGGTCACCAGCATAACCCGGTGAATCAAGGAGGTAATAAACGTAAGGCTGACGAGTTTGTGGCTAACGCCAGTACATAGGGCAACAACCAACGACGCAAGGGGAGGCCACCTCCTCGGTCAGGCGGGTCAGGTCCCACTCTTGAGCAACTACTGAATGAACCCTGTCCGAGACATGACACCCGGGAGAAGCTAACTACCCATCTGTGGAAGGACTGTACGATCATGAAGGCGTTTAAAAATTCCAACATATTCGGTGGTAACCACGGACCTGGCGGCGGTTCAGGCGGCGGCAGTTTTCATGGCTCGGGCACCGGCTCAGGTGGAGGCGGTTTTCACGGCCAGGGCCATCCGGGTAACCAAGGTGGTTATAATCAGCAATCCGGCCAAAGTAATCAGCAGCAACAGCAGCAGCAGTCCGGGTATCAGAGTAACCCAAAACAGCTGAACAGTGGGCAGTACCACGTATTTACCACTAGTTTGTGCAAGAGGGACCAGAAACTTCACAAGAGGGTTGTAAACGCTGTTGAGCCGGTGGTTCCACGTTATTTGAGATGGTCAGAACAACCTATTGTGTGGAATAGGGAGGATCACCCTTCCCGGGTTGATAATCCGGGTCACTTGGCTTTGGTAGTGGTGCCTCAGGTTGATGGATATAAGTTTACTAAGGTACTCATGGACAAAGGCAGTAGCATCAACATCCTCTATTATGAAACGTTTCGTCGCATGGGGTTGACTGACAAGAGTCTTAGACAATCCAACACTGTTTTTCATGGTGTTGTACCTGGTAAGTCGGCATACCCAATTGGTAAGATTGAGCTGGAAGTAGCCTTTGGGGATGAATATGATTCTAGGGCTGAGAAGTTAACTTTGGAAGTGGTTAAGATCAAAAGCCCATATCATGCCCTGTTTGGATGGCCGGCTTACGCCAAGTTCATGGCTCGGCCGTGTTATGTGTATCTGCAGCTCAAGATGCCAGGTTATAAAGGCACCATCGCAGTACATGGAAGCCGGAAAATAGCCCTGGAATGTGAGGAAGGTGACGCTGCTTATGCAGAGTCTGTTTGTGCAACAGAGGAATTAAAGTTTTATAAAGATAATGTTGACCCGGTAGACATGACGTCTTTGAAGAAGCCAACTACGGAGCATGAACCGGTGTTGAAATTCAAATCAGCTGATGGCACCAAGATGGTTGATTTTGTGCCTGGCGACTCATCCAAACAGTTCATTATCAGTGCTAACTTGGATCCAAAATAGGAAAGCGCGCTCATCGAGTTCATCCGTGAGAACCGGGACATCTTTGCATGGAAGCCTTCTGACATGCCGGGTGTCTCGAGAGAACTCACCGAGCACACTCTCAATATCGATCCGAAATTTAAACTGGTCAGGCAGTTTCTTCGACGGTTTAACGAGGAAAGGCGCAAGGCTATTGGAGAAGAGGTGGCCCGGCTCTTGGCGGCCGGGTTCATTGTTGAAGTTTTTCACCCAGAGTGATTGGCTAACCCGGTGCTTGTGCTTAAAAAGAATGGCACCTGGCGCATGTGTGTGGATTACACAGATTTGAACAAAGCTTGTCTAGCTGACCCTTTTGCTCTCCCTCGTATTGATCAGATCATTGATGCTATGGCGGGTTGCGAGCGTTTGAGTTTTTTGGATGCCTATTCGGGTTATCATCAGATCAAGATGGTAGTTAAGGACCAGGAGAAGACAGCTTTCATCACTCCGTTTGGAGCCTTTTGCTATGTGTCTATGCCTTTTGGGCTTAAGAGTGCCCAGGCGACTTATCAACGATGTGTGCAAAATTGCCTTCAAAATCAGAATGGGCGCAATGTTCATGCTTATGTGGATGATATAGTGGTGAAATCCAGAGAAAAGGAAGCCTTGGTAACTGATCTGAAGGAGACTTTTGATAACCTCCGGGTCTACAAAATGATGCTTAACCCGGCTAAGTGTGTTTTTGGAGTCCCAGCTGGCAAACTCTTGGGTTTTTTGGTGTCTAACAGAGGTATTGAGGCTAACCCGGAGAAAATTAAGGCAATTACATCTCTGGCTAAACCGGCGTGCATCAATGACATTCAGCGGTTGGCGGGTCGCGTTGCAGCCTTAAGCCAGTTCATAAGCCGGTTAGGAGAGAAGGCGATGCCTTTGTATCAAATGATGAAGAAGGCGGATGACTTTGTCTGGAGTGACGCTGCTAACTCTGCTTTTGAGGATCTGAAGAAACAGCTCGCTGAGCCGCCGATTCTTGTTGCTCCGGATGAGAAAGAGCCGTTGTTGTTGTATGTGGTTGCTAACTCACGTGCTGTCAGTGTGGCCATTGTTGTGGAGCGCAAGGAGGCTGGCAAGGAACATCCGGTCCAACGGCCGGTTTACTACGTCAGTGAGGTGCTCATTGAATCTAAACAAAGATATCCACATTGGAAGAAGCTTGTTTATGGGGTGTTCATGGCAAGCTGGAAGCTCAAGCATTACTTTCAGGGTCACCCAATCACTGTGGTTAGCTCTGCTCCTCTAGGAGACATTATTCAAAATAGAGAAGCCACAGGACGAGTCGCCAAGTGGGCTATTGAACTTGGGTCTCTTGGTTTGAAGTATGTGCCACGTACTGCAATCAAATCTCAAGCGCTGGTTGACTTCATTAATGACTGGACAAAGTTGTAGATGCCAGAGGAGAAACCAGAAAACACATATTGGATGGTTCATTTTGATGGGTCCAGACAATTGGAAGGCTCGGGGGCTGGAGTTGTTTTAACTTCTCCTCGAGGTGACAAGTTTTGTTATGTGTTGCGATTGATGTTTCCTTGCACTAACAACGCAACAGAATATGAAGCCTTGCTCCATGGTCTTCGAATGGCTAAAGAGATGAGTCTGAGCCGGGTACGGTGCCTTGGCGACTCAGATTTGGTGGCTCAGTAGGTGTCAGGCAAGTGGGATTCCAAGGATCCTCTCATGGCGGCTTATCGCCGTGAGGTCGATGCTGTTGCGGGGCATTTTAAGGGTTATCAAGTGGAACACATTGACCGCAGAAAGAATGAAGCGGCCGATGCCTTAAGCCGGTTGGGATCTCAGCGTAAGTCGGTGGCACCTAACACCTTTTTAGATGTTTTACATAACCCGTCCGTTAAGTTGCCTACAGAGGAAGATTGGGCTATTCCTGACCCGGAGGCACAGTTGGTGGCGGCTCTTCATGTCATTCTAGATTGGACAGTACCGTTCTTGGCTTACATGACCCGGGGCGAGTTACCAGAGGACGAGACCCTGGCCCGACAGATAACCCGGTGGTCCAAGTCAATGACAATTTCTGACGGTGAGTTGTATCATCGCAGCGTCACTGGAGCATTTCAACGTTGTGTTTCTCCTGAAGAAGGTCAAGTAATTCTTCGTGAGATCCATGAAGGGGATTGTGGTCATCACGCCAGGTCAAAGTCTCTTGTCGCCAAAGCTTTTCGTCATGTTTTTTATTGGCTAACGGCTCACGCTGATGCGGAGGAGCTGGTCAGTAGGTGTGATGGATGTCAAAAATTTGCACGACGAGTGCACGTGCCGGCTCAAGAGTTGCGGATGATTCCAATCACTTGGCCGTTTGCAGTCTAGGGGCTTGACATGGTTGGACCTTTCAAAAGGTCCAAAGATAAAAAGACACATCTTTTGGTGGCAGTTGACAAATTCACAAAATGGGTTGAGGCAAAGCCAGTGAGTATGTGTGATGCAGCCACGGTGGTTCAGTTCATGAAAAAGGTGATTTTTCGCTTTGGTTTTCCACACAGCATTATAACTGCCAATGGCACTAATTTCTCCCAAGGTGCTATGGAGGATTTTTGTCAACGTGAGCATATCTGGCTTGACGTTTCTTCAGTAGCTCACCCCCAATCAAATGGTCAAGCTAAGAGAGCAAATCAAGAAATCTTAAAAGGTCTCAAGCCCTGGCTCATGGTTCCCTTACAACGGACGCCGGGTTGTTGGGTAGAGGAATTACCCTCGGTGCTGTGGAGTATCAACACCACTCCTAACAGGTCTACAGGTTATACACCTTTCTTCATGATTTATGGAGCAGAAGCAGTGCTGCCTAGTGACATTCGTCATGATTCGCCTCGCGTGGCGGCTTACGTTGAAGCTGATAATGAACAAGCCCGACAGGATGCACTTGACTTATTAGATGAGGAGAGAGATTTGCCGGCGGTTCGATCAGCAATTTATCAACAGGACCTGCGCCATTATCATGGCCGCCGGGTTAAGTCTAGGACCTTTTAAGAAGGTGACCTGGTGCTCCGGCTCATCCAGGATATGTCTGATGCACACAAATTATCCCCGCCTTGGGAAGGACCCTTTGTGATCAGCAAGAACTTAAACAATGGGTCATATTACCTCATTGATGTTTGAGAGCATAAAGACTCACGTAAGTCAGAGGAGGAGACCCGCCGGCCGTGGAACATTGCTCAGCTTCGACCATACTATACTTAAGCCACCGGCTCTCGTCATGTACATACTTTGACGTTGTATATATTATGATAAGTAATAAAGCAGGACCTCTGTCCTTTTCCCTTTCAGTGATCATATATCTTTATTATTTTCATTATTTGAAAAAACCAAAAGGGGGCTGATCGTATCCGAATCTAGCTTAACCCTTTTGGTCCGGCTCATGATTGTATTCGAATCTAGCTGTAAACCTCATGGTCATTTGGGGGCTTCCTGTTCAAACATAGGTCGTATTCGAACCAAAGAGAACATAGCTGTCGTAACCCTCTTGATCGGCTCAAAGCCAAACTCTCTAGGGGGCTTCTTGATCGTATCTGAATCATAGCTTAACCCCTTTTGGGTCCGACTTGGATCGTATTCAAATCAGGGTCGTTAAAAACCTCTCAACGTCATTTGGGGCCTTCCTGTTCAAACATAGGTCGTATTCGAACCGAAGAGAACATAGCTGTCGGTACCCTCTTGATCGGCGCAACACCAAAGCCACTGGGGGCTATATGATCGTATTTGAATCTTAGCTTAAACCCTTTAGTCCGGTTTACTGACCGTATTCGAACCAGAAGACTCCAGTTTTTATTTAAATATTTTGATTTACATTGTCTGAAGCCTAGCGTTTTGTCTTACTATTTTTTATCATCTCAAATTTAACTGTCAGTATGGTTTCAAATTAAACCAGCTCGGTTATTTGACAATGAGTTTCCAAGGCATAACAGTCATCAGACATATGGAAGTATTGACTTCTACAAAGGATTGGGTTATCAACCTCATCATCCGGGTCATGTAAACCGGCAGTCCAGGTTCAAAGAACATAGGTATGACAGTGTCATTCATGAACAAGTTTCTCTGTGTTTTTTCGTTAATCAAAGGTTTTTTCAGCCTTGTTTATCTTACATCTGATTCTGTTTTTTCCACTATGATAATTTCATAAGTCATATATCGGGTGTTTTTAACCCGTCCGGTGCTAAACTGCCAGGACAGTTTTTTCATCTTTTACAGGAATAGAGTTAAAACATTACAGATGTAACCACAGATATAATGCATATATTGACATCATGGGTAAAGAGTCATATGCAACATCTTATGCATGATGGCATAGGCAAAATATGCAGTTTTTAAACTAACCTATTACAAGGCATTGAGAGACCAAAAGGTTAGACTGTTTTCCCCTCCTAAGCAGGTCTTAAGCTAAAAGCTAGAAGATGGCGACTCCCTCTTATAAAGTGACAGATCTTATCCCACCCGGCTGATATTTGTCGATGTTGGTGTCCTCTCCAATAATGGTAGCTTGAGGACGAACTCCCCTCATGCAGGCAATAAAGTCATCTTGCTCAAATGGAGTCTCATCTTCCTTCGCGGTAGGGTACCCCTTAGCCACGTCCACCGGGTCTAGATCCGCCACCCAGGCTTTGGAGCGGCTCAGGGCAGTCAGGGATCCAGCTCTGGCACAGGATCATTTGACCTCTTGAAACCTGGTGGGTAAGATCGATAACTTCTTCAAAACATCACTTAGGCGGTTGGGTCCTTGGTTGGCAGGGGAGATAGTAGCAAGTGCTCATTGAGCGCCAGTATACAATTGCTCCACCAAGGTATAAACTGCCTTCAGTTTTGTCACACTGTCTTGGCTCAGATTTCTGCTTCGTGGACCTGCGAATGTGTTTTAACAAAGGCTCAGCAGGCGGCTCATATTCCTGGTCAAAATAAAGTATAAGTGATTAATACAAATGACTTGCCGAAGATGGCGGAGACTATTTGAGACACACGGGTTTTTAAGCCGGTGGGCTCCGTGGTAACCTCCTCAAGAGCCGCCTCTGCTGTCTCGGCACGTTGTATCAGCAAGGTCTTCTCATTGGCCCGGGATTTCTTCTTCTCAGTCAAACTGGTCTTCAATTTTTCAGTCTCAGAGAGACTCAATTCAAGTTTGGAATTAGCAATCTTTATCTCTGCTTCCTAATCCGCCAGCCAGGTATTTGCATCCTTCAATTGAGAACCCAATTCAGTTAGGGCGGTCTACAAGCATGCACACGTGTGTCAAGATTTAACTAAAGGTTATAATGATTGAAGTCCCAAGTACTTTGCAAATGCATTACCACTTGGCACTTGGGGGCTAATGTCTGCCAAAGCAATTTTTATGCAACATGACTCTTCTATGTTTCAAGTCCCAAGTGTTTTACAAAGTAACAACGCTTGGCACTTGGGGGCTAATGCATGACATTCAGAAAGTTTTTAAGTTGAGCCGGATCATACTAATCTGGACTGAGTTAAGACAGTTAAGAAGTTAAGTACCGATTCATTTATGATAAATTGAGCCAGCCCTTGGGGACTATAGGTGAAAGTTTATACTAATTTGTTGGACTTAGGAAAAATCTTGACAAGGTATCAACCTATATCATAAGTCTACAGATCATTCAGGCTCATCATAATCTGAAGACTTGGGGGCTAGCAGAGTATATATAGACCGGAGTACATACCTCATATTTCAGTTGCAATTGCTTGACCATCTCAATTTCCAACTCACGGCTGGAATGCACATGGCTGAGATAGCCGGACAGTATGTCACTAACTTTCTGCATTTCTAAGGCCTCCTGTTTGGCAGAATGACTGGCTAGCATAGTCGGATTACCTGTCACAACAAATCTGCTGCCAGTGATCAGAACGTCATGGTCAGAAGACACTGGCGGGTTTGCTAAACCGGATGGTCTGAAAGTGGATGGATCAACAATGGTTTCATCAGCTGACGGCTCGGGAGGGTCCAATTGAGCATGGACAGCCGGATCTTCTGGCACTTCAGATTGAGCGGGAGGAGTTGATGTTGCCGGTTCAGGTGCATGATTTCTTGGGTCTTCTGCCGGTTTAATAACCTTAGCTTTCTTGGACTTCGCTTGACCACTAAGAAAGATTTTTTATGAGACAGTTAGTATAATGATGCAGTTTTAAAGAGGCAGAGGAAAGACGATTTTCCTTACCCAGGGGTAGTCTTGAAAGCTGGAAATTGAGTCTGAGACGAGTTGCCAGAAGAGCGAGAAACCTCCTGCAAAAGTAAAATAAAATTAAAGCGTAAGAGGAAATAGATTCACGGATAAAAACAAAGGACAAAGGTGAAAGAAACCTCATTCTGGCGTTTTCGAGGAGTTTTTTGTAAGTCAGAAGGCGGTTCACCATCATCATTAGTCCGGGCCTGACGGCGGCTCTCATGTTGCTTCTTTTTCAAAAGAAAATTAGGGTCCAAATAAGCCAAAGGGTGCGAAAACCTTACTTTCCGGGTTACCAATCGAAGTTTTTGTCTTGGCAAAGGGGCTGAGTCGGAGGAGATAGTTACCTCTTCTTCCACGGCCTGGCTGGCCCCCGTGTCGTCCTGGCAATAGTCAGTGTCAATAAGATAGTTGAAAAATTGGCCAAGGGAGTCAAGGGCTACCTCTGACTCAGAAACATCATCCAGTGGGAACATGTCAGATGCAGTCTTCTTCTTCTTGGGCTTCCGGGTCGTTTTCCTGGCGGCTATGGCAGCGGCTCTGGCCTTCTTGGCAGCTTCATGATCATACTTGGCCTTCCAGAAGTCAGACTTGGCCTGTAAACAAATAAACAGGTTAAAAGGTCATGCAAGTATTTAAACTACTGAGTAAAACACCAAAAGAGAAAGAGGTCAGGGGTTTTCACCTCTGGTGCCAAGTTAAGTTTGCAGAAGGGGTTTAATCCAACCTTACTGCAGTCCTCGTATTTGCCGTTCACAAGGATGGTTGACATTGCGACAACGTCTTCTTCAGTCAATTGAATAGAGCTATAACACAGAGAGTCATTTGGGCCTCCGCCATACTCATACATTAACTTGGATCAGCGGCTTAGAGGGATGACCCACCATGCGACCCAGCAATGGGTCAGGTCAACTCCAGTTAAGTCGTTCCCCAATAAAGCTTGAATCCTTTTAATAGATGGAATAAGCTTCTTGCATTCAGCAGCGGTAAGCTTATCAGGAAGCACAAACTTGGAATCCAGACGCTCCGCGCGATAACCCGGCAGTGGTTTTTCATTGGCTGGTGACGTATCTTGGCAGTAGAACCAGGTCTAATTCCAATCTTTGGGATTGCTCAGTAAGACTATTAAGGGAAAGACAGCGCCCTGTCGGTGCTGAATTGAGATTCCACCAAGCTCCAAACTAAGGTTGTTGGTGCATTCATTCTGGCGGTTCAAGTAAAAGTATTCTCTGAAGAGTTCCACAGTCAGTTCTTCTTGAAGATATACCTCACAAAGAACTTGAAAATTGCAGATATTGGAGATAGAGTTGGGTCCAATGTCTTGTGGGTGAAGCTTGAAAAAATGCAGAACGTCTCGAAAGAACTTTGAGCCGGGTGGAGAGAAGCCCCGGTTCATGTGATCAGTGAAAATGATAACTTCACCGTCTTTGGGCTGAGGCCATTCTTCGTCCGGGTCAGGTGCACAATAAGACATAACATTTTTCTCTGGCAAAAATCCTATGGTGACAAATTCCTTCAAGGTATCCTTAGTAACTGTGGAAGGGACCCAGTTGCAGACAGTTGGTGCTTTTGACGGCATGATGAGCAAAGGACAAACTGGAAAGAAAGTAATGTGCCGGTTCAATTCAATGGTGAAATTAAAAGTTAAATGATGATGGTACAAATGAGTAATGGCGGCTTAAGTAAGGGCTAATGACATATAAAGGAAAAAGTGAGTCGGCGTGATAAGCCGCCATGACTAAAGACATTTGAAGGAAGCCAGAAACAGAATTGGCTAAGTGTTGAGACAAACAAGTTTCCCAAGCTATTGTTATTATTCTGGATCAAAATGGGTCAGAAAAGAAAAATAAATTTAGACCTAAAAAATGAGCGCGGAGGAGTTCATCAGCTATAAGAAGGTATCTGTACAAAGGAAAGGGATCTACTAGCATCTAAAATGGGTGTAAAACCACTACCGCATAAGTTCTACATTTCTTCTAGATCAAAAGAGGGTACGGAGAAGAAACTACAAGAAGGTCTGTGATGAACGGCGAAGAACACCGATGAACTCACAACCATAATACAAATCTAAGGGCGGGGGAAGGTAGGAACTTATGAGTGCAGATCTACTACGAAGGGTCGCCGCTGTTCTTGGGACGAGCTCAGGGTGATGCAACGGCCGACGTTGAGGGCGGCGGTGAGCGCTATGGCGACGGCGGAGCTCGAGAGGTAGAGAGGTGGCGAGAAGATGGAAGGAAGAAGAAGAAAGAGGAAGGACCGGCCGAGCCTATTTATAAGGGGATAGGTGAACAGGCAGGCGCGAAAATTGAGGAAGACCAAAATAATGATTATCCAGCTAAACGGACGCCTCGATTCTCGGAAGACATTAAAAGATAAAGATCCGTTGAAGATGATGTCATAGCAGGCTTTCATGTTTTCGGAAGATGACGTCATGGAGGGTTACATAGTTTTTATTGACAGAGGAAGATGGATTTCGTCTAAGTGTTGAAGATTGACAAAGAACAAAGTTCAAGTCAACCTGGGGCCTAATGTTGGGGATATAGCTACCAGGTATGACCCACCCAGGAGGGGCCGGGTCAACCCCAATGGCGGGTCAACCCCAATGGCGGCTTATGAAAAGAAGCCCAGTAAACATACAAGGCGATGGTTTGTTATAGGGCTTGTAGTAGGCCTAAGCCCAGAGGCGGCTTAAGGCCCAATATTGTTAACTGTCATATGTAAAGAAAGACTTGTAAAGAAAGGCATATAAAAGAAGTCACCGAGCCGGACACGTTTTATGAGCCGGCCGGGACTCTGTAGGCCGCCAGGCGTCAACCCGTGTATATAAGGGGACGACCATGCGGCGGCTTAGGACAAGAAACAACATATCGATAGCCAAGCAAGTGGATTCGCTCCTTGGTCATCAAAACCTAGCAATACAACATCAACTGGACTAGGCCTTACCTTCACCGTAAGGGGCCGAACCAGTATAAACCTCTTGTGTCCTTTGTCCCGATTAACCCCTTTAAGCTTCATAGTTGCGATGGCCCTATGACTAAGTCCTTTCGCTAGGACATCTGCTGTGACAATTCCACGACGATGAACGGGAAGATGGGCAGGTTAGCCCTGGTAAACAGGCCACCCACGAGGACTCGGAGGACAGTAATTATCTTCCGCTCTCCGAGGATGAGGCGAGCCTCGGCACCGAGGATTTCATCGTGCCTGTGGAACCTCTTGAGCAGGAGCGCTTCAAGCGCCAGCTACTAGCCACTTCAAGGTGCCTGAAAAAGAAGCAGGAGTAGCTTCAAGCTGACCAAGATCTGCTCAACAATAAATGGACCGACGTCCTAGCAGCCGAAGAATATTGCCTCAAGCGCTCGGCCAAATGCTACCCAAAGCGCAAATTACTACCTCAGTTCGATGACGAGGCGCGGGAACACATACTGAAAGTGCGTTATATCGACTAGAGGGGGGGTGAATAGGCGATTTTTATGAAAGTCTTCAAAACGTGAGAGTTATGAAGACAAACAGTGAAGATTATGCCTATTACTATGCAGCGGAAGTTAGATTACACCAGGGCAGCCATGGTCATGTATTCAATAGAGTGAAAGCTCAATGACAAACAGCTTCAGTGTAATAAGGATCAGGTAGGAAGAAGTTATGAAGCCGAACAGATCATACATTCATGTTGTGAAGACAAAAGATAAAGCAAGCATGCAATGGCTTCACAATGAATAACTGTAAATGAAGGGAAGTGAAGATGAAACCAGTGACACGTTGAAGACAATGATTTGTTGGACCAGTTCCAGTTGCTGTGACAACTGTACGTCTGGTTGGAGCGGCTAGGTATTTAAACCGAAGGACACACAGTCCCGGACACCCAGTCAAGGACACTTAGTCCAAGACACCCAGTCCTCACCGTTTTCTCCTTGAGCTAAGGTCACACAGACCTCGCCCAATCACTCTGGTAAGTCTTCAAGGTAGACTCCCAAACCTTCACAGACTTCGTTCACTGGCAATCCACAATTTCTCTTGGATGCTCAGAACGCGACGCCTAACCGTTTGGAGGATGCACAGTCCTCAAGTGTAATAAGTCTTCAAATCACACAGACACGAAGACTTAAGTGATGCCCAATTTACTCTGGCTCTGGGTGGTTAGGGGTTTTCTCCTCACTGGGAATTTTTCTTTCAAAGGCTTCGAGGTGGGTTGCTCTCAAACGACAAAAGCCGTGCACTGAAATTTGAGCAGCCAACCGTTTAAGGTTGTGGGGGGGTGGACTATTTATAGCCACTTGGCAACCCGACCTGATCTGTCCGAAATGACCCTGGGTCACTAAGGAATTGACACGTGTACCAACAGTCGGATTTCGAACTCACACGGCAACTTTACTTGGGCTACAAGTAAAGCTGACTTGTCTGACTCTGGACAAGATTTTCTCTCATAGGCTTCGCTCGAAGACATAGGATTTGAATTAGGCATCACTTCAGTCATTCTGACTGGTTCTCTTCGACCCCACTTGACAGTACGGTGGTTCCTATGACGCAACATGAATGAAATAAAACTACGAAGGATCTAGGTCTTCGAGTTTCAAAAGCTTCATAGGGAGTCTTCTCATGTCATTGTCTTCAATATGAATATCTTCATAAACCACCATTGTCTTCAATGTCTTCGTAAATTTTTAGGGGTCATCTCTGGTAGTAAAACCGAATCAATGAGGGACTTCTACCTGTGTTTTCCTGCAATTCTCACAAACACATTAGTCCCTCAACTAGGTTTGTCGTCAATACTCCAAAACCAACTAGGGGTGGCACTAGATGCACTTACACATACCACCATCGCGCAATGCGGCTGACCGACCACCACGTGGCCGGGACAAAGCGGCAACTCAAGCCGAACACCAGCCTACCCCGCCTCATCGCAGAGGCAGAGGTAAATCAGCTCACGGTCATACATATGACCTTTGACATGACCTGAACAATAAAACAGGACATACCAGATCGATCTACGGATCGCGAGGACATGCCCCGACATGCGACGACGGCCATCTGTTCGGACGTGACAAACCTAGTCATGCGTGGGCTGAAAGCCGCAGATGGACCCCATCAGAGCTACATCACGATACAGCCTGATATAGAGGCGCCGCACACCCTCATTGCTTCACCAACGAAGTCATGGAACATGAATTCCCAGAAGGGTTCAAAACCGTGAATATAGAATCATATGATGGCACCACAGACCCCGCGGTATGGATCGAAGACTTCATTCTCCATGTTCATATGGCCCGCAGCGATGACCTTCATGCCATTAAATACCTCCCCCTAAAACTCAAAGGACCAGCACGACACTGGTTGAACAGCCTGCCCGAAAACTCCATCGGTAGCTGGGAGGACTTGGAAGAAGCCTTCCTTGATAACTTCCAAGGTACATACGTTCGACCTCCGGACGCCGATGACTTAAGCCATATAGTTCAACAGCCCGGAGAGTCTGCCAGGAAATTCTGGACCGGGTTCCTAACTAAAAAGAATCAGATAGTCGACTGTCCGGATGCTGAAGCCCTAGCGGCCTTTAAACATAGCATCCGCGACGAATGGCTTGCCCGCCACCTCGGTGAAGAGAAGCCAAAGTCCATGGCGTCCCTCACGGCACTCATGACCCGCTTTTGTGCGAGCGAGGATAGTTGGCTGGACCGTAGCAAAAACAATGCAAGTGACGCCGGTACCCCTGAAGCTAAAAATAGCAACGACAAGTCTCGACGCAACAGGTACAAACATCGAAATAACAATGACAACACCCCAGACAAAAAGAACAATTTGGGCCCAGCCTGGTCAGCGAAAGAAGCCGTTCAAAAAGAACAATTTGGGCCCATCTAGCTTGGACCGCATACTCGATCGTCCGTACCAGATTCATGGCACCCCAGACAAACCACCCAATCATACTAATATAGATTGTTGAGTTTTTAAACAGGCCGACAAGTTAAATGCCGAAAAGAAGGATAAGGGATCACAAAGCGAAGACGACGAGGAGGAGCCCCAGCCGCCGAACACAGGGGGACAGAAGAAGTTCCCTCCTTAGGTCAAAATGGTAAACATGATATACGCTACCCACATCCCCAAGAGGGAGCGCAAACGCGCGCTCAGGGACGTCTACACGATAGAGCTAGTCGCCCCAAAATTTAATCCATGGTCGTCATGCCCGATCACTTTTGATTGCCGGGATCATCCGACCAGTATCCATGATGGTGGTTCAGCCGCACTGGTCCTGGACCCAATAATTGATGGGTTCCACCTGAGCGAGTCCTGATGGATGGTGGCAGTAGCCTCAACTTGCTCTATCAGGATACAATTCGCAAAATGGGCATTACCCATCGCGGATCAAGCCCACAAAGACTACCTTTAAAGGAGTCATACCGGGCGTAGAGGCCCGCTGCACGGGCTCAATCACACTAGAGGTCGTCTTCGGGTCTCCGGACAACTTCCAAAGTGAGGAGTTAATCTTCGATATCGTCCCCTTTCGCAGCGACTACCAAGCACTGCTCGGACGAACCGCATTTGCTTGATTCAATACAGTCCCACACTACGCTTATCTCAAGCTTAAGATTCTCGGACCGTGCGGCGTCATAACAGTCAATGGAAATACGGAACGCTCCCTCCACACCGAGGAGCACACCGCTGCCTTAGTGGCAGAGGTACATGGCGGCCTTGTCAAGCAGAACCTCAATTCGGCAGCCGATCCCTCGGACACTGCCAAGAGAGTCCGAACCACTCCGCAGAAGGACAATTCAGCTCGTTAGGAGCTCGACTAGCAATTTAGCCTCCGTCACCGTCCTGACCAAGTGGCGGCCATCATACCACGCGTACATAATTACACACTAAAAATACCATGGACCCGGATGGAGGCATAATCAGCTTGTGATCCGCAATATGGCTCGACCGCCCCGGACACTCATACTTTCACTATTCCCCTTTTTTCTTTTGTTTTTCCTTTTTTAAGGCCTTTCCTGGCGGCTTGACCATCGATTATTTTCGAGGGATAAAAACACCAAGACAACAAGAAGCATGGACGTACTGGGAAACTCTTAGGTGGTCTCTTTAATGATCCCTTTACCTATCTTTAGGACCCACACGCAGCTCCCTCTTAGTGAAGGCATAGTAAATAGCCTTTCCGCTCATTGCATTACTTGTATAAACGCGCTTTAAGGCACCAATGAAATTATAATAGAAACAGTTTGCGGCCCAAATTTTCACGGCTCTAGCTTACCACTAGTTCTTCCTTTTTCTTTATTTTTGCCTTTTCCTTTCTGGTAATTCTATCATATAACACCTGTACACTCGGGTGCGTTTCAATTTGCCAGGGGCTTCATAGCGCCCCACAACATGGCAACAAAAGTTTGAACACTTTTACAGTACAGTTCGGCACCCCGAATTTAGCACTATATGCATTGGCTCTGAATCATGTCTTTCGTTAATAGTTGGGTTGCCCGGCTCCTGTGCTTGCTACCTTATGTTCCGCTATATCGGCTAGGGTAGTAAAGGGAGAACTACTGCGATTGTGCCTTGGTTTACCCAAGTGAGCACCTCAGCAGACAAAGCCGAAAACTGACTGTCATGATGTGGCGAGAGCCGGTCAGCTCTTCGGAGGTCTCAAATCCTTAGAGATCTTTTCCGCATTACGCGAGGGATTGGCACTTACCCGATCAAGTGTCTACAGCATCCTAGTCCGGATACTTGGGGCTGCGCATATATTTCTATTGTCGAACTCCTATGGCTAAGTGAGAGTGCTAAAGGCGCATAGTCCGATTGCCTAGTTCGTCGCGCTAAACACCTCCTTCAAGGAACAAACAATTGGATCAAGTGTTTAGATTACATCCCGAACACCCCCGTATTTCCTACGTGGGGGCAGAAGCCGACGACTGGCGAACTCTCAGATTTCACATAAAACGGCCACACAGGAGGAGAATTTTTTTTAAAGCATTATATTAAATAAAAGTTTTGTTTCATCATACAAGGCAAAGACAACATGAATGTATTCATTCAAAAATAATGTCTTGCCCACACTGCGTTGCTACAATGTGAGACCCCTCTAGGACATCTGCAAAATAGTGATCGGGTGTGTGGTGCTCCTTGCCCTCTGGCGGCCCCTTGGTCAGCTCGACGGCGTCCATCTTCGCCCACCACATCTTGCAGCGGGCGAAGGCCATGCGCGCACCTTCAATACATGTTGATCGCTTGACGGCGTCCAACTGAGGACAGGCGTTCACCAGCCGCTTCACAAGCCCGAAGTAGCTGCCAGGCATAGCTTTGGCTGGCCACAGCCGGATTATCAAATCCTTCATGGCTAGCTCGGCCACCCTATGCAGCTCCACCAGCTATTTCAGCTGATCGGTGAAGGGCACGGGATGCTCTGGCGCAAGATACTACGACCAAAACAATTTCTCTATGGAGCTCCCTTCTTCAGCTCAGAAGAACTCCACGGTGCCAGACACACTGCGCTGCAGATCTGCGAAGGCTCCTGGAGAACTTCGAATCCGGGTTAGTAAGAAATACTTCTTCTTCATATACTTGCTTTGCATACTAAACGCCTTACCCGCCGTGATCTTCCTGGCCTCTTGGATCTCTTGGAGGGCACCCTGGGCTTCAACCCAGGCTGCTTTCACGCTTTGACGAGCCTTGGAGAGTTCGGTCTCTCGAGCCGAAACATCGCCCTCCAGGGTCTCGTACTTCTTCATCGCATCCTGGAGCTCTTGCTGGACCTCGTCCAGCCGGGCCTTCAGCTTCTTGCGAGCGGCCTGCTCCTTGACAGCTTTCCCCTCGGCTTCGGCCAGGGCCTTTTTCATGGCCTCAACCTCGGTCGTCGCCCCTACAGATATAATGACACTACGGTCAGTATACATCATTTACTCTTTATGAATATATAGTGAGCCATTGCATACCTTGCTGGTCTTCCAGCTGGTTCCTCGCTTGGCCGAGTTCCTCCTCGGCCCGCTCCAGTCTCTACTTTAGTCTAGAGACTTCGGTAGTGTGAGAGGTCGCGGCCAGCAGCGAAGCCTGTTTATTCACATCAGACACATTTTAGTTAGTTTCCTACGAAATTTCATTGATCCTATGTCCGGCTTCTCTTTCCGAACACCGGACAGTGTCTCAGGGGCTACTGTCTCTACTGAGATTTTCTCGGTTAAACGCTACTTACCTCAAAACCTGTCAGCAGGCCGCTACAGGCTTTAGTCAGTCTGCTCTTAACGGACTGAACCTTCTCAATCACCATACTCATAAGGATACAGTGTTCTTCCACAATGGAAGCGCCTCGTATCGCTTCCAATAGATTATCCGGCGCCTCTGGTTGGACAGAGGTTGCCGGTGGGACGGGCGCGCCTCCTTCTCTTGATGGAGGCTGCTTGTCGGTCTCCGGATCCGTGCTCAGAGGGGGGCCGAATTGAGCACAGCCCCCATCATCAGTCTCCATGGGGGCTGATACGTCTCCAACGTATCTATAATTTTTCATTGTTCCATGCTATTATATTATCTGTTTTGGATGTTAATGGGCTTTATTTTACACTTTTATATTATTTTTGGGACTAACCTATTAATCGGAGGCCCAACCCAAATTGCTATTTTTTTGCCTATTTCAGTGTTTCGCAGAAAAGGAATACAAACGGAGTCCAAATGGAATGAAACCTTCGGGAGCGTTATTTTTGGAACAAACGTGATCCAGGAGACTTGGAGTGGACGTCAAGAAACAATCGGGGAGGCCAGGAGGTAGGGGGTGCGCCTACCCCCCCCCCCCGGGCGCGCCCTCCACCCTCATGGGCCCCTCATTGCTCCACCGACCTACTTCTTCCTCCTATATATATATATATTCATATACCCCGCAAACATCCAGGAGCACCACGAAACCCTATTTCCACCGCCGCAACCTTCTGTACCCAAGAGATCCCATCTTGGGGCCTTTTCCGGAGTTCCGCCGGAGGGGGCATTGATCACGGAGGGACTCTACATCAAATCCATGGCCTCTCCAATGATGTGTGAGTAGTTTACTTCAGACCTTCGGGTCCATAGCTAGTAGCTAGATGGCTTCTTCTCTCTCTTTGGATCTCAATACAAAGTTCTCCTCGATTCTCTTGGAGATCTATTCAATGTAATCTTCTTTTGCGGTGTGTTTGTCGAGATCCGATGAATTGTGGGTTTATGATCAAGTCTATCTATGAATAATATTTGAATCTTCTATGAATTGTTTTATGTATGATTGGTTTATCTTTGCAAGTCTCTTTGAATTATCAGTTTGGTTTGGCCTACTAGATTGATCTTCCTTGCAATGGGAGAAGTGCTTAGCTTTGGGTTCAATCTTGCGGTGCTCGATCCCAGTGACAGAAAGGGAAACAACACGCATTGTATTGTTGCCATCGAGGATAAAAGGATGGGGTTTATATCATATTGCATGAGTTTACCCCTCTACATCATGTCATCTTGCTTAAGGCGTTACTTTGTTCTTATGAACTTAATACTCTAGATGCATGCTGGATAGCGGTCGATGTGTGGAGTAATAGTAGTAGATGTAGACAAGAGTCGGTCTACTTGTCACGGACGTGATGCCTATATACATGATCATACCTAGATATTCTCATAATTATTCGCTTTTCTATCAATTGCTCGATAGTAATTTGTTCATCCACCGTAATACTTATGCTATCTTGAGAGAAACCACTGGTGAAACCTATGGCCCCCGGGTCTATTCTCCATCATATAAGTTTCCAATCTATTTTATTTTGCAATCTTTACTTTCAATCTATATCATAAAAATACCAAAAATATTTATCTTATTATTATTATCTCTATCAGATCTCACTCTTGCAAGTGGCCCTGAAGGGATTGACAACCCCTTTATCGTGTTGGTTGCGAGGTTCTTATTTGTTTGTGTAGGTACGAGGTGACTCACGCGTGGTCTCCTACTGGATTGATACCTTGGTTTTCAAAAACTGAGGGAAATACTTACGCTGCTTTGCTGCATCACCATTTCCTCTTCAAGGACCAACGTAGAGCTCAAGAGGTAGCAATAAGGATTTCTGGCGCCGTTGCCGGGGAGATCTATGCCAAGTCAAGACATACCAAGTATCCATCACAAACTCTTATCCCTCGCATTACATTATTTGCCATTTGCCTCTTGTTTTCCTCTCCCCCACTTCACCCTTGCCGTTTTATTCGCCCTTTTTTTGTTCGCCTTATTCCTGTATGTATCTTTCTTTGTGTTTCCATGTGCCCTCTATTTGCTTGCTAAAAATCTATTGATATGGATCCACTTAAAGTGTTCTACTTGGATCATCTTCGATCCGTATGCGCTCGTGCAGAAACCCCAACTAGCCTAGTTGATGGGAAATCTTTGGATGAGCATGCTCATTTTGTGTGTCACCGTTTGTATGAAAAAAGGAGACTCTTATGGGATCAAATAAACAAGTTTCTATGTTATGCTTGGAATCTTTGTGAAATTTGTGATCTTACTTGTTGCTCTAAGAACCTGAAAAACACCTCCCCTACCTATGTGAGTTTAATGATAATGAAATCTTATCTTCTTATGCAAAGGGTGTTTATAGTTATTACGATATCGAACAAATTGAAGAATTTGTTGCTTTTAAGGGTGCTTACGAAGTTGCTTCTTTGATTGAAAAGTATGATGTTACTCTCTACGAATCTGAAAATTTTGTCATACTTAAATATTACTATGAAAACTATGCTCATAATGTCTATGTCAAAGAATTTATTGAAAGAATGACCATTGCTTCGGAAGAAAATAATGATATGCATGAATCTATAGATAATTATGATTCTGATGATTTGATTGAAATATCCCTTGATGAACATGATGCTTGCTATTCTTGTGGCCATGATGCCAATATTTATGAAGATGAGTTTGCTATAGTTCATTATGTTAAACATGAGATCGTTGCTATTGCACCCATACTTGATAGTTACTTCGATGAAAAGCATGATTGCAATGATGTTATTATAAATTATCTTAATGACAATTTTGTTAATGATATGCAAAACCTCAAGCTTGGGGGTGCTAGTTTTGCTATGACTACTATTTGTTGCAATGATCATGATTGGGGTGATTCTTCTTATGAACTTGAAAATTTATTTAAGCCCCATGCTAAATATGAGATTGATAATAGTGTTTGCAATATTATTGAAAGTGGGTTTGGAAGAGTGTCAACTTTAGATCCCACATATTTGGAGAATGTTCAATCTTATGAAATTTTTGATAAAAGTGGGTTTGGAGAGGTCATGACTTTAGTTAATGTTAATCCCACTATTTTAGAAGAGTGTCAAGTTTGCATACATTTGGATCTTGTTAAGAATATGTTTTGTGATAGCTATATTGTTTAATTTGCTTATGATCCCACATGTAATTATTATGAGATTGGAAAATATGGTTGTAGAAATTTTGATGTTACTAAATTACCTCTCGTTATGTTGAGATTGCTATTGTTTCTTTCCGCTTCCTTGCATATGCTAGTTTTTGCTTGCCTTGATAATTTGTTTGCCTATAAGATGCCTATGCATAGGAAGTATGTTAGACTTAGATGTGTTTGTCACGTGTTTTATGATGCTCTCTTTGTGCTTCAATTCTTGTCTTTCATGTGAGCATCGTTGAAATCTTATGCCTAGCTATAAGGCTTTAAAGAAAAGCGCTTGTTGGGAGACAACCCAATATTTTTCCTTGCTGTTATTCAATAAATAATTCATCTAGCCTCTGTTTAGATGTGGTTTTATGCTTTTAATTAGTGTTTGTGCCAAGTAGAACCTTTCGGAAGACTTGGGGAAAGTCTTTGCGATCTTGCTGTAAAAAACAGAAACTTTAGCACTCACGAGAATTGCTGCCATTTTTTATTGGAGAGTGCTATTTAGTTAATTCTTTTTGCAGATGATTAATAGATAAATTACTCACGTCCAGAAATTTATTTTATAATTTTGGGGGTTCCAGAAGTTTGCGTTAGTTACATATTACTACAGACTGTTCTGTTTTTGACAGATTCTGTTTTTCATGTGTTGTTTGCTTATTTTGATGAATCTATGGCTAGTAATAGAGTTTATGAACCATAGAAAAGTTGGAATACAATAGGTTTAACACTAATATAAATAAAGAATGAGTTCATTACAGTATCTTGAAGTGGTGGTTTGTTTTCTTTTACTAACGGAGCTCACGAAGATTTTCTTTTAAGTTTTGTGTTGTGAAGTTTTCAAGTTTTGGGTAAAGATTTGATGGATTATGGAACAAGGAGTGGCAAGAGCCTAAGCTTGGGGTTGCCCAAGGCACCCCAAGGTAAAATCCAAGAACACCAAAAATCCTAAGCTTGGGGATGCCCCGGAAGGCATCCCCTCTTTTGTCTTTGTTCATCGGTAACTTTACTTGGAGCCAGTGGCGGACCCAGGCCCCAGGCAGCCAGGGCCTCGGCCTGGGCGTGGCTGGCCGTTGCTTCGTTGGATGCAGGCATAGCTACAGTTTTTTACTGTTTGGCACTGTACATACGTTGTTTGCCTGGGGCGTCACTTTTACCTAGAACCGCTACTGCTTGGAGCTATATTTTTATTCACCACATGATATGTGTTTTGCTTGGATCGTCTTGTATGATTTGAGTCTTTGCTTTTTAGTTTACCACGATCATCCTTGCTGTACACACCTTTTGAGAGAGACACACATGAATCGGAATTTATTAGAATACTCTATGTGCTTCATTTATATCTTTTGAGATGGATAATTTTTGCTCTAGTGCTTCGCTTATATCTTTTAGAGCATGGCGGTGTTTATATTTTATAGAAATAATTGATCTCTCATGCTTCACTTATATTATTTTGAGAGTCCTATAGAACAACATGGCAATTTGCTTTTAGGCAGTATAAAAACTTTCATATAAGTGCATTGAATACTAAGAGAAGTTTGATACTTGATAATTGTTTTGAGATATGGAGATGGTGATATTAGAGTCATGCTAGTTGAGTAGTTGTGAATTTGAGAAATACTTGTGTTGAAGTTTGTAATTCCCGTAGCATGCACGTATGGTGAACCGTTATGTGATGAAGTCGGAGCATGATTTATTTATTGATTGTCTTCCTTATGAGTGGCGGTCGGGGACGAGCGATGGTCTTTTCCTACCAATCTATCCCCCTAGAAGCATGCGTGTAGTAGTTTGTTTTGATAACTACTACATTTTTGCAATAAGTATGTGAGTTCTTTATGACTAATGTTGAGTCCATGGATTATACGCACCCTCACCCTTCCACATTTGCTAGCCTCTCTAGTACCGCGCAACTTTCGCCGGTACCATAAACCCACCATATACCTTTCTCAAAACAGCCACCATACCTACCTATTATGGCATTTCCATAGCCATTTCGAGATATATTGTCATGCAACTTTCCACCGTTCCGTTTGTTATGACATGCTTCATCATTGTCATATTGCCATGCATGATCATGTAGTTGACATCGTATTTGTGGCAAAGCCACCGTTCATATTTTTTCATACATGTCACTCTTGATTCATTGCATATCCTGGTACACCGCCGGAGGCATTCACATAGAGTCATATTTTGTTCTAAGTATTGAGTTGTAATTCTTGAGTTGTAAGTAAAAAAGAAGTGTGATGATCATCATTATTAGAGCATTGTCCCAGTGAGGAAAGGATGATGGAGACTATGATCCCCCCAAAGGTCGGGATGAGACTCCGGACAAAAAAAGAGAAAAGAGGCCAAAAAAGAAGGCCCAAATAAAAAAATGAGAGAAAAATAGAGAAGGGACAATGTTACTATCCTTTTTCCACACTTGTGCTTCAAAGTAGCACCATGATCTTCATGATAGAGAGTCTCCTATGTTGTCACTTTCATAAACTAGTGGGAATTTTACATTATAGAACTTGGCTTGTATATTCCAATGATGGGCTTCCTCAAATTGCCCTAGGTCTTCGTGAGCAAGCAAGTTGGATGCACACCCACTTAGTTTCTTTTATTGAGCTTTCATACACTTATACCTCTAGTGCATCCGTTGGATGGCAATCCCTACTCACTCACATTGATATCTATTGATGGGCATCTCCATAGACCGTTGATACGCCTAGTTGATGTGAGACTATCTTCTCCTTTTTGTCTTCTCCACAACCACCATTCTATTCCACCTATAGTGCTATGTCCATGGCTCACGCTCATGTATTGCGTGAAAGTTGAAAAGGTTTGAGAACATCAAAAATATGAAACAATTGCTTGGCTTGTCATCGGGGTTGTGCATGATTTAATATTTTGTGTGATGAAGATAGAGCATAGCCAGACTATATGATTTTGTAGGGATAACTTTCTTTAGCCATGTTATTTTGAGAAGACATGATTGCTTAGTTAGTATGCTTGAAGTATAATTATTTCTTTGTCAATATTAAACTTTTATCTTGAATCTTTCGGATCTGAACATTCATGCCACAATAAAGAAAAAATTACATTGAGAAATATGTTAGTAAGCATTCCACATCAAAAATTATGTTTTTATCATTTACCTACTCGAGGACGAGCAGGAATTAAGCTTGGGGATGCTTGATACGTCTCCAACGTATCTATAATTTTTTATTGTTCCATGATATTATATTATCTGTTTTGGATGTTAATGGGCTTTATTTTACACTTTTATATTATTTTTGGGACTAACCTATTAACCGGAGGCCCAGCCCAAATTGCTTTTTTTGCCTATTTCAGTGTTTCGCAGAAAAGGAATATAAAACTGAGTCCAAACGGAATGAAACCTTCGGGAGCATTATTTTTGGAACAAACGTGATCTAGGAGACTTGGAGTGGACGTCAAGAAACAATCGAGGAGGCCACGAGGCAGGGGGCGCGCCTACCCTCCTAGGCGCGCCCTCCACCCTCATGGGCCCCTCGTTGCTCCACCGACCTACTTCTTCCTCCTATATATATTCATATACCCTGCAAACATCCAGGAGCACCACGAAACCCTATTTCCACCGCCGCAACCTTCTGTACCCAAGAGATCCCATCTTCAGGCCTTTTCCGGAGCTCCGTCGTAGGGGGCATTGATCACGGAGGGCCTCTACATCAACTCCATGGCCTCTCTGATGATGTGTGAGTAGTTTACTTCAGACCTTTGGGTCCATGGCTAGTATCTAGATGGCTTCTTCTCTCTCTTTGGATCTCAATACAAAGATCTCCTCGATTCTCTTGGAGATCTATTCGATGTAATCTTCTTTTGCGGTGTGTTTGTCGAGATCTGATGAATTGTGGGTTTATGATCAAGTCTATCTATGAACAATATTTGAATCTTCTCTGAATTCTTTTATGTATGATTGGTTTATCTTTGCAAGTCTCTTCGAATTATCAGTTTGGTTTGGCCTACTAGATTGATCTTTCTTGCAATGGGAGAAGTGCTTAGCTTTGGGTTCAATCTTGCGGTGCTCGATCCCAGTGACAGAAAGGGAAACGACACGTATTGTATTGTTGCCATCGAGGATAAAAAGATGGGGTTTATATCATATTTCATTAGTTTATCCCTCTACATCATGTCATCTTGCTTAAGGCGTTACTCTGTTCTTATGAACTTAATACTCTAGATGCATGCTGGATAGCAGTCGATGTGTGGAGTAATAGTAGTAGATGCAGGCAGGAGTCGGTCTACTTGTCACGTATGTGATGCCTATATACATGATCATACCTAGATATTCTCATAATTATTCGCATTTCTATCAATTGCTCGACAGTAATTTGTTCACCCACCGTAATACTTATGCTATCTTGAGAGAAGCCACTAGTGAAACCTATGGCCCCCGGGTCTATTCTCCATCATATAAGTTTCCAATCTATTTTATTTTGCAATCTTTACTTTCAATCTATATCATAAAAATACCAAAAATATTTATCTTATTATTATAATCTCTATCAGATCTCACTCTTGGAAGTGGCCATAAAGGGATTGACAACCCCTTTATCGCATTGGTTGCGAGGTTCTTATTTGTTTGTGTATGTACGAGGTGACTCGTGCGTGGTCTCCTACTGGATTGATACCTTGGTTCTCAAAAACAGAGGGAAATATGTACGCTGCTTTGCTGCATCACCCTTTCCTGTTCAAGGGAAAACCAACGCAGTGCTCAAGAGGTAGCAGGGGCTTGTTCCCGCATGTGTCCGGCGGCCGAGGTATCGCCCTCTGGTGCCGCCTCGACGGCCTCCCGAACCTCTCCCTGTCCTGGGAAGGTCCTTTGGGACAGCACCTCGACGTCTCCCTTTGCCTTGGGAGAGTAAGCGGTCGGCGGTGTCTCGTTGGCCATCTCCTTTGAGTCCAACAAGCCTCTTGATGAGGATCGCTGGGAGCTGTCGTGGGACGGACTGCAATAACATAATTAATCATGTCAATACGGCAAAGAGGAGAGGTTAGCTTTATGGGCATGTATGAGTCTTAGCGCTTACGATGCGGCCCGAGGCGTAGTGCGGGGGCGTCGCTCCGGACTGTGATGGCCCACAAGTATAGGGGATCTATCGTAGTCCTTTCGATAAGTAAGAGTGTCAAACCCAACGAGGAGCAGAAGGAAATGATAAGGGGTTTTCAGCAAGGTATTCTCTGCAAGCACTGAAATTATAGGTAACAGATAGTTTTGTGATAAGATAATTGGTAATGAGCAATAAGTAACAAAAGTAAATAAAGTGCAGCAAGGTGGCCCAATCCTTTTAGTAGCAAAGGACAATCCTGGACAAACTCTTATATGATGTAAAGCGCTCCCGAGGACACATGGGAATACCGTCAAGCTAGGTTTCATCACGATTATATGATCCGCGTTCAGTACTTTGACAATCTGATATGTGGGTGGACCGGTGCTTGGGTGCTGTCCTTACTTGGACAAGCATCCCACTTATGATTAACCTCTATTGCAAGCATCCACAACTACAACAAAAGTATTAAGGTAAACCTAACCATAGCATGAAACATGTGGGTCCAAATCAGCCCCTTACGAAGCAACACATAAACTAGGGTTTAAGCTTCTGTCACTCTAGCAACCCATCATCTACTTATTACTTCCCAATGCCTTCCTCTAGGCCCAAATAATGGTGAAGTGTCATGTAGTCGACGTTCACATAACACCACTAGAGGAGAGACAACATACATCTCATCCAAATATCGAACGAATACCAAATTCACATGACTACTAATAGCAAGACTTCTCCCATGTCCTCAGGAACAAACGTAACTACTCACAAAGCATATTCATGTTCATAATCAGAGGGGTAATAATATGCATATAGGATCTGAACATATGATCTTCCACCAAATAAACCAACTAGCATCAACTACGAGGAGTAATCAACACTACTAGCAACCCACAGGTACCAATCTCGGACTTGGAGACAAGAATTGGATACAAGAGATGAACTAGGGTTTTGAGAGGATATGGTGCTGGTGAAGATGTTGATGGAGATTGCCCTCTCCCGATGAGAGGAGCGTTGGTGATGATGATGGCGATGATTTCCCCCTCCCGGAGGGAAGTTTCCCCGGCATAATAGCTTCGCCAGAGCCCTAGATTGGTTTCACCAAGGTTCCGCCTCGTGGCGGCGGAGTCTCGTCCGGGAAGATGGCTTATGATTTTTTTTCCTCATCGAAAGACTCCATATAGCAGAAGATGGCCATCGGAGGGCCACCAGGGAGCCCACGAGGTAGGGGGCGCGCCCAGGGGGGTAGGGCGCGCCCCCACCCTCGTGGGAAGGGTGTGGCCCCCCTGGTGAACTTCTTGCGCTCAATATTTATTATATATTCTGAAATTGACTTCCGTGAAGTTTCAGGACTTTTGGAGCTGTGCAGAATAGGTCTCTAATGTTTGCTCCTTTTCCAGCCCAGAATCCCAGCTGTCAGCATTCTCCCTCTTTATGTAAACCTTGTAAAATAAGAGAGATAGGCATAAGTATTGTGACATAATGTGTAATAACAGCCCATAATGCAATGAATATCGATATAAAAGCATGATGCAAAATGGACGTATCAACTCCCCCAAGCTTAGACCTCGCTTGTCCTCAAGCGAAAGCCAAATCGAAAAATATGTCCACATGTTTAGAGATAGAGGTGTCGATAAAAATAACATACAGACATGAGGGCATCATGATCATTCATAGAACAACAATTTATATAATTCTTGACATATGATCTCTTATGCTAGAGTAATAATTCAATCACAATTTCAAGTATGAATCATAAACTTCATTGAAAACTACTCCCTCCGTTCCAAATTACTCGTCGCAGAAATGGATGTATCTAGAACTAAAATACATCTAGATACATCCATATCTGCGACAAGTAATTCGGAGCGGAGGGAGTAATAAACTATAATCTCAGTCATTGAAGGAATTGCAATTTATCATAACATAGGAAAGAGTCAATATAAGAGCTTTTCAGCAAGTCCACATACTCAACTATCATATAGTCTTTCACAATTTCTAACACTCACTCAATACTTATGGGTATGGAGTCTTAGTCGGACACAGAGAAAGATAGGGGCGTATAGTTTTGCCTCCCAACGTTTTACCCCAAGGGTAATGTCAACAATAATAGTCCACGAAAACTCACATCCAATTAGCCATATATACCAGGATCTTTCCAACATGTTGTGCTTGCCAAAAGATAAAATGTAAAAAGGAAGGGTGAAGATCACCATGACTCTTTTTATAGGTAGCAGATAAAAGTAAAAGATAGGCCCTTCGCAGAGGGAAGCAGAGGTTGTCATGCGCTTTTATGGTTGGATGCACAAAATCTTAATGCGAAAGAACGTCACTTTATATTTCCACTTGTGATATGGACCTTTATTATGTAGTCTGTCGCTTTTATTTCTTCCATATCACACGATCATATAAAGCTTATTTTCTCCCACATCAATAAGTCACACATATTTAGAGAGCAATTTTTATTGCTTGCACTGATGACAACTTACTTGGAGAATCTTACTCAATCCATAGGTAGGTATGGTGGACTCTCATGGCAAAACTGGTTTTAGGGATATTTGGAAGCACAAGTAGTATCTCTACTTGGTGCAAAGAATTGGCTAGCATGAGAGGAAAAAGCAAGCTCAGCATGTTGGATGATCCATGACAATATAATTTATCTCAGATATAAGAAAACATGCCCCATTACATTGTCTTCCTTGTCCAACGTCAACTCTTTAGCATGTCATATTTTAAGGAGTGCTCACAATCATAAAAGATGTCCAAGATAGTATATTTATATGTGAAGACCTCTCTTTCTTTATTACTTCTTATTAATTGCAACGATGACCAAAACTATGTTTGTCAACTCTCAACAACTTTTATTAATCATACCTTTTATATGTGAGCTCATTACTCTCCATAAGATCTATATGATCTCTTTTATTTCCTTTTTATTCTTTCTCTTTTTTCTTATTCACTCAAGATCATGGCAAAACAATCAAGCCCTTGACTCAACACTAATCTTTATTATATATAGCTGACGGACTCGATTACATAGAAGGATCATAAAGCAAAGCTCACAACTAGATCATACTAAAAAGCTTTTATTCTACCAAATCAAAATATTATCAAAAGGATCGAACTAGGAAAAATGGTAAGGATAGAAGTGATGGTGATACGATACCGGGGCACTCCCCCAAGCTTGGCAGTTGCCAAGGGGAGTGCCCATACTCATGTGATTATGTCTCCTTTGTTGGTGAAGAAGTTGACGGTTTTGTTGATGGCGTAGGCTTGTCGTTCTTCTTCCAGGGCATAGGCTCACCATCATAGAAGGATGATCGAGTCTCCTGAAACCTCAAATGTGCAGCCAAACTCATCCTCTTGAATCTATATTCATACTCACAGTTTTGATTTTGCAGGTCATAGATCTGGGCTTGGAGGTGCTCGATTTTCTCATGAAGCTTGAAGATGGCCTCCCCAATGTCCTTGACGTCCAGCTTGTGGTTGTTGGTGAACTCCGTGATCATAATGTGATTGGAATCAAGTCCACGCTCCACCATCTCCTGACACTTGAAAACTTCTTGCTCCAATGCCTCGAGCCTTGCCTCAGTGCTTCCGGTCTTCCTTGGCCCCTCAGCATCGCGGATGTGCAACAACCCCTCACGCATCTCAATGGTTTGAGGGTGTTGCAGCACTTCTGCGAGGTAGGGGTTGATGACCTTCTCGAAGAACTGGTCCTTGGGGGCACATGAAGACGACATGACGACCTGGATCTGCCATAAAAGCAGCTCGAAACAAAGATAGGAGATTTTTGCGTGATACAGTGGTCAAAACCTTCGGGAGGTTATATAATGAATTTTTACCGACCAAAATATGTGTCGTGTAATAAAACGGAGTCCGGAGAGCACATGAGGTGCCCACGAGGTAGGGGCGCGCCCAGGGGGGTAGGGCGCGCCCTCCACCCTCGTGGAGCCCTCGTGTCCTTCCCGGACTGCTTCTTATTTTTCTATTTTTATAAATATTCCAAAACGGAAGAAAATTGCCTTTAGAACTGTTTTGGAGTCGATTTATTTACCGTACCACATACCTATTCCTTTTCGGAGTCTGAAACATTCCGGAAAGTGTCCCTTATGTATTCCTCCGGGGTTACGGTTTCAATAACATTGGTTTCAACATTTATAGGATTACCTGAGATATAATGTTTAATTCTTTGACCGTTCACCACCTTCGGATTTGTGCCCTCGAAGTTTTTGATTTTTATGGCACCGGAACGATAGGCCTCCTCGATAACGTAAGGCCCTTCCCATTTAGAGAGAAGTTTTCCTGCAAAAAACCTTAAACAAGAGTTGTATAGCAATACATAATCACCTACATTAAACTCACACTTTTGTATTCTTTTGTCATGCCATCTTTTAGCTTTTTCTTTAAATAAGTTGGCATTCTCATAGGCTTGGGTTCTCCATTCATCAAGTGAGCTAATGTCAAATAACCTCTTCTCACCGGCAAGTTTGAAATCATAATTGAGCTCTTTAATAGCCCAGTAAGCCTTATGTTCTAGTTCGAGAGGTAAGTGACATGCTTTTCCATAAACCATTTTATACGGAGACATACCCATAGGATTTTTATATGCAGTTCTATAAGCCCACGATGCATCATCAAGTTTCTTGGACCAATTCTTTCTAGACCTATTAACAGTCTTTTGCAAAATTAATTTGAGTTCTCTACTGCTCAATTCTACTTGACCACTAGACTGTGGGTGATAAGGAGATGCAATTCTACGATTATCATCATATTTAGCAAGCATTTTACGGAAAGCACCATGAATAAAATGTGAACCACCATCAGTCATTAAATATCTAGGGACTCCAAACCTCAGAAAAATAACTTCTTTAAGCATTTTAATAGAGGTGTTATGATCAGCACTACTAGTTGGGATAGCTTCCACCCACTTAGTAACGTAATCAACAGTAACTAAAATATGTGTATATCCATTAGAGGCAGGAAAAAGTCCCATATAATCAAAGCCCCAAACATCAAATGGTTCAATAACAAGTGAATAATTCATAGGCATTTCTTGACGTCTACTAATATTACCAATTCTTTGACATTCATCACAAGATACAACAAACTTACGGGCATCCTTGAAGAGAGTAGGCCAATAAAAACCAGATTGCAATACCTTATGTGCAGTTCTATCTCCAGGATGGTGCCCTTCGTAAGCCTCGGAGTGACACTTGCGTAGGATCTATTCCTGTTCATGCTCAGGTACACAACATCTAATAACACCATCTACTCCTTCTTTATAAAGATGTGGGTCATCCCAAAAGTAATGTGTCAAATCATAGAAGAACTTTTTATTTTGCTGGTATGTGAAACTAGGTGGTATAAATTTAGCAACAATGTAATTAGCATAATCAGCATACCATGGAGCAGTACGAGAAGCATTTATGACATTTAATTGTTCATCAGGAAAGCTATCATCAATAGGTAGTGGGTCATCAAGAACATTTTCTAACCTAGACAAGTTGTCTGCAACGGGGTTCTCAGCTCCCTTTCTATCAACAGTATGCAAATCAAATTCTTGTAGGAGGAGAACCCATCTAATAAGTCTAGGTTTAGCATCTTTCTTTTCCATAAGATATTTAATAGCAGCATGATCAGTGTGAATAGTCACTTTAGCATCAACAATGTAAGGTCTTAAGTTATCACAAGCAAATACAACGGCTAAGAATTCTTTTTCAGTAGTAGCATAATTTCTCTGAGCATTGTCTAGAGATTTACTAGCATATTGAATAACATTTAATTTCTTATCAACTCTTTGCCCTAGAAGAGCACCTACAGCATAATCACTAGCATCACACATAATTTCAAAGGGTAAATTCCAATCAGGTGGCTGAACAATAGGTGCAGAGATCAATGCTTTCTTAAGTATTTCAAATGCTTCTACGCAATCATCATCAAAAACAAATGGTATATCTTTTTGTAATAAATTAGTCAGAGGCCGAGAAATTTATGAGAAGTCCTTAATGAACCTCCTGTAAAAACCGGCGTGACCAAGGAAGCTTCTTATACCTTTGATGTCCTTGGGACATGGCATCTTTTCAATAGCATCAACCTTGGCTTTATCAACTTCAATACCTCTTTCAGAAACTTTATGCCCCAATACAATACCTTCATGAACCATAAAGTGGCACTTTTCCCAATTCAAGACAAGGTTAGTTTCTTCACATCTCTGCAAAACTCAATCAAGGTTGCTTAAGCAACCATCAAAAGAGGATCCATAGACGGAGAAATCGTCCATGAAAACCTCACAAATCTTTTCACAAAAGTCAGAGAATATAGCCATCATGCATCTTTGAAAGGTAGCAGGTGCATTACATGAACCAGAAGGCATACGTCTATAAGAAAAAGTACCAAAAGGGCAAGTAAAAGTAGTCTTTGATTGATCATTGGCTGACACAGGTATTTGAGAGAAACCAGAATAACCATCTAGAAAGCAAAAATGTGTATGTTTGGATAATCTTTCTAGCATTTGATCGATAAAAGGTAAGGGGTAATGATCTTTTTAGTAGCTTTATTTAATTTGCAGAAATCAATTATCATCCTATAACCTGTAATAATTCTTTGCGGAATCAATTCATCTTTATCATTAGGAATGACAGTAATACCTCCCTTCTTAGGGACACAATGGACAGGACTTACCCACTGACTATCAGCAACAGGATAAATTATACCTGCCTCAAGAAGCTTTAGTATTTCCTTTCTTACCACTTCCTTCATCTTAGGATCCAGCCGTCGTTGATGATCACGAACTGGTTTGGCATCTTCCTCCAATTTTATTTTGTGTTGACACAAGGTGGGACTAATGCCCTTAAGATCATCAAGAGTATATCCAATAGCAGCACGGTGCTTCTTCAGAGTTTTTAGTAATCTCTCTTCTTCATGCTCTGAAAGGTTAGCACTAATAATAACAGGATATATCTTCTTTTCATCAAGATAAGGATATTTAAGAGTATCTGGTAACGGTTTGAGCTCAATCATGGGATCACCCTTGGGTGGAGGAGGATCCCCTAGGATTTCAACAGGCAAATTGTGTTTCAAGATGGGTTCCTGTTTAAAGAATACTTCATCTATTTCCCTTCTTTCATTCATAAAAATATCATTTTCATGGTCTAGCAAATATTGTTCTAAAGGATCACTAGAAGGTACGGCAATAGAAGCAAGACCAATAATTTCATCTTTACTAGGCAATTCCTCTTCACGGTGTTGTCTACTAAATTTGGAGAAATTAAATTCATGAGACATATCATCTAAACCAATAGTAACAACATCCTTTTTGCAATCTATCTTAGCATTAACTATGTTCAAGAAGGGTCTACCAAATATAATGGGACAAAAGCTATCTTGTGGGGAACCAAGAACAAGAAAATCAGCAGGATATTTAGTTTTCCCACACAAGTTTCAACATCTCTAACAATTCCAATTGGTGAAATAGTATCTCTATTGGCAAGTTTAATTGTGACATCAATATCTTCTATCTCAGTAGGTGCAATATCATGCATAATTTCTTTATATAAGTCATGAGGTATAGTACTAGCACTGGCACCCATATCACATAAGCCATGATAACAATGATCTCCTATTTTAACAGAAATAACAGGCATGCCTACCACAGGTCTAGGTTTATCTTTAACACAAGGTTTAGCAATTCTAGCAGTTTCATCACAGAAATAAATAACATGCCCATCACTATTATCAGCCAAAAGATCTTTAACAATAGCAATATTAGGTTCAACTTTAACTTGCTCGGGAGGTGTATAAGTTCTAATATTGCTTTTACGAACCACAGTTGAAGCTTTAGCATGATCTTTTATCCTAACAGGAAAAGGTGGTTTCTCAACATAAGTAGTAGGAACAATAGGATCATTATAAGTGATAGTCTTCTCTTCAACTTTAATAGGTGCAGCTACTTTTACTTCTATGGGAGGATGATATTTAAACCACTTCTCCCTAGGGAGATCAACATGAGTAGCAAAAGATTCACAGAAAGAAGCTACTATCTCAGAGTCAAGTCCATATTTAGTGCTAAATTTACGGAAAACATCGGTATCCATAAAAGATTTAACACAATCATACTTAGGTGTCATACCTGACTCCTTACCTTCGTCGAGGTCCCAATCTTCAGAGTTGCGTTTAATTCTTTCCAATAAATCCCATTTGAATTCAATAGTCTTCATCATAAAAGAGCCAGCACAAGAAGTATCGAGCATGGTTTGCGATTGCTATCAGAAAGCCGAGCATAAAATTTTTGAATAATCATTTCTCTTGAGAGCTCATGATTGGGGCATGAATATAACATTGATTTAAGCCTCCCCCAAGCTTGAGCGATGCTTTCTCCTTCGCGAGGCCAAAAATTATATATATAATTGCGATCACGATGAAGAAGATGCATAGGATAAAACTTCTGATGAAATTCCAATTTCAATCGTTTGTAGTTCCATGATCCCATATCATCACATAGCCTATACCATGTCAATGCATCTCCCTTCAAAGATAAAGGGAAGACCTCCTTCTTAATAACATCTCCGCATACACCTGCAAGCTTAAATAATCCACAAACTTCATCCACATATATTAGGTGCTCATCAGGATGTAATGTTCCATCTCCTGCAAAAGGTTTAGCTAGCAGTTTTTCTATCATACCCGAAGGAATTTCAAAGCAGACATTTTCATTTTCAGTAGGTGCAGTAGGTTGAGGAGCAACTCTTTGCTCTACTGGTCTAGGTGAAGATACCCCGAACAAGCCCCTCAGAGGATTACTTTCCATAGTAACAAGTGACAGTAAATTTCAGCACACTATATAAATTTTTCCTTACCAAATTCCACCTACCAAAGGCGCTTCACTCCCCGGCAACAGTGCCAGAAAAGATTCTTGATGATCCACAAGTATAGGGGATCTATCGTAGTCCTTTCGATAAGTAAGAGTGTCGAACCCAACGAGGAGCAGAAGGAAATGATAAGCGGTTTTCAGCAAGGTATTCTCTGCAAGCACTGAAATTATAGGTAACAGATAGTTTTGTGATAAGATAATTGGTAACGAGCAACAAGTAACAAAAGTAAATAAAGTGCAGCAAGGTGGCCCAATCCTTTTAGTAGCAAAGGACAAGCCTGGACAAACTCTTATATGATGTAAAGCGCTCCCGATGACACATGGGAATATCGTCAAGCTAGGTTTCATCACGATCATATGATTCGCGTTTGGTACTTTGATAATCTGATATGTGGGTGGACCGGTGCTTGGGTGCTGTCCTTACTTGGACAAGCATCCCACTTATGATTAACTTCTATTGCAAGCATCCGCAACTACAACAAAAGTATTAAGGTAAACCTAACCATAGCATGAAACATGTGGGTCCAAATTAGCCCCTTACGAAGCAACGCATAAACTAGGGTTTAAGCTTCTGTCACTCTAGCAACCCATCATCTACTTATTACTTCCCAATGCCTTCCTCTAGGCCCAAATAATGGTGCTGTGTCATGTAGTCGACGTTCACATAACACCACTAGAGGAGAGACAACATACATCTCATCCAAATATCGAACGACTACCAAATTCACATGACTACTAATAGCAAGACTTCTCCCATGTCCTCAAGAACAAACGTAACTACTCACAAAGCATATTCATGTTCATAATCAGAGGGGTATTAATATGCATATAGGATCTGAACATATGATCTTCCACCAAATAAACCAACTAGCATCAACTACAAGGAGTAATCAACACTACTAGCAACCCACAGGTACCAATCTCGGACTTGGAGACAAGAATTGGATACAAGAGATGAACTAGGGTGGATACGAGATGAACTAGGGTTTTGAGAGGAGATGGTGCTTGTGAAGATGTTGATGGACATTGCTCTCTCCCGATGAGAGGAGCGTTGGTGATGACGATGGCGATGATTTCCCCCTCCCGAAGGGAAGTTTCCCCGGCAGAACAGCTCCGCCGGAGCCCTAGATTGGTTCCGCCAAGGTTTTGCCTCGCGGCGGCGGAGTCTCGTCCGGAAAGATGGATTGTGATTTTTTTTCCTCGTCGAAAGACTCCATATAGCAGAAGATGGCCATCGGAGGGCCACCAGGGGGCCCACGAGGTAGGGGGCGCGCCCCCCACCCTCGTGGGCAGGGTGTGCCTCCTGGTGAACTTCTTGCGCTCAGTATTTATTATATATTCTGAAAATGACTTCCGTGAAGTTTCAGGACTTTTGGAGCTGTGTAGAATAGGTCTCTAATATTTGCTCCTTTTCCAGCCCAGAATCCCAGCTGCCAGCATTCTCCGTCTTTATGTAAATCTTGTAAAATAAGAAAGAATAGGCATAAGTATTGTGACATAATGTGTAATAACAGCCCATAATGCAATAAATATCGATATAAAATCATGATGCAAAATGGTATAAAATCATGATGCAAAATGGACGTATCAGACTGTTGTCGACGTCCCATGCGGAGCTGCCCACGAGCGGGCCTTTCCCCTTCTTGGAGGCTACCCTCTTCTTCCTCTCCCCATCAGGGGGAGAATCACTCTCCTCCTCCTCCTCCTCCTCCTCCTCATCGTCGTTCTCTTCGGCGACGGAGGAGCGGGTCTTGTCTTCGGACGTCGCGTCTGAAGCTCCCTTGAGGCAGGGGCCACTCCGGACCCCCTTGGCCTTCCCTGTGGCCTTCTTCACTAGCGCCGTATAGGGCGCCGACACCAGCATCTTCGCTAAACGCGGGATGACTGGTTCTTCAGGCAGCGGAGCCGGACACTGGATCCGCTTCGCCCTCTCCATCCAGTCATGAAGAAGCAATGATAATAAAAGCTTAGATATCATCCTTCAAACAAGCAAGTAGGGGATGCGTTAAAATTAACATACCTCATTGGCGAGGTGGTTAATGTCGTGCCCGCGGTCCAAATCTGTGGCTGGCGGTGTCTCGTTGCCCTTGAAGGGCAACTTCCAGGCGTCTTCGTGAGTGGTTTTGAAGAGCCTCTTTAGGGTATGGTGCTTCTTCGGATTGAACTCCCATAGAGGGAGGCTTCGGCTTTGGCACGGGAGAATCCGGCGAACTAGCATCACCTGGATTATATCGACAAGTTTGACATCCTTGTCCACCATGCTTTGAATGTGCGTCTGCAGCGCTATCAGCTCATCTAGCGAACACCAGTTCGGGCTCTTCTCGACCCAGGAGGTGAGTCGCATGGGAGCGCCGGAGTTAAATTCGGCAGGTGCAGCCCAGGTGGCGCCGCGGGGTTCTGTGATGTAGAACCACTGTTTCTGCCATTCCTTTACAGTCTCCATGAAAGTGACTTTCGGCCAGGAGACATTGGTCAGCTTACTCACCATGGCGCCTCCGCACTCTGCGTGCTGGCCATCCACCACCTTCGGCTTCACGTTGAAGACCTTGAGCCACAACTCGAAGTGGGGTTGGACGCGGAGGAAGGCCTCACACACGACGATGAACGCTGAGATGTTGAGGAAGGAGTTTGGGGATAGATCATGGAAGTCTAGCCCGTAATAGTACATCAGCCCGCGGATAAAAGGGTGGAGTGGAAACCCTAGCCCGCGAAGGAAATGAGGGATGGATACCACCCTCTCGTTGGGCTTCGGCGTGGGGATGACTTTCCCCTGGGCTGGAAGACGGTGGGTGATTTCCTTCGCCAAGTACCCGGCCGCCCGAAGCTCAGTAATGTCCTTCTCCTTGATGGAAGAGACCATCCACTTGCCTTGACCTCTGGAACCAGACATGGTTGAGTGCTATCTTGAGTGGGAAGAAGATGGGAACTTGGGCGCTGGAGCTCAAGAGTGGAAGGGCAGAGGAAGAGAGAGGGCGTGGGAGAAGAAGGGGGAATCCTTATCCCCTTATAAAGGCAGTGAATATCGAACACCTCCCCACTCGCCCTAAAACTCGCCTATTCCCAAGGGCTGTGTAAACGGCACGGTTGGGTTACCCACGCCCGCATTGATGAAAATCCCGCAATAAAGGTGCATGATCTCTGCTTTGACAAGACGTGAACGACAGACAAAAACAGATCGATATAGTGACCGAACATATGTGATGTCATCTTGCAAAAAGTTTTCAGTAGATGGGACTCATGAAATACTATATTCCTTGCGGTTTTGTGTAGTACTTGTGTTGCAGATCTGGACACCTTTGTTTCATCCGAAGTCTATCCTGGAGTATTCGGAAAGTAGAACCTGCCTTGCAATGCCGAAGACAATCTGCGCGCCGGACACATCGTCATTGAAGTCTAGTTCAGGGGCTACTGAGGGACTCCTGGACTAAGGGGTCCTCGGGTGTCCGATCTATTAAATATGGGCCGTACTGATGGGCCGTAAGGATACAAAGACCGAAGACTCCACCCGTGTCCAGATAGGACTCTCCTTGGCATGGAAAGCAAGCTTGGCAACCAACTATGAAGATTCCTTTCTCTGTAACCGACTTGTGTAACCCTAGATCCCTCCCGTGTCTATATAAACCAGAGGTCTAGGTCCGTAGGTAGGTCGAATCCCGAATAATCATAGCCGGTTAGACTCTTAGGGTTTAGCCATTACGATCTCATGGTAGATCAACTCTTGTAATACTCATATTCATTGATACGTACATTTTGCATCATGCTTTTATATCGATATTTATTGCATTATGGATTGTTATTTCACTTTATGTCACAATACTTATCGCTATTCTCTCTTATTTTACAAGGTTTACATAAAGAGCGAGAATGCCGGCAGCTGGAATTCTGGGCTGGAAAAGAAGCAAATATTAGAGACCTATTCCGCGCAACTCCAAAAGTCCTGAAACTCCACGGAACGTCTTAAAATAAATAAATAAAAATCCTCGCAAAAGATGAAGGCCAGGGGCCCCACACCCTTCTCATGAGGGTGGGGGGCGCCCTCCCCCCTAGGGCGCGCCCCCTACCTCGTGGGCCCCCTGGTGGCTCTCCGACGCCCATCTTCTCCTATATGAAGTCTTTCGATGAGAAAAAAAGAAGAAGGAACTTTTCGGGACGAGACTCCGCCGCCACGAGGCGGAACCTTGGTGGATCCAATCTAGAGCTCCGGTAGAGCTGTTCTGCCGGGGATACTTCCCTCCCGGACGGGGAAATCATCACCATCGTCATCACCAACACTCCTCTCATCGGGAGAGGGCAATCCCCATCAACATCTTCACCAGCACCATCTCATCTCCAAACCCTAGTTCATCTCTTGTATCCAATTCTTGTCTCAAAGTCCGGGATTGGTGCTAGTAGTGTTGATTACTCCTTGTAGTTGATGCTAGTTGGTTTATTTGGTGGAAGATCATATGTTCAGATCCTATATGCATATTAATACCCCTCTGTTTATGAACATGAATATGCTTTGTGAGTAGTTACGTTTGTTCTTGAGGACATGGGAGAAGTCTTGCTATGAGTAGTCATCTGAATTTGGTATTCGTTTGATATTTTGATAAGATGTATGTTGTCTAGCCTCTAGTGGTGTTATGTGAACATTGACTACATAACACTTCACCATTATTTGGGCCTAGAGGAAGGCATTGGGAAGTAATAAGTAGATGATGGGGTGCTAGAGTGACAGAAGCTTAAACCCTAGTTTATGTGTTGCTTCGTAAGGGGCTGATTTGGATCCATATGTTTCATGCTATGGTTAGGTTTACCTTAATACTTTTGTTGTAGTTGCATATGCTTGCAATAGAGGTTAATCATAAGTGGGATGCTTGTTCAAGTAAGAACAGCACCCAAGCACCGGTCCACCCACATATCAAATTATCAAAGTATCGAACGTGAATCATATGAACGTGATGAAAACTAGCTTGATGATATTCCCATGTGTCCTCGGGAGCGCTTTTCCTATTATAAGAGTTTGTTCCGGCTTGTCCTTTGCTACAAAAGGATTGGGCCACATTGCTGCAATTTATTTACTTTTGTTACTTGTTGCTCGTTACAATTTATCCTATCGCAAAACTATCTGTTACCACTTATTTCAGTACTTGCAGAGAATACCTTGCTGAAAACCGCTTATCATTTCCTTCTGCTCCTCGTTGGGTTCGACACTCTTACTTATTGAAAGGACTACGATAGATCCCCTATACTTGTGGGTCATCAAGAATCTTTTCTGGCGCCGTTGCCGGGGAGTGTAGCGCCTTTGGTAGGTGGAATTTGGTAAGGAAAAATTTATATAGTGTGCTGAAATTTACTGTCACTTGTTACTATGGAAAGTAATACTCTGAGGGGCTTGTTCGGGGTATCTTCACCCCGTCCAGTAGAACAAAGAGTTGCTCCTCAACCTACTGAACCTATTGAAAATGAAACTCCTTTTGAATTTCCTTCGGGTATGATGGAAAGACTGCTAGCTGACCCTTTTATAGGAGATGGAACAAAGCATCCTAATGAGCACTTAATATATGTGGATGAAGTTTGTGGATTATTTAAGCTTGCAGGTATATCCGATGATGTTGCTAAGAAGAAGGTATTCCCTTTATCTTTGAAGGGAGACGCATTGGTATGGTATAGGCAATGTGATGATATGAGATCATGGGACTATAAAGATTGAAGTTGGAATTTCATCAAAAGTATTACCCTATGCATCTTGTTCATCGTGATCGCAATTATATATATAATTTTTGGCCTCGCGAAGGAGAAAGCATCGCTCAAGCTTGGGGGAGGCTTAAATCAATGTTATATTCATGCCCCAATCATGAGCTCCAGAGAGAAATAATTATGCAAAGTTTTTATGCTCGGCTTTCTGAAAACAATCGCAACATGCTCGATACTTCTTGTGCTGGCTCTTTTATGATGAAGACTATTGAATTCAGATGGAATTTATTGGATAGAATTAAATGCAACTCTGAAGATTGGGACCTCGGCGAAGGTAAGGAGTCAGGTATGACACCTAAGTTTGATTGTGTTAAATCTTTTATGGATACCGATATTTTCCGTAAGTTTAGCACTAAATATGGTCTTGACTCTGAGATAGTAGCTTCTTTGTGTGAATCTTTTGCTACTTATGTTGATCTCCCTAAGGAGAAGTGGTTTAAATATCATCCTCCCATAGAAGTAAAAGTACCTGCACCTATTAAAGTTGAAGAAAAGACTATCACTTATAATGATCCTATTGTTCCTACTTCTTATATTGAGAAACCACCTTTCCCTGTTAGAGTGAAGGATCATGCTAAAGCTTCAACTGTTGTTCGTAAAAGCAATATTAGAACATATACACCTCCTGAGCAAGTTAAATTAGAACCTAATATTGCTATTGTTAAAGATCTCTTGTCTGATAATATTGATGGGCATGTTATTCAGTTCGAAGGTGAAACTGCTAGAATTGCTAAACCTTGTGCTAAAGATAAACATAGACCTGTAGTAGGCATGCCTGTTATTTCTGTTAAAATAGGAGATCATTGTTATCATGGCTTATGTGATATGGATGCTAGTGCTAGTGTTATACCTCATGACTTATACAAAGAAATTATGTATGATATTGCACCTGTTGAGTTGGAAGATATTGATGTCACAATTAAACTTGCTAATAGAGACACTATTTCACCAATTGGAATTGTTAGAGATGTTGAAGTCTTGTGTGGGAAAACTAAATATCCTGCTGATTTTCTTGTTCTTACTTCTCCACAAGATAGCTTTTGTCCCATTATATTTGGTAGACCCTTCTTGAACACTGTTAATGCTAAGATAGACTGCGAAAAGAATGTTTTTACTGTTGGCTTGGATGATATGGTTCATGAGTTTAATTTCTCTAAATATAGTAAACAACATCCTGAGGAAGAATTACCTAGTAAGGATGAAATTATTGGTCTTGCTTCTATTGCCGTACCTCCTAGTGATCCTTTAGAACAATATTTGCTTGACCATGGAAATGATATGTTCATGAATGAAAGAAGGGAAATAGATGAAGTATTCTTTAAACAGGAACCTATTCTGCAACACAATTTTCCTGTTGAAATTTTAGGGGATCCTCCTCCACCCAAGGGTGATCTCGTGTTTGAGCTTAAACCTCTGCCTGATAATCTTAAATATGCTTATCTTGATGAAAAGAAGATATATCCTGTTATTATTAGTGCTAACCTTTCAAAGCATGAAGAAGAAAGATTATTGAAAACTCTGAAGAAGCATCATGCTGCTATTGGATATACTCTTGAAAGGGCATTAGTCCCACTCTATGTCAACATAAAATAAATTTGGAAGCAAATGCCAAACCAGTTCGTGATCCTCAACGACGTCTGAATCCTAAAATGAAAGAAGTGGTAAGAAAATAAATACTCAAGCTTCTGGAGGCAGGTATAATCTATCCCGTTGCTGATAGTGAGTGGGTAAGTCCTGTCCATTGTGTCCCTAAGAAGGGAGGTATTACTGTTGTTCCTAATGATAAAGATGAATTGATTCCACAAAGAATTATCACAGGTTATAGGATGGTAATTGATTTCCACAAATTAAATAAAGCTACTAAGAAAGATCATTACCCCTTACCTTTTATTGATCAAATGCTAGAAAGATTATGCAAACATACACACTATTACTTTCTAGATGGTTATTTTGGTTTCTCTCAAATACATGTGTCGGCTAAAGATCAAGCAAAGACTACTTTTACATGCCCTTTTGGTACTTTTGCTTATAGACGCATGCCTTTTGGTTTATGTAATGCACCTGCTACCTTTCAAAGATGCATGATGGCTATATTATATGACTTTTGTGAAAAGATTTGTGAGGTTTTCATGGACGACTCTTCCGTCTATGGTTCCTCTTTTGATGATTGCTTGAGCAATCGTGATCGAGTTTTGCAGAGATGTGAAGAAACTAATCTTGTCTTGAATTGGAAAAAGTGCCACTTTATGGTTAATGAAGGTATTGTCTTGGGGCACAAAGTTTTTGAAAGAGGTATTGAAGTTGATAAAGCCAAGGTTGATGCTATTGAAAAGATGCCATACCCCAAGGACATCAAAGGTATAAGAAGTTTCCTTGGTCATGCCAGTTTTTATAGGAGGTTCATTAAGGACTTCTCAAAAATTTCTCGGCCTCTGACTAATTTATTGCAAAAAGATATACCATTTGTCTTTGATGATGATTGTGTAGAAGGATTTGAAATACTTAAGAAAGCATTAGTCTCTGCACCTATTGTTCAGCCACCTGATTGGAATTTACTCTTTGAAATTATGTGTGATGCTAGTGATTATGTTGTAGGTGCTGTTCTAGGGCAAAGAGTTGATAAGAAATTAAATGTTATTCATTATGTTAGTAAGACTCTAGACAGTGCTCAAAAGAAATTATGCTACTACTGAAAAAGAGCTTTTAGCAGTTGTATTTGCTTGTGATAAGTTCAGACCTTATATTGTTGATTCCGAAGTGACTATTCACACTGATCATGCTGCTATTAAATACCTTATGGAAAAGAAAGATGCTAAACCTAGACTTATTAGATGGGTTCTCTTGCTACAAGAATTTGATTTGCATATTGTTGATAGGAAGGGAGCTGAGAACCCCGTTGCAGACAACTTTTCTAGGTTAGAAAATATTCTTGATGACCCACTACCTATTAATGATGACTTTCCTGATGAACAATTAAATGTTATAAGTACTTCTCGTAGTACTCCATGGTATGCTGATTATGCTAATTATATTTTTGCTAAGTTTATACCACCTAGCTTCACATACCAAAAAAAGAAAAAGTTCTTCTATGACTTGAGACATTACTTTTGGGATGACTCACATCTTTATAAAGAAGGAGTAGATGGTGTTATTAGACGTTGTGTACCTGAGCATGAGCAGGAACAGATCCTACGCAAGTGTCATTCCGAATCTTATGGAGGACACCACGCTGGAGATAGAACTACACATAAGGTATTGCAATTTGGTTTTTATTGGCCTACTCTCTTCAAGGATGCCCGTAAGTTTGTCTTGTCTTGTGATGAATGTCAAAGAATTGGTAATATTAGTAGACATCAAGAAATGCCTATGAATTATTCACTTGTTATTGAACCATTTGATGTTTGGGGCTTTGATTATATGGGACCTTTTCCTGCCTCTAATGGATATACACATATTCTAGTTGATGTTGATTACGTTACTAAGTGGGTAGAAGCTATTCCAACTAGTACTGTTGATCATAACTCTTCTATTAAAATGCTTAAAGAAGTTATTTTTCCGAGGTTTGGAGTCCCTAGATATTTAATGACTGATGGTGGTTCACACTTTATTCATGGTGCCTTCCGTAAAATGCTTGCTAAATCTGATGTTAATCATAGAATTGCATCTCCTTATCACCCACAGTCTAGTGGTTAAGTAGAGTTGAGCAATAGAGAGCTCAAATTAATTTTGCAAAAGACTATTAATAGGTCTAGAAAGAATTGGTCTAAGAAACTTGATGATGCATTATGGGCCTATAGAACTGCATATAAAAATCCTATGGGTATGTCTCCGTATAAAATGGTTTATGGAAAAGCATGTCACTTACCTCTCGAACTAGAACATAAGGCATATTGGGCTATTAAAGAGCTTAACTATGATTTTAAACTTGCCGGTGAGAAGAGGTTATTTGATATTAGCTCACTTGATGAATGGAGAACCCAAGCTTATGAAAATGCCAAGTTGTTTAAAGAAAAAGTTAAAAGATGGCATGACAAAAGGATACAAAAGCGTGAGTTTAATGTAGGTGATTATGTATTGCTATACAACTCTCGTTTAAGATTTTTTGCAGGAAAACTTCTCTCTAAATGGGAAGGCCCCTACGTTATCGAGGAGGTCTATCGTTCCGGTGCCATAAAAATCAACAACTTCGAAGGCACAAATCCGAAGGTGGTAAACAGTCAAAGAATTAAGCATTATATCTCAGGTAATCCCATACATGTTGAAACCAATATTATTGAAACCGTAACCCCGGAGGAATATATAAGGGACACTTTCCGGAACGTTTCAGACTCCGAAAAGGAATAGGTATGTGGTACGGTAAGTAAACCGACTCCAAAACAATTTTTAGGGCAATATTTCTCCGTTTTGGAATATTTAGAAAAATAGAAAAATAAGTAGCAGTCCGGGAAGGATACGAGGACCCCACGAGGGTGGTGGGCACGCCCTACCCCCTGGGCGCGCCCCCCTACCTCGTGAGCGCCTTGTGTGCCTTCCGGACTCCGTTTTCTTGCATGTTACGTATTTGGGTCGGTAAAAATTCATTATATATTCTCCCGAAGGTTTTGACTCCCGTATCACACAAAAATCTCCTGTTCTTGTTTCGAGCTGTTTTCTGTCAGGGTTTTTCCAGGCTAGGAATCATGTCGTCTCCCTCCTCCAACAATGGTGACAACGATGCTTGGCTAATGAAGATAGATCTGAAGAGGGAAGAACCCACTAGGGTCAACAAGGATGAAAGGATCAAGAAGGCCACGGAGGATCAAGCTCCAGCAGCAAAAGACATCCTTCAACTCGATCATGACCTTCTTACCCCAACTGAGATTGAAGATTTCAAGATGATTGAGTTAGCTCATATACAAAACAAGTATCTCACACAAGAAAATATTTTTGTTGAAGGAGCATATTGTCGCACTCAAGGGCATTATTCGCAAGCTGGAGGACCTCTTACGCTCGATGTGCGATTATCCGTCACCTCCACCGTCTCCAACAAAGAAGAATTGAGTATCTGGGTATGGGCACTCCCCTTGGAAACTGCCAAGCTTGGGGGAGGTGCCCCGGTATCGTATCACAATCACAACTCCTATCTTTACCGTTTTTCTTAGTTTGATCCTATTAGTAGTATCTTGATCTAGTAGAATAAAAGTTTATGGCATGATCTAGTTTTGAGTTTTGCTTTATGATCTCTCTATGTAATCGAGTCCGTGAGTTATATATAATAAAGATTAGTGTTGAGTCAAGGGCTTGATTATTTTGCCATGATCTTGGGTGAATAAAAGAAAGAGAAAAGAATAAAAAAGGAAACAAAAAGTTCATATTGATCTTATTGAGAGTAATGACTTCATATAGAAAGAGTATGATGATTAAAAGTTGTTGGGAGTTGGCAGACATAGCTTTGGTCATTGTTGCAATTAATAGGAAGTAATAAGGAAAGAGAGGTTTTCACATATAGATATATTGTCATTGACATCTTTTATGATTGGGAGCACTCATTAAAATATGACATGCTAAAGAGTTGATTGTGGACAAGGAAGACAACGTAATGAGTTATATCTCTCTTATATCTGAGATAAAGTATGTTGTCATGGTTCCTCTAACTTGTTGAGCTTGCCTTTCCCCCTCATGCTAGCCAAATTCTCAGCACCAAGTAGAAATACTACTTGTGCTTCCAAAATCCCTAAACCAGTTTGCCATGAGAGTCCACCATATCTACCTATGGATTGAGTAAGATCCTTCAAGTAAGTTGTCATCGGTGCAAAGCAATAAAAATTGCTCTAAATATGTATGATTGATTGGTGTGGGAGAAATAAGCTTTATACGATCTTGTGATGTGGAAGTAATAAAAGCGACGGACTGCATAATAAAGGTTCATATCACAAGGGGCAATATAAAGTGACATTCTTTCGCATTGAGATTTTGTGCATCCAACCGTAAAAGCGCATGGCAACCTCTGCTTCCCTCTGCAAAGGGCCTATCCTTTATCATTATCTCCTACCTTATGCAAGAGTCACGGTGATCTTCACCTTTCCTTTTTCATTTTATCCTTTGGCAAGCTCAGCATGTTGGAAAGAACATGATATATATATATACCTAATTGGATGTAGGGGAGCATGAACCATTATTGTTGACATTACCCTTGAGGTAAAAGGTTGTGGGGAAAAACTATGAGCCCCTATCTTTCTCTGTGTCCGATTAAAACTCTGCAACCACAAGTATTGTGTGGGTGTTAGCAATTATGGAGGACTAAATGATAGTTGAGTATGTGGACTTGCTTTTTAGCTCTGACATAGACTCTTCCGATGTTATGATAAATTGCAATTGCTTCAATGACTGAGATTATAGTTTGTTGGAGCCCAATAAGGTTTATGATTTATACTCTTGCATTGTGAATAGATCATCACTTGAACATAAGTAATCATATGACAAAATCTATATAAGTTGTTGTTATGAGAATAATCATGACGCCTTCATGTCCGTATCTTATTTTTATCGACGCCTCTACCTCTAAACATGAGGACATATTTATTGTTATCGGCTTTTCGCTTGAGGACAAGTGAGGTCTAAGCTTGGGGGAGTTGATACGTCCATTTTGCATCATGCTTTTATATCGATATTTATTACATTATGGACTGTTATTTCACTTTATGTCACAATACTTATGGCTATTCTCTCTTATTTTACAAATGCCGGCAGCTGGAATTATGGGCTGGAAAAGAAGCAAATATTAGAGACCTATTCTGCGCAACTCCAAAAGTCCTGAAACTCCACAGAACGTCTTAAAATAAATAAAGAAAAATCCTCGCAAAAGATGAAGGCCAAGGGGCCCACACCCTTCTCACGAGGGTGCCCCCCCTAGGGCGCGCCCCCTACCTCGTGGGCCCCCTGGTGGCTCTCCGACGCCCATCTTCTCCTATATGAAGTCTTTCGATGAGAAAAAAAGAAGAAGGAACTTTTCGGGACGAGACTCCGCCGCCACGAGGCGGAACCTTGGCGGATCCAATCTAGAGCTCCGGCAGAGTTGTTTTGCCGGGGATACTTCCCTCCCGGAGGGGGAAATCATCACCATCGTCATCACTGACGCTCCTCTCATCGGGAGAGGGCAATCCCCATCAACATCTTCACCAGCACCATCTCATCTCCAAACCCTAGTTCATCTCTTGTATCCAATTCTTGTCTCAAAGTCCAGGATTGGTGCTAGTAGATTGCTAGTAGTGTTGATTACTCCTTGTAGTTGATGCTAGTTGGTTTAATTGGTGGAAGATCATATGTTCAGATCCTATATGCATATTATTACCCCTCTGATTATGAACATGAATATGCTTTGTGAGTAATTACGTTCGTTCCTGAGGACAAGGGAGAAGTCTTGCTATGAGTAGTCATGTGAATTTGGTATTCGTTTGGTATTTTGATAAGATGTATGTTGTCTAGCCTCTAGTGGTGTTATGTGAACGTCGACTACATAACACTTCACCATTATTTGGGCCTAGAGGAAGGCATTGGGAAGTAATAAGTAGATGATATGTTGCTAGAGTGACAGAAGCTTAAAACCTAGTTTATGCGTTGCTTCGTAAGGGGCTGATTTGGATCCATATGTTTCATGCTATGGTTAGGTTTACATTAATACTTTTGTTGTAGTTGCGGATGCTTGCAATAGAGGTTAATCATAAGTGGGATGCTTGTTCAAGTAAGAACAGCACCCAAGCACCGGTCCACCCACATATCAAATTATCAAAGTATCGAACACGAATCATATGAACGTGATGAAAACTAGCTTGACGATATTCCCATATGTCCTCGGGAGCGCTTTTCCTATTATAAGAGTTTGTTCCATCTTGTCCTTTGCTACAAAAGGATTGGGCCACCTTGCTGCAATTTATTTACTTTTGTTACTTGTTGCTCGTTACAATTTATCCTATCGCAAAACTATCTGTTACCACTTATTTCAGTACTTGCAGAGAATACCTTGCTGAAAACCGCTTATCATTTCCTTCTGCTCCTCGTTGGGTTCAACACTCTTACTTATCGAAAGGACTATGATAGATCCCTATACTTGTGGGTCATCATTCATCAAGATCAATCAAGCAGGACATAGGGTATTACCTCCATAGAGAGGGCCCGAACCTGGGTAAAACATTGTGTCCCCCGTCTCCTGTTACCATCGATCCTAGACGCACAGTTCTGGACCCCCTACCCGAGATCCGCCGGTTTTGACACCGACAGTGGGTTCAAAAACCTATGCCTTTTCCACCCAATTTAACTAAAAAGAATGATTATGAAGAATTTGAACATTTTGCTGAAATGCTGAGGCAAGTCTTTTTGCGTACTCGCTTGACTGATATCTTGAAAATGCCTCCTTATGCAAAGTATATGAAAGACATCATCACAAATAAGAGAAAAATACCGGAAGCTGAAATCTCCACTATGCTTGCTAATTACACTTTTAAAGATGGAGTACCTAAAAAACTTGGAGATCCAGAATTCCAACTATACCTTGCTCTATCAAAAAGAATTGTGTGAAAACTGCTTTGTGTGATTTAGGAGCTGGTGTTAGTGTTATGCCTTTCTCTTTATATGAAAGACTTGACTTGAATAAACTCACAGCTACTGAAATATCTTTGCAAATGGCTGACAAATCAACTGCATACCTATTGGTATCTGTGAGGATGTGCCCGTTGTTGTTGCTAATGTTACTATTTTGACAGACTTTGTTATACTTGAGATGCCCGAGGACGACAACATGTCGATTATCCTTGGTAGACCCTTCTTGAATACTGCAGGGGCTGTTATTGATTGCAATAAAAGCAAGGTCACTTTTCATATTAATGGTAATGACCATACGGTGCACTTTCCGAAGAAACAATTCCAAGTGAATGGTATTAATGTTATTGAAAAATCTTCGACAATCAATATTGGAAGTTTTCAAATACCTCTACCTACTGTCAAAAAGAAAGATGAAATGCTTATTGTTGGGGAAATGCATATCCCCATTGAGGTAACTTAGTGGTTTACGAAAGTTCTTCGGTTTCATGCTAATCGAAAGTGGTTGTTAATAAGGCTTGATCAACCTTATTAATGGATCATTTTTGAAGGGTATGAAGTTGATGAATTTAGTAAGCACTACTTTCTGTCCCTGCTTTTTATTCTCTATTTTTATTAGTTAAATAAAATAAAATGCCATGTTTTGTCTGTTTTCTAAACTTCCCGTGCAATAAAAAATGACCCAAAAATAAAAGTTCTCGGAATGCCCTGAAAATTTAATACATTTTTTCTGAATATTTGAGAATTTTTGGTGCAATAAACATCAGAGGGAGGTGCACCAGGTGGGCACAACCCACCTGGGCGCGCCAGCATCCCCAAGCACGCCCTGGTGGGTTGTGGTCCCCATGTGGGCCCCCTCACTTACCTCTTCATACCACATCATCACTTACCTCCAGAAAAAAATCCCCATTGTTCTCTCTCCCATGTTCTTGAGCTCAAACCCGCGGATTTCGATCTCTTTGCTCGAAGCTCCGTTTCTGAAACTGTTTCGAGGGATTGTTGCTTGGTATGTGACTCCACCATTTGTCCATTTAGTTTTTGTTTTAGTGGTTTATACTTTGAATAATTAGCTACTCTTGGTGCTGCTGTAGATGTGCTTGCATGTTGAATTCTTAGTGTTCTAAGTAGTTTGAATGCTTGCTATGGTCTCTAGGTATCCCTATGAGTCATTGCTATCAATCTTACAAAGTTTTGTTCACAATTTTTTGTCACTCCAAAATTTTTTATTTTCAGAAAATTGTATGCAGACATGATGAACCTATTTGGAAGGAGTTCTTTGAGGAGACGATCCTCGGGGGCATCTTCTAGTGACAATTCTGCTCGTCGGTCTTATGTTGAACCAAGTGAAAGTTCCACGCGAGATGCCGCCACCAAGACATGTTTATGGCCTAGCGATGAATATATGGTGCATGTGGGCATTAAGGAGAAATTTGAGCAGTATGTTCACAATGCCAGCCTCGGTACCTACCTATCATATAAGTGTGAACAACACCAACTTCTCACTGAATCATTTGTCATAAGATTTAAATATTTTCCACGTGAGTCTAGGGTGTCATTTATGCTTTATGATAGTCCTTATACTATCCCACTAGAGAATTTTGCTTACCATTGCAAACATCCATTTTGGGGTTTGCTTGATGAGCCACCAACGGTTCAGTACGAGTATTTCTTGACTAGCCTTTGCTACGGTGAAAATAGGGGAGTGAGACAAGGAGAAATAAAGAGCATTCACTTTCCCGCAATTCAGTATTTTGCATTATTTAACAGGAAATGCATAGTAGGCAAGCAAGACTGTAGCATACTTTGTGCGCTAGACTTGAGCCTCCTTCACACCACTCTTATTGGTGAAAGGAATTATAACCTTGGAGCGATTGTTGCACATAGACTCCAACACAATGCTATTAGTGGTTGGTTCTATGGTGGAATTTATGCCATGCGTTTAGCACGGGAGCTGAGTGTTTCGCCTTTGCCCTCTGATCCTATCCTACCCACACGGTATTTAGATTTTGACACTCTGAAGGATCACAAGATTCTTAAGGGAAGGGTTGATAACTTCACTTATAATCTAATGTTTAACCAAAAATCTATTGTGGACACATATTTGCCTGCGCGTGCTCTTTTTGATTATAACAACAAGGGAAGATATTTTGTTCTTGAGAGCGAGGCCCGAGCTCATAACGCAGCAGTGGTGGCGACACAGCATGCTGAGGCATTCGCATCAAGAGCCTCCGTGAGCTACCACGCCAACTACTATCCAGACTACTGATCGACTACCAAGTTAGGCCAAAAGCCTAAGCTTGGGGGAGTGCGTGTCTCTCACCGACATTACATTCATGTCCACTTATTCCATTTATCGGTGTTCACACTTTTTCATTGTATCATCCATGCTTAGATTTATTTTCTTGCTTTCTTCTTGTGTGTTTGATAAACTTTAGAAAAAATTAGTTGTAGTTAATTTACTTTCTATGCATGCTTAGTAGTAGTACTAAAAAGAAAATCCAAAAAGATTTCCTTGTTCTTCTTTTGCTTGTTGGGAGCTTTCTTGTGTAAATAGTTTTATCGTTTTTGCTTTTCCATTCTATTTGCTTGCTAAAGAAAACCAAAAACTCCAAAAATATTTTAGTGTGTTTCTCTGAAATTCTTTTCTTTTATTCGAGTTGTACCGAGTAGAATATCACGATGAAAATGTTGAGTGGCTCTCATATGAATAACTGTTGAACTAATAAAGAGCCCATTTTACCTTGTCTTCTCCTGTTGAATAAAATGTTTGTAGATTCCAGCTTAGTCCATGGCACTCTTGCACTATTATTATTTTCATATCATTCGATCGTGCAAGTGAAAGGCAATAATGACGACATCCGATGAACTGGTCGTGTCAAAGAGAAACTGGTATAAACTCGACTTGTCTTGTCCGTGTAAATATGTTTAATCTAGTGTCCATGATTCAACCCATTATGATTAAACATGATTGCAATGACAATTAGAGATTATAGTTTCTCATGTCATGCATAAGTAGATGGGAGTTAATAATGATTTAGCTTGGATATCAACATAGCGTTAAAATGATTGTGATGTAGTATGATGATATGGTATTCTCCTCTGAATGTTCAAGTGGCTTGACTTGGTACATGTTCATGCATGTAGTTGAATCAAAACCAACATAACCTCTATAATGTTTATGTTCATGGTGTTCATATCCTACTCATGCTAGTGTCCTATGTTACTTACGGATATATAATGCATGGTTATGATCGTTGTTGCTCTCTACCTGGCCGCTTCTCAATCTAAATTGCTAGCCTTCGCCTGTACTAAGTGGGGATTCTGCTTGTACATCAAAAACCTTGAACCCAAAGTTATTCCAGATGAGTCCACCATACCTACCTATATACGGTATTACCCTGCCGTCCTAAGTAAATTTGCATGTGCCACCTCTAAAAACTTCTAAAAAATCAGCCGTTTTGTGTGCCTGGATCGTTCATGGAACAACATGAGGTGGTCGATATCTTCCATGCTAAGCGGGTTATTCTCAGGTCTAGTGTTTATTCACTCACCATCGCACGAGAAAATGGGCGGTAATAGGGATGCCCACTCCCAAACTGCAAACATGAAAAAGAGTTCATCTCTGAAATAATTAAACAAAAACTCCCAATGGAGTCAAAACCTTTACTTTTACCGCTTGGGAACCGCCACTAGCGTGCTTAACATGGAAGATGTTGATAACTGATGGTCGTGAAGTGAATAAGAAGGGTGCATGTCTCAAAATATCATTTATATCTGTTTTAAAAACTGAGCTCTGGGACCTCTGCAAATCACTGCTTCCCTCTACGAAGGGACTTTCTATTTATTTTTTATGTTGTGTCACCACCTTATAAAACAAGCGCCAGAAACTGAGTAGAGCACAGCAGTCATGATTTATGCATCGCGTGTAGCTAATGTTGGGTGCATCATGACTGGATCTTTTCTACCATGAATTACAATGTTTAGTCGCTGTTTGAACTTTGGAGGTGCTCTGCATTTATGTTTTGCGGTCTCAGAAAGGGCTAGCGAGATACCACTATTGTCATATTATATCATGGTTGTTTTGACAACGTGTTGCCATTTGAGATATCTTATTATTGCTCGCTAGCTGATTATGTCATTGATATGAATCATTATAATCTTTAGGTGTTATTGTTGACATGGTTAGTTATAATGCTGGCTAAAAACTTGGATGATGTTTAAGCTTATTTATGCAAACAAGAGCAAAAGAGTTTGTAAAAGTTTTTCTTTCTCACTTTCAGTTTATCAACTGAATTGCTTGAGGACAAGCAAAGGTTTAAGCTTGGGGGAGTTGATATGTCTCCAACGTATCTACTTTTTCTCACGCTTTTCTTCTTGTTTTGGACTCTAATTTGCACGATTTGAATGAAACTAATCCTGGACTGACGTTGTTTTCAGCAAAACTACCATGGTGTTGTTTTTGTGTAGAAATAAAAGTTCTCGGAATGGAGCGAAACTTTTTGAGGATTTTTTATATCAATAATAAGAATTATTGGAGCCAAGACCCACCGGAGAGGGGCCCTCAGTGGCACAACCCACCAGGGCACGCCCCCCTCTCCTAGCGTGCCCAGGTGAGTTGTGCCCACCTGGTTGCCCAGATGACGACCCCCTGATACTATAAATTCACATATTTCCAAAGAAATCAGGGAGAAAGAAATATCACGATCCACCAGACGGAGCCGCCGCCCAGCCCTGTTCTTCCTCGGGAGGGTAGATCTGGAGTCCGTTTGGGCCTCCGGAGAGGGGCATCTTCGTTCTTCGTCATCACCAACCCTTCTCCATCGCCAATTCCATGATGCTCCCCACCGGGAGTGAGTAATTCCTTCGTAGGCTCGCTGGTCGGTGAGGAGTTAGATGAGATTCATCATGTAATCGAGTTAGTTTTGTTAGGGCCTGCCCCTAGTATCCACTATGTTCTTAGATTGATGTTGCTATGACTTTGCCATGCTTAATGCTTGTCACTTTGGGCCCGGGTGCCATGATTTCAGATCTGAACCGTTTATGAATTCATCATTATATCCATGTTCTATATCTGATCTTGCAAGTTATAGTCACCTACTACGTGTTATGATCCGGCAACCCCGGAGTGACAACAACTGGGCCCACTCCCGGTGATGACCGTAGTTTGAGGAGTTCATGTATTTACTATGTGTTAATGCTTTGTTCCGGATCTCTATTAAAAGGAGGCCTTAATATCCTTAGTTTCCAATATGGACACCGCTGCCACGGGAGGGTAGGACAAAAGATGCCATGCAAGTTCTTTTAATAAAGCACGTATGACTATTTACGGAATACATGCCTACATTATATCGATGAACTGGAGCGGGTGCCGTATCGCCCTAGGTTATAACTGTCTCATGATGAATATCATCCAACAAGTCATCGATCCAATGCCTATGAATTTATCCTTATTGATCTTGCTGCGTTACTATTGCTATCATCACTGTTACACTTGCTACAAACTACTGCTATCACTGTTACTATTACCGTTGTTGCTATCACTACTATCAAAACTATCAAACTACTTTGCTACTGATCACTTTGTTGCATATAATTAATCTCCAGCTGTGGTTGAACTGATAACTCAGCTGCTAACACCTTCAAATATTCTTTGGCTCCCCTTGTGTCGAATCTATAAATTTGGGTTGAATACTCTACCCTCGAAAAATGTTGTGATCCCCTATACGTGTGGGTTATCAAGACCTTTTTCTGGTGTCGTTGCCGGGGAGCATAGCTATATTGTTGAGAAACTTGGGATTATTATCATATTATCACTATGAAGAATCTGAAGGATCCAAAGACTAAGATATTTCCCTCAAAGATGAGGGGAGGTAAGGAACTGCCATCCAGTTCTGCTTTAGATTCACCTTCTGTTACATTGGTGCGCGTTGGTCCTAAACAAACGGTTTTTAACCCCTTCCCGTGACAGCCTTCGGAACCATCGCCAAGTGAGTGTGTGTGATAGGGGGTCCTTCCCACACGGCCTAGAAACCATCGGGGATATGTGTAATGCCCCAAGACCGTTGGGCCAGGTGTCTTACAGTTTTTCGCTGTTGTTGCCTTGTCATTTGTTTGCGTGTCATGCATTTCATATCATGTCATCATGTGCATCGCATTTGCATACGTGTTTGTCTCATGCATCCGAGCATTTTCCCCGTTGTCCGTTTTGCAATCCGGCGCTCCTACGTCCTCCGGCGTCCTCTTTTGCCCCTTTTCGTGTGCGGGTGTTAAACGTTCTTGGATTGGACCGAGACTTGCCAAGCGGCCTTGGTTCACTACCAATAGAACGCCTGTCAAGTTTCGTGCCATTTGGACTTCGTTTGATATTCCAACAGTTATCCGAGGAACCGTAAAGGCCTCGTGTGTGTTGCAGCCCAACACCCCTCCAAAGTGGCCCAAAACCCACCCAAACCCCCTCCATCCTCTTGGTCGTTCGATCATGATCACGTGGCCGGAATCTGTGCTCAATTTGGACACTCCAAGCTCCCTCTACCTATATATAAGTGTCTCCCTCCGAAAATTCGCAGCCTAACCCTAGTCCTCTTCCTCCTCACGCCACCGGACATGTCCATCCCGTCGCCGGACATGTCCACCGCTGCCGCCACATCACCCGGACCAATCAGGCCGCGCCACCTCACCCCAGCAGCCGCTCCCGACCAACCGGAGCGCGCCACGTCACCCGACCCCACCGCCGGTCAACGCGCCTGCCGCCGCGGGCCCGCGGAACCCAGATCCGGCCCGCCCGGGCTCGGATCCCCGCCGCCCGCGCCCGCAGGAACCTAGCCGTGCCGCCGCCCGCCGGCTCTCCACTGCCTTCCATGCTTCGCCGGCTGGCCGCGCCGCCCCGCTCGCTCACCGCAGACCACCGCCTTCGCCTCGCGCTGCCTCGCCCACCTACCGCACCGCGCCGGCGCCTCCACCACCACCGACGTGCCTCGCTGCCGGTTCCGCCGGACTGCACCACCGTGGCTCCGCCAGAGTGCGCCGCCCGGCACCACCATCACCGGATCCGGGGATCCCACGCCCGGATCCGCCCGCTCCGGCCGCCGGAGCTCCTTTCCCCGCCGGATCCGACGTTTACGGCCGCCTCTCCGGTCTCCATCCTCCTCTCCGGCTAAGTCCGGCGACTCTCCGGCGAACCTCGAACTACGTGCAAGTCAACCCTAGATCTGTTTCTAAGGGTAATTTTCGTCTAAGTCCTTTCCCTGTAACTTTTTCTAGCCCTGTTCATCATGTCATAACTTCATCACCGTTACTCCGTTTTGCGTGCATGAGATATCGAATTGTTTGTCTGGATGTCCTCCTCATTTCATTTCATTGCAGCATGTTCATTTGAGTCCATCTTGATACCCTAATTGCTGTTGCAAGAGTGCTTCATAATGTTAGGTGATGTTTCTTATCAGTTTATGAGCATTTGTCATTTTTACCATGTTTGTTGTGTGGTTCATATGGGCATGAGCTCTACATGTGTTTTGAGATATGCCAAGCCATCTTTACAGGGGTGTATGCCATGTATTTTTGTGATCATTGTGGTGACTAGCACAAGCATGCAAAGTAGCTCTCGTAATGTTGCTGATTTCAGGGACTTAGAATTCTTCTAAGTCATTTCCCTGATGTTATTTTTATGCCATGAATTCATGTTGCTACAGAGTGATCCATGCCACTTTTGAGCATGTTCAGTAAGGGTGATTTTGAGATATTGTTATGTTCTATCCATCCATGTCTTTGTTTGAAATTATGGAGTACCCTAGCATGACTCAATCTTGTTCTACTTTTGCTATAAAATGTTCCTGGCAGATTGTTTACATGTTAATCAATTTTGCCGAGGTTGTTGTAGTTTATCCATGCATGCTATGAGAGTGTTCTTGCCATGGTTAGCTTATTGATCATGTCTTCTTGCTGGATGTATGCTTAGTTTGTCATGCAATGCCTTGTGGTGAGTGCATCGAGCTTGTAAACATGCCTTCGTAATTCTGTTTTGCCATGTTCCAGTATTCTGCTAAGTCTGAATCTGTTAACAAAACTTGCTATGTTGTCATGGTTGCCATTGTATTTTCTGATCCCTTTTGGCTTATGGTAAGTAAGGGACTTTTGTTATATGCTTTGAGTAGTTTCATGCCATGCCTTGCTTTGCCATGATATCTTCCTGTAGCATGTTGTTATCTTGCTCTAAACTTTGCTTCCTGATGTTAAATCCTGACATGTTGTTATTTCCACTAAGTCTGTGAACCTGATATCTTTTGCACTTTTGCCATGCTTGTTTGAACCTGCTATTGAGTGAATTAGCCGTAGCTCAGTGTTCATCTTTGTCAAGCATCTTGAGTGGATCACTGCCATGTGCTTTGTTGTTATGTTAGAGTGCAGTAGCTTATTTTTCTTGATGCATTTAGAGGGCATCGTGCTGTTAATCACAGATTGGTGCCATTATTGTTTTGCTTGCCATTTGCAAACCGTGCATCCGATTCCGGTGATCTTTATATCGATTTCGACCGAAATCATCTAATATTTCTAGCGGCACTCTTGGTTTACCAATTTGAGGCCTGGTTCAATCTTTTCCTTCCAGAGCACGCATATGCATTGCATATCACATCCCGCATATCATGCCATGTTTTGCATCATGTTGCTTGCGCATTGCACCGTGGTTGATTGTGTTTCCCTTTGCTTGTGTTCTTGCCTTGGATTAGAGCCAGGAGACGAGTTCGTGTTCGAGGTACCCGTTGAGTACGCTTACGAGGATCAAGCTTTCGTCTTCTCGGAGAACTTTGCAGGCAAGATGACCATACCCTCGAAATCACTTCTATCTTTGCTTGCTAGTTGCTCGCTCTATTGTTATGCCTATGCCGCGATACCTACCACTTGCTATATCATGCCCCCCATATTGCCATGTCAAGCCTCTAACCCACCTTGTCCTAGCAAACCGTTATTTGTCTATGTTACCGCTTTGCTCAGCCCCTCTTATAGCGTTATTAGTTGCAGGTGAAGATTGGAGTTTGTTCCATGTTGGAACATGGATATTTCTTGGGATATCACAATACCTCTTATTTTAATTAATGCATCTATATACTTGGTAAAGGGTGGAAGGCTCGGCCTTATGCCTGGTGTTTTGTTCCACTCTTGCTGCCCTAGTTCCCATCATACCGGTGTTATGTTCCTTGATTTTGCGTTCCTTACGCGGTTGGGTTATAATGGGAACCCCTTGACAGTTCGCCTTGAATAAAACTCCTCCAGCAAGGCCCAATATTGGTTTTACCTTTTGCCACCTAGCCTTTTTTCCCTTGGGTTCTGCAGACTCAAGGGTCATCTTTATTTTAAACCCCTGGGCCAGTGCTCCTCTGACTGTTGGTCCAACCTGTCAGCTGCAGGTGGCCACCAGGGGCAACTCTGGGCTGGCCTACCGGAACCTTGGACAATCCGGTGTGCCCTGAGAACGAGATATGTATAGCTCCTATCGGGATTTGTCGGCACATTCGGGCGGCTTTGCTGGTCTTGTTTTACCATTGTCGAAATGTCTTGTAACCAGGATTCCGAGCCTGATCGGGTCTTCCTGGGAGAAGGAATATCCTTCGTTGACCGTGAGAGCTTGTGATGGGCTAAGTTGGGACACCCTTGCAGGGATTTGAACTTTCGAAAGCCGTGCCCGCAGTTATGGGCAGATGGGAATTTGTTAACGTCCGGTTGTAGAAAACCTGAAACTAAACTTAACTAAAATGGATCAACCATGTGTGTAGCCGTGATGGTCTCTTTCCGGCGGAGTTCGGGAAGTGAGCACGGTGTTGGAGTTATGCTTGAACGTAAGTAGTTTCAGGATCACTTCTTGATCATAGATTCTCGAACGTGCTTTGCCTTCTCTTCTCACTCTCAATTGCGTATGTTAGCCACCATATATGCTAGTGCTTGCTGCAGCTCCTCCTCATACCTTTTACCTACCCATAAGCTTAAATAGTCTTGATCACGAGGGTGTGAGATTGATGAGTCCCCATGACTCACAGATACTTCCAAAACCAGCTTGCAGGTGCCGATGATATCGTGCAGGTGATGCAACCGAGCTCAAGGAGGAGCTCGAAGAAGATCGTGTGCGTTGAGTTATTTCGTTTCCAGTTGATCAATAGTGGAGCCCAGTCGGGACGATCGGGGATCTGTAGCATTAGGGGTGGTCTTCTTTTATTTTGGTTCCGTAGTCGGACCTTGTTGGTATCTCGATTGTTGTAATGCTATATTTATGTATTGTGTGAAGTGACGATTGTAAGCCAACTCTGTACCTCTTTCTTATTCAGTACATGGGATGTGTAAAGATTACCCCTCTTGCGACATGCCTACAATGCGTTTATGCCTCTAATTCGTGCTCCGACACGTGGGAGATATAGCCGCATCATGGGTGTTACAAGTTGGTATCAGATCCTTCCCAACTTACGAGCCCCCTGCTTGATCGAATCGTTGGCGTTATTGAGTCTAGAAAAATGTTTGAGTCCTTTATGATTATATATATCGGAGAGTAGGATTATTTTTACTCCTCAGTCCCTTCGTCGCTCTGGTGAGTCATCCTGACGTAGAGTTTTGACTCTTCTCTTCTCAAATTTCACTAAAAAAATTAGGATCACACGGGTATCTTGGAATCGTTCCGATGGTTTTGTGACGAGAACATTGTTCTTGGTGCCTCCTGACATTTAGGGGTTGTGGCAGTGTCCCGGGGAGTTGAGCTCCGAGGTGTTGTCGTCACAATTTTATCGTTGCAGTTCTGGAATACCTGAGTTTCGCCGACATCAAAAATCTCTTTTATGCAGTTGTTGGTGAAATAACCTCGATGCCACCCAGTACTGGGGCGGGAGTTCGGGAGTATTACCATAACTCGTATAATGGATGCTTTTTGAAGGTTGAGGTAAATGATTTCCAAAGGTTTCTTGGTTATGTGTTGAAGGATGGATACAGCTGGATGTAGGATTTGCTAGTTTTGGGTGAGATATGATGCTTCCCCTGTATCCCCAACACCTGATTGCATAACCAGAAAGTTTTGGGAGTTTATAAGTGGGAATTCAAGTAGCTCCTAGGATATCTTTATGACAGATGTATGGTATGAAATTGGGGTTCGACGTCTAGTGGTCCGTCTATCCACGGTTGGTTTTACAGTGGTCTCGTTGTGTCTTAAAGAGTCCTTGGCTATGCTGACTCGGGGACGCTTCGTATGTCATGTGCACTGCCTTGTACATGATGGTGCTGTACGATCGAGCCCGTGTGGGCCCCACCACGAAAACTTCGGACGAAATCTCTATCATATGTTTGTTCCGGCTTATTCTGCAAGCCAATCCTTTGTTTTGTTTTGAGTTGTGGTATTCGAGTTGCTTCGAAGTCAAATGTTGATTCCATACCTTTCCTAAACGGTGTTCTCATATTTCTATGTGAATACTAATCCTTCATGATAATCGAGATTGTCCTGTCAATCCTTTTCAACCGATGTCTTTTCTCTTCAAGTGGATCCGATCATTTCAGCATTCGCAAGATCACCTCTCAGTTTTTTTCTCAACGGTGTTTGTTTCATTCATCCCAAGTCGCTTTGTTTACCCACCCTCCCACCCTTATTTCTTCAAGGACTCAGATTTCTTAATCAAGTATCCTTTTATTGATGTGAAGTTTCTTCATTCTTTTCCTTCAAAGTTCTTACCCGGTGTTTCTCATGAAGATTCCAACGGAGCTTCAAGTTTATCATTCTTTGTTCTCTTATCTTCCCCGGTGTTTCAAATGCAATATTTTGATGTTGATCATATCCTTTTTCCTCGTTTCAAATGTTTTCCCATGACCGGTGCACCTCTTAATTGTTCATCTCTCTATTCATATCCGAAGTGTTGAAGATATCTCGAAGATTCGTGTTTCCACTCTGCATTCGTTCAAGTTCTTTCGAGGTTGTTATCTTATTCAAGCCATTTAATTCAACCGGTGCAATCTATCTTCAAATCTTTTCAATGGTGTTTCTCTTGAGTGGGCCCTAACCCACAAGTCTTTTCCCAGGATCTTACCTAACTCTTCTAATCCTTTCCGAAGTTATTTTCAAATTCTTTTCCAAGTTTGACGTAAGAATGAATTATCATCAGTCAAATGCCTTTCTCCAAGATCTTTCAAATTCTTTTCATTGTCGATTCAGCCTTTATATTCTTCTTTATTCCGGGGTGTCTCAACAATTCATGGTGGTGTTTCTCGTTGTCATTCTCGGATTTGAAGACCGAAGAAGATTGTCTCTCAATCTTACTCCTTTCTCTCAGAGATGCGTAGCTCAAGCTTGCTTCCATCCTCTCATAATTGTTTTTGGTTGTGAGAATTTTTTCACCCATCTGGAGCAATTAAAGATTCTTTTCAGTTTGATTCTCCGAAGGCCATCATTTCGGGATTATTCATTCCAGCTTTCATCTCTCTTTCTCTAAATCTTACCGGTGCATCATTCAAGTATTATCTAAATCAGCTCGTGATTTCTTCGTTCACTTGCATCTAAATTCTCTCAAGTATCTTCGTTCATTTTATAATTCTTCCCGGTGTTTCTTTATCTTTTCTGCGTTCATTTTCAATCCTTACGGTGGTTCTTCCAAGATTCGTCTTCCTTCGTTTATAATATCAATTCATTTGTTGTTTCCAAATCCTACTGGTGGTCCATTGAGTTGGCGCTATATCTCTCTTAATCCTTTCTACGAGAATGAGTAGTATGCCAAATCCATTGCTTGTCATCAATTTAATTGATGTAGGATAAGCATAATGTAATTCTTATTCTTGTTTCATCGAGTAAATTCAATTCCTGCTTTCCGGAGTGGTTCATCATATCACATTCTCGGTTCGAGATGCTTTATCTTTTCTTCTGGAGTTCCAAGCTTCCACTTTATCTCGTCACAAAGCTTCATCCAATCATTGCAAGGCTCCAATCTTATTATTTTCATCCTTCTTTTTGTTTGATCATCCTTTTATTACCGGAGTTCATCATGGAGGTTCGTTAGGGACTTAAATCCTTCTCGAAGTGCTTATCAAGATTCTTTTCAGAGGAGTTCAAGCATTCTTCATCTTGCATTCCGAAGTGCAATTCTTTTTAACTTATCTTTTGATATGGTGATATGTCATTTGTGACTATTTCCTTCATGTTTCATGATTCAAAAGTTGTCAGGAATGAGATATTTAAACCCATCATTTTCTTCCTTGGAGTTATCTTGGTCTAGATTTCACCTAAAGCCTTCCCTAAGGAATGTTGCTATTATGGTGCTTATCAATGATTCAAGTTATTTCTGTATCATCTTGGTGGAGGAAGCTTTCTTCTCTTCTTTGTTCCCCATCAATCTTTGCTTTCGGTGGCAGAATTTCACCTCATAGTTGTGAGATGTTCTCCATAAGCCCACTACAACCGTGTTCTTTTTGTTGTTGGTTTTCCAACAACTCCGTTATAACCTTCTTGTAAGGGTGCCTTCCAAGCTCATTTGTGGCAGAAGTTGGCATTTTCAACTCCATTCTTTTATTACAATGATCTAACTTCTATTCCTTTCTTCCGGAGGCATTTTGATGGTGTTTTCTCTCTCATCATCTCGAATGGTGTTCTTTTCGTGCTTATCCATTTAACCGGAGTGTTGTGTCCTCTGCTCAAGTTCTTTTCATCTTATCAGGTCTTGCATCTCTCTTCAACCGGAGTGTTGTCCGAATTTGTTCTTCCTTGTTCCTAGTTCCTAACGGAGTGTTTTTCAACTTCGATCACCTCCATGGTATTATTTATTTCAACTTGTTCAACTTTTCAAGGTTCTTTGGTTTCACTCGTTTGTCAAAGAAGCAACTTAGTTTTACCTCTTCTCTTCCTCTTCCTTTTCCCTCCGGTGCCATTCTAGATCTCGGGACGAGATCCTCTCGTGGTGGTGGAGTGTTGTAATGCCCCGAGACCGTTGCGCCAGGTGTCTTCCAGTTTTTCGCTGTTGTATCCTTGTCATTTGTTTGCGTGTCATGCATTTCATATCATGTCATCATGTGCATCGCATTTGCATACGTGTTCGTCTCATGCATCCGAGCATTTTCCCCGTTGTCCATTTTGCAATCCGGCGCTCCTACGTCCTCCGGCGTCCTCTTTTGCCTCTTTTCGTGTGCGGGTGTTAAACATTCTCGGATTGGACCGAGACTTGCCAAGCGGCCTTGGTTCACTACCGATAGACCGCCTGTCAAGTTTCGTGTCATTTGGACTTCGTTTGTGTGACGCCCCCGATTTAATCGTACACTAATCATACACGCAAACGTGTACGATCAAGATCAGGGACTCACGGGAAGATATCACAACACAACTCTACAAATAAAAATAAGTCATACAAGCATCATATTACAAGCCAGGGGCCTCGAGGGCTCGAATACCAGAGCTCGATCATAGACGAGTCAGCGGAAGCAACAAAATCTGAGTACAGACATAAGTTAAACAAGTTTGCCTTAAGAAGGCTAGCACAAACTGGGGTACAGATCGAAAGAGGCGCAGGCCTCCTGCCTGGGATCCTCCTAAACTACTCCGGGTCGTCGTGAGCGGGCTGCATGTAGCAGTAGGCACCTCCCGAGTAGTAGTAGTCGTCGTCGACGGTGGCGTCTGGCTCCTGAGCTCCATAGTCTGGTCGCAACAATCAGGTATAGAAAGGGGGAAAAGAGGGAGCAAAGCAACCGTGAGTACTCATCCAAAGTACTCGCAAGCAAGGAGCTACACTACATATGTATGCATTGGTATCAAATGGAATAAGGGTATCATATGTGGACCGAACTGCAGAATGCCGGAATAAGAGGGGGATAGCTAGTCCTATCGAAGACTACGCTTCTGGTAACCTCCATCTTGCAGCAGGAGAAGAGAGTAGATGGTAAGTTCACCAAGTAGCATCGTGTAGCATAATCCTAACCGATGATCCTCCCCTCGTCGCCCTGTGAGAGAGCGATCACTGGTTGTATCTGGCACTTGGAAGGGTGTGTTTTATTAAGTATCCGGTTCTAGTTGTCATAAGGTCAAGGTACAACTCCAAGTCGTCCTGTTACCGAAGATCACGGCTATTCGAATAGATTAACTTCCCTGCCGGGGTGCACCACATAACCCAACACGCTCGATCCCATTTGGGCGGACACACTTTTCTGGGTCATGCCCGGCCTTGGAAGATCAACACGTCGTAGCCCTACCTAGGCACAACAGAGAGGTTAGCACGCCGGTCTAAATCCTATGGCACAGGGGTCTAGGCCCATCGCCCTTTGCACACATGCACGTTGCGAACGCGGCCGGTAAGCAGAACTAGCCCCCTTAATACAAGAGCAGGCTTACGGTCCAATCCGGCGTGCGCCACTCAGTCGCTGACGTCACGAAGGCTTTGGCTGATACCACGACGTTGAGTGCCCATAACTGTCCCCGCGTAGATGGTTAGTGCGTATAGGCCAGTAGCCAGACTCAGATCAAATACCAAGATCTCGTTAACCGTGTTAAGTATTTGCGAACGCCGACCAGGGCCAGGCCCACCTCTCTCCTAGGTGGTCTCAACCTGCCCTATCGCTCCGCCTCAAAGTAACAGTCGGGGGCCGTCGGGAACCCAGGCCCACCTCTACCGGGATGGAGCCACCTGTCCTTTCAGCCCCCTCATCAGAATCACTTGCGGGTACTCAACGAGCGGACCCGACTTTAGTCACCACATGTGTCATGTATAAGTATATAGTATATACCCGTGATCACCTCCCGAGTGATCACGGCCCGATAGTATAGCACAGCAGATGGACAAGAATGTAGGGCCACAGATGGAATACTAGCATCCTAAACTAAGCATGTAGGATAGCAGGTAAAGGTAACAACGGTAGTAACAAGGACAGGCTATGCATCAGGATAGGATAAACGGAAAGCAGTAACATGCTATACTACTCTAATACAAGCAGTGTAGAAGAGAATAGGCGATATCTGGTGATCAAGGGGGGGGGCTTGCCTGGTTGCTCTAGCAAGAAGAAGGGGTCGTCGTTGATGTAGTCGATCACAGGGGTATCGGCAACGGTCTCGGAGCCTACCGGAAAGAAGTAACGGAGGGGGAACACAATAAATAACAGAGCAATCAAATGTAACACAAAGCAAGACGCGACAATATGTTGTGCTAGGGGTGACCTAACGCAGGAATAGGTGATACCGGCGAAGGGGGGAAACATCCGAGAAAGTATTACCGATGTTTCACGTTTTCGGATAGACGGACTGGACAGTGAAAGTTGCATGTTTGCTATGCTAGGGACGTGTGGCTGATCAACGGACTGTGTATTCGGATCCGTCTCATCGTTCTGAGCAACTTTCATGTATAAAGTATTTTCATCCGAATTACGGATTATTTTATATGAATTTTCGAAGTTTAAATGATTTTCTAAAATTTCTGGATTTAATTATATTTCGAAATTAAAACAGAATATACTAAGTGTACCCATGGGTTTCCTAGTCTATTGTGTGGCAAGTGGGGCCAGTGGGGCTGGGTTGAACCAGTCAACATTTGACTGGTCAACACATGAATAGTAGAAGTGGATCCCACATGTCATAGGCTATACCTAAACAAATAAATAAATACTAACCTAATTAATGGGGTCCACATGTCATCTGCTAGTAGCTAACCTACATACTAATTAACCCTAAACTAATTGAACATGGGGCCGGCCTCACAAACACAGAACACACACGCACACACACAACTAGGGGTTAATTATGTTCTTTGTTAATAGAAGATAGCCTTTTGTGATTTTCGTACGATTTAATCCGTTCATCGAAAGGATTTGGTCCAATGGGATAAAATGAAGTTTGTCAAGTATACTTTCTACTCATAATTTTTCTTGGCCTATTAGTAATTGTTTACCCGCTGATTAGAGGCTGTCAAGGGGGTTAGTCAGCCTAATATTCGCAAAGCTAGCCATAGTTACAGTAGCATTCAGCAGCAGCAGTACGTTCAGAGCAGCAGCAGTTATCGGCATGGCGCGGAGACGGCCAGGCAACGCCACGCACGGCCGGATGCGGCCCGGGCCGCGTTGCCGGAGCTAGCTGCAGGCGGAGGCGGCGGCAAGGGTTCCAGCAGGCGCGCGCAGGACTAGCAGGGGCGGCGGCAGCGTCGGCGAGCGCGCGTGCAGGAAGCTCGAGCGGCGCGGGCGAGCATGGCCAGGCGGATGGGAGAGGCTGGCAGGTGCGGGTGACAGGGCAGCGCGGGCAGGGGAGCCTGGGGGCGTGGCCGATGCGAGCGAACAGCGCCAGGCGCGGTGTCGCGCGCGTGGACGGCGATGGCGGCCACGGCCGACGCGGTCAGGCGAGGCGAACGCACGGCAGCAGGTGAGCGGCGGTAGGCGGAGGCGAGGCCACGGGTGGGCACGCGCGGGAGTGCAGGCTGCAGTAGCGAATGAGCCTGCGCGACAGTAGCAGCAGTAGCGCAGCAGTGGAGGTGGTCGAAGCAAGAGGCCATGAGGACTAACGGCGGCCAAAGTTCTATGGGGAACGATGGCTATAGGCATGGGTCGAGCAGGGAAGAGCGAGAATCGAGTGAGGACCTCACCGCGGTGTCGTAGGCGAGATCGAGAAGGCCGGGGTGGAGCGACGGCAACGAATTCGTCGATGGCGTCACGGTGGTTGGAGGTTGAAGACGACGCCGATCCCTGCGATCCAGGGGCTCCCGGCTCCAACTGGTGGACGTAGTCGAAGGAGTGGACGTCGGCGAAGCTCGCGGACGAGGTGGCTGGGCGCGGGGAGCTCGATGGGCGCGTGGATGTCGGAGGCCATGGCGATGCAGGTTCGGCCAAGGGTTGCGGGGACGAAAGCGGCACAGGGGAGGGGAAAAGGAGAGCTAGGGTTCGTCAACGCGTCGAGGGGGATCTTATAGACCGTCCAGGAGCCATGGATGCACGGCACGTGGACGATCCGTCCATGGACGCACGAGCAACAGCCAGCACTCCCCTGATGAACAGGGGTTGAAGATGGGGAGCTGGTGGGCTGGGCCTGGTGGCCGGGATGCCCGGTTGGGCCGAACGGCCCAGGGGGAAGGGGGCTTGGTTTCTTTTGTTTTGTTTTATTCTTACCTTTGTTTTCTGTTTTCTTTTATTTCTTTAATAGTTTATAATTTTACAAAAAGTAAAACCCACACCTAAATTAAAGTTACAATTCCAACTACTGTCACAAAAAGTTTTACCCCTGAACAAAATAGTTTAGTATTTTATAAAATTCAAAAGGCATTTATTTAATTGTTTTAGCTACTATTTTATTCATTTTAGATTATTTAAAAATCTTATAAAAGTGTGGTTTCTCCACCATAATTACCTATGCATCATTTCTCTCCACCCAAACATTTAGTTTTAATATTTGAAAACTTTTATTATTTGAATTTATTTTAAATTTGAAATTTGAACTGACATGAGTTTATCAACAGTAACCGAGGTGACGCATTATCATTAGCAGAGGTTCACTGTAGCTTAATTATCCGGGCGTCACATGGGGAGCGGAGCGGCAGGTGGGCGCGCGCCGCGGCGAGCAGTAAGCGGGCGCGGCGCGGTAGCAGCGGCACCAGCAGCGGGTGGAGGTGGGGCGCAACGGCGATGGTGAGTGGCTGCATTAGGCGAGGCCGTGGCCGGAGCGGCACGCGGTCGGCAGCGAAGCGGCGAGCAGGGGGACGGGGATGGATGGATGGGGTGCTCACATGCGATGCAGGGCACTGGCAGCGGGGCTTGGGGAGGACGACGGGGACGAGGCGACGGAGGCGGTCCGGCGAGGGGAAGAACTCCGAGCGGCAGCGTCAAGGACCGGCTCGGGCGTCGATCCAGATCGGGACGAGGGGAATCCGGCAAAGATGCTCGGTGCGGCGACCCTGGAGGAGCGGGCGGGCGGAGGCGGAGGTCCTCAGGCACGGTGCGGCGCTCACCGGGGGTGGCGTTGCAGTGAGGCGACGGCGATGGGGGTCGAGGGGAACGAGGGAGAGGGGAACGTGGTGGGGGTGGATTTTCCCTGGGGGGATATAGGCGCGGTTGCTGGGCCGGTCTGGCGGCCCGATGGTCTGCTGGGCCGTGGCCCCGTTGGCAAGGGAGTTTGTTTTCCTTTTTTACTTTGTTTTATTTAACATTCTTTTGATTTATTCTTTCCTGTTTTATTTTAGTTACACTTTATATTTTTTTTGTTTAGTAAAATATGACAATAGCTTCTAAAATAGTTTTTCAAAATAACCCACTTCCGTAAAACGTTTTACCCTGAAATAAAATAGTTTAGTATTTTATAAAATTCTAAAGGCATTTAAATAATTGTTTTTGCTACTAATTAAATCATTTTAGTGCATTTAAGTATTTCATAAAAATGTGGATTCTCCACCATAATTTCCTATGCATTATTTGTCACCTCTAGAACATTTAAGTTTTAACGTTTGGAAATTTTTGTTGTTTGCCTATATTCCAAAATTTGAATTTGAATCGTTTTTGAACCATCGCGAGGTTAACAACAGTGATCGTGGTGACGTGGTATCATTAGCAAAGGTTCACTGTAGCTTAATTATCCGGGCGTCACAGTTCTCCTCCACTACAAGAAATCTCGTCCCGAGATTTTAAGAGGTGGAGTAAGGGGGAAAGATTTGGTTACGAAATCCTAACGGACCTTCTCGTTCTTGTTGCTCATCTCGAAGAGGTCGGCTCCTTACATTGATGTCTTCTTTCCCCTGCTTCAGGTCATCATGATGAAATCGGCATCCTTTCTTCAGGAACTCCATCGTACTTACGGAAAATAATGCGTGGGCATTCCGGAAGAACCTATCACTGCAAGGTTGGCTATCTGGTCGATAACATCGGGGAAGGTGGCCGAAAGTAACACTCGAATTGAAACTTAAGAAAATATCGAGAGCAAGGTAAGAAGGTGCAATAAGAAGTTTCAAGCGGATAGGCAATCATTTGTTGCCTGAAATAGAGTGTGAAAGGGGTTCAGAGCAATGGGCATAAGTATTGTTTCAGATACCAGATTTGGTGAGCTCTCGAAAGGTGGCTCATGAATTACATACAAGGCCGCGCGTGAGGAACAACTTTGGAAACAGGGGGGTACAGGAGAGTCAGGTTTCGATCCTGTGGAACTGTGGATTATGGGCCCACCATGTGGGTTAAAAGTAGAAAGGGCGGTGATGTCTTGTATGACCATGTAGGCAAGACATGTCAGCGGATAGCCTGTCAGTTATGTCGGCAAGAACGTCGGTACCAAGGGCAAGGGACGAAGAGAACCATATTCCTGCTCGTTGAACGAGGCGGACCAATAGGCAAATTTCTCGTCCATCAGTGGTTATCGGAATGTCATCAACAATAGTAATAGGGTCTTACCGATAGAGTTGTACACTGAGGTGCTTATAAAAGCAGTGACGTATTACTGCTTAGATCATATAAACCTCAAGAAGGTTAAACAGAACAATGGAAAGGAAAATGTGATTATCAGATTAAACAGAACAATGGAAAGGAAAATGTGTTTAAACACATATTTCAGGGGTATATCCTTCCCAAGAACAAGCAGAGTATGATATCCAAGACCGGATAGAAGGTAGAAAACCACTTAAGTAAGCGGGAAGCTCATGATATTACCCATACAACGGTGTTTGGATAATTGAGCAGGAACATTTAGCATTAGCTTCAATGTTCTTGTTGAAAATCGGAATACCATAGACATGCTTCGAGATAGCATTGACATGGTCAACAGGTGAAGATCAGACTCTGGAGACACAAAGGATCCATCATGAATAACTTGAAGAATAGGTCTTATAATTCCCTCATGGAAGAAGGGATAACTTTGCTGAAAAGGAATCTATAACAACAAGTCCTCCGGCAAGGTGTGATAGGCATGACATCACCTTACCGATATATAAGGACCAATGTAATAATTCTTGGAAATATGTTCCGACCATCATATCTGACCGAGATTCAGATCTGATTGGTGCCAGGATGCCTCAGACTTGGGATGCCTGAGAAGAAAAGGTACAACACAATTAACGAGACGACATTGTAAGATTCTCGGGAAATGTACTATGGAAGCGAGTTCCGAAACAAGAGTTCATCATTAAAAACAAGGAGAGGATGAAGAGGTGGCTGATGAACTCAGCGACAATTCATTGAGATTTTCAAAATATGGATTTCCACACTTATGTGAATAAGGAGATAACATTTGTCGGATCAAATGATATAAGGATGTATGCTCGAGGAAAACATGCACAATTAAGCATTGGTTGAAAAGTGGACCCAAAATATGGTCTTAGGTAGCATGATCAATGTTAGAAAGGTGATTCAACAAGCAATAGTCTAAGAATGAAATATCGACCATTAACTTGAAAGCAATAGGGTTGCTAGAAACATGAACAAGTTTGTGTTGAACGGAAGACAATAAAGTGGTTGATGATAACACAAATCATCAAGGGCAAGGATGGTACTTCTCATCATGAATTCAATTGATATCCTGGAAGGGGTCAAATGTTGATGATGATCACGACACTTTTCTCGAGAGGTTTCAAGAAGATGTAACCGATCGGCGATGACATCAAGTCCACGGAATGATGAAGCGAGAAGTTATTGAAACCATAGGTACGACACAAACTTGAAATCAAGCTTGTCGTTCAAGGACAATTGTTATGACAAGGAAGATCGACGTAAGATTAGCTCACCTCGAAATTTTTGCTCCGGGAAGAAGGACTAGGTAGCACAGTTAAGAGCAGCACGATAATGATATAGCCGATCAAGCTAGGAATGACTTGAAGGATTATTTAAACTCATAAGCAACGAAAATTATTTAGGGTTATTGAATCGGAGTGCGGACTCGATTCACTATTTGGTGTTCTCGGTTGACGACAACGCAGAACCTAGGAACAATTGGATCCGGTGAGTAATAATAGTTGATGAAGAACCCATAAGAATTTATGATGTCCCATGATATCTTGAGATACCATGGGGTAATACTCGATGACAGACCAAAGTAGAGGTTGGACTGGGGTATTGCTCTGCAGAAGACAAATGCTTAAACTTGCACGAGAAATGGTATTTAAAAGAGAACATGGTCGGAACCATGTCCACCGATACAAGATGAACTTATAACAAGGGGATAATTATTTTAAGAGAAGCTTCCATGATAAGGTATACATCGGGTCCATGGGCATGAACACGGGGTTCAAGGTCGACTCCCACTTGTTCAATGCATAACCTTTCATTCACCTCTCGTATTTCGAAAATGACGTTAGTTGTTGAAAATTTTACCTGGTGCAATACCAGATAAGTATGACCCGTGAAATCTTTCGGGTTCACTCGGATTAGGGAATGCATAGGTTCAACCCATCAGGGCATCTTAGAACATATGCCACAAACATTCGGAGTAAATAATACAAGCTCGAAAGTAGAGCATGGTTCACAAAGCAGAGGATACAATTTACCAAAGGCATTATATATCCGTGGAAAGGCTCACATAGTTACTTGAATATGAAGGAGACTGTCCGATAATAATCCAACAAGAGGTCTGGTGGTCTACAATGGAGCTGATGTGAGTATTGGTACTCTATCAAAGGAAGAAGGAATGCATGTGCATCTGATTATAGAAACAACTGACTAACTCAAGGCTCAAATGCAAAGGAATTATGCATTCCAAGACAAGGGATCAGAAGCAATGCTCTTATCAGGGATGGATAAGTTGAATAGCCTAAGGGGTACAATCGACGACAATTTGATTGGTCGAGAAGGATGAATTCTAGGATTCGACTGAGGAATGCGAGCATCCTCAACATATTGAATCAACGGACTTAAGATAATAAAGACAAGGGATGTCAATAAGATTACCAGACTTATGGGATTAATCATAATGCACGCAGGCAAGAATTTCAAGAGCAATATCTTGCTGAGGATTTTCGAAAGTTTGAATAGCATTTCGAAGACGTTTGTGAACACATGAACAACTGGGGAGAAAAAAATCCTCGGTGAGTGTGAGGATTAAGTTGTAGGTGTATTCAGGCGACAAGGAACGACAAGGCAGTAAGCACAAAGATTTCTCGGAGCAATAGAGAGAAGTTCGAGGTATCTTGTAATAACAAGATCAACTTGGAATAAAAGTAAGAACGACGGGTGTATGTATTTATCCATAGGGATATTTCAGTGGTAGGGGATGGCAAAAGCAATGGGCACAAAGTCTCGAGAGAACAATGGAGCGTATCTTCGGAATCCTTCGGTACAACAGGAGATCATCTGTAATAAGGGGCTCTCCGGGTGGATGTGATCACGAGACCCTAATGTTAGATTTAGCAAAATTCATTTAACCCGAATAGAAGAGAGTTCAGAGTCCCAGAGTAAGGATCAAGGAGTAAAAGATCCTAATACCACCCAGATGGCGACGTGGGCCCGTAAGGCACACAGCCATGTTAGTAAAAGTTTTTGAAATGTCTAGACTCAACTTCGGCCAAGGAGTGTGGAAGGGGGATTCCTACAGGTAGTCGGCTCTGATACCAACTTGTTACACCCCCGATTTAATCGTACACTAATCATACACGCAAACGTGTACGATCAAGATCAGGGACTCACGGGAAGATATCACAACACAACTCTACAAATAAAAATAAGTCATACAAGCATCATATTACAAGCCAGGGGCCTCAAGGGCTCGAATACCAGAGCTTGATCATAGATGAGTCAGCGGAAGCAACAAAATCTGAGTACAGACATAAGTTAAACAAGTTTTCCTTAAGAAGGCTAGCAGAAACTGGGATACAGATCGAAAGAGGCGCAGGCCTCCTGCCTGGGATCCTCCTAAACTACTCCTGGTCGTCGTCAGCGGGCTGCACGTAGCAGTAGGCACCTCCCGAGTAGTAGTAGTCGTCGTCGTCGGTGGCGTCTGGCTCCTGAGCTCCAGCGTCTGGTCGCAGCAATCGGGTATAGAAAGGGGGAAAAGAGGGAGCAAAGCAACCGTGAGTACTCATCCAAAGTACTCGCAAGTAAGGAGCTACACTACATATGTATGCATCGGTATCAAATGGAATAAGGGTATCATATGTGGACTGAACTGCAGAATGCCGGAATAAGAGGGGGATAGCTAGTCCTATCGAAGACTACGCTTCTGGTAACCTCCATCTTGCAGCAGGAGAAGAGGGTAGATGGTAAGTTCACCAAGTAGCATCGTGTAGCATGATCCTAACTGATGATCCTCCCCTCGTCGCCCTGTGAGAGAGCGATCACTTGTTGTATCTGGCACTTGGATGGGTGTGTTTTATTATGTATCCGGTTCTAGTTGTCATAAGGTCAAGGTACAACTCCAAGTCATCCTGTTACCGAAGATCACGGCTATTCGAATTGATTAACTTCCCTGCAGGGGTGCACCACATAACCCAACACGCCCGATCCCATTTGGCCGGACACACTTTTCTGGGTCATGCCCGGCCTCGGAAGATCAACACGTCGCAGCCCTACCTAGGCACAACAGAGAGGTCAGCACGCCAGTCTAAATCCTATGGCGCAGGGGTCTGGGCCCATCGCCCTTTGCACACCTGCACGTTGCGAACACGGCCGGTAAGCAGAACTAGCCCCCTTAATACAAGAGCCGGCTTACGTACCAATCCGGCGCGCGCCGCTCAGTCACTGACGTCATGAAGGCTTCGGCTGATACCACGACGTCGAGTGCCCATAACTGTCCCCGCGTAGATGGTTAGTGCATATAGGCCAGTGGCTAGACTCAGATCAAATACCAAGATCTCGTTAAGCATGTTAAGTATCCGCGAACGCCGACCAGGGCCAGGCCCACCTCTCTCCTAGGTGGTCTCAACCTGCCATGTCGCTCCGGCACAAAGTAACAGTCGAGGGCCATTGGGAACCCAGGCCCACCTCTACCGGGATGGAGCCACCTGCCCCTTCAGCCCCCATCTCCGAACAGTATCATAAGTAATGTAACAGTATAGGTATATATCATATGCCTGTTGTCGGTGTCAAAACTGGCGGATCTCGGGTAGGGGGTCCCGAACTGTGCGTCTAGGCCGGATGGTAACAGGAGACAAGGGACACGAAGTTTTACCCAGGTTCGGGCCCTCTTGATGGAGGTAAAACCCTATGTCCTGCTCGATTGATATTGATGATATGGGTGTTACAAGAGTAGATCTACCACGAGATCAGAGAGGCTAAACCCTAGAAGCTAGCCTATGGTATGATTGTATGTTGTGATTGTTGTTCTACGGACTAAAACCCTTCGGTTTATATAGACACCGGAGAGGGTTAGGGTTACACAAGGTCGGTTACAAAGGAGGAGATATCCATATACGTATTGCCTAGCTTGCCTTCCACGCCAAGTAGAGTCCCATCCGGACACGAGACGAAGTCTTCAATCTTGTATCTTCATAGTCTAACAGTCCGGCCAATGGAGATAGTCCGGCTGTCCGGAGACCCCCTAATCCAGGACTCCAACAGTAGCCCCTGAACCAGGCTTCAATGACGATGAGTCCGGCGCGCAGTTGTCTTCGGCATTGCAAGGCGGGTTCCTTTTCCGAATACATCACAGAAGAATTTGAATATGAGGATAGTGTCCGACCCTGCAAAATAAGTTCCACATTTAACCGTAGAGAGAATAATGTTTTAGCAGATCTAATCCGCTAGCTTGTTTTGGTAACATGACGTGATGCCATGGCCCAGTGATTATTCAAACCGTTTCTCTTATCCCGCTCCACACATAACATGAGGCGGTTTCTTGACACGTCTTGCCGAAGCGGAGATCGTGTTCCCCTAATTACGGGATTCTCATTAATGCGGTTCGTGGGTAACCCAACCGTGTCTAGGACTCCTAGATTATAGGTAAGTCCTAAACGGCTACGGAGAGGATGCTTGATATTCACCCTCTTTATAAGGGGACAAGCTTTTCGCTTTTTCCCTCCCGTGCTCAACCAAACCCTTCCCCCGCCTCGAGTTCTAACACCCAAAGCTCAGGTTAGGTGCTCCGGACCTTCAACCATGTCTGGATCCAGCCTTCAAGGCCGATGGACGCCCTCGTCCGTTACGGAAGAGGACATTAAGAAGTTGAGGGAGGCCAGATATCTGACCGTCGAGGTTTCGCATCGGCTGCCTGCTAGAGGGCAGGTCGTCCCTACTCCCGAACCCAACGAGAATGTTGTGTTCGTCTCCCACTTCCGCCGAGGTCTAGGCGTCACTCTGGATCCTTTCGTCAGGGGCTTGATGTTCTATTACAGCCCCGGACTCCTTTCTCCACATCACGACATCTATTGTCGTGTGTGAGGCCTTTCTCCGCGTTACCCCTCACTTTGGCCTGTGGCTCAGGACTTTTGAAGTAAGGCCGAAGATGATCGAGGGGCAACAAGCAGCGTGCGGAGGTGCATCAATAGGCAAGATGGCAGGAGCTCCATGGCTGAGAGGTTCCTTTCCAGAGGTGCCCGAATTATGGCAACGGGAGTGGTTTTACGTCACGGCTCCCAGAAGTACCAAGTGGGCGGCTGCCCCCGCTTTCCGCTTGGGCCCCCCACCACAACTGATGTCATGGATTAGCAAGGGTCTGAGCTGGGGTCCAGCCAAGGACGTGCCTATACTGCAAAGCCGCATCCGAGATCTCTTCGAGGGAGATTTCAATTTGGTTGCGGTTCGCCAAGTCCAGCCTTGCAAACGCCGACCCCTGCGTTTGTGGGAGTTCAACCCAGAGGGGCCACGTGCCATTCAAAGTTTCCTCGGCCTGACGCACGAGGAGATGTACAAGTCATTCTTCGGACCCCAAGTGGAATGTCCGGATACTACCGAGGATGCAGGCCTAAGCAGTAACCGCACCGCCGAACAAGTAAGAAATCCCTTCGCTAAACATGATGTCTTTTATTCGAAGTTATTTCTGAGAGTCTGCTTTTTGACCAGGACTGGCTAACAAAGGCGAAGATGATCTGGTGCTTGGCTCCCCTCCGCGAGGGTTTGGAAAATTCGGTATTGGAGAAGATGCTCGAGGTCGCACCTTGTCCGGAGCCCTTGAAGGAAGATACCAAGGGAGATAATATGGGCAGACGTGGGCCCCCATTGCTATCCGCTCCAACCGAGGGAGCGAGCGTCTCCACGGAGGAGGATGATTGGGGGAGGAAAAGGACTGCTTCCGAGGATCTGGAAGCCGAAGCCTCCAAACGGGAGAAGAGGTCTCCCACTGAGGGTCCTACCTTGGGGGGTGCTTTTGCTGCGCAGAGTCCGCGGGGGGATCAGCCCTCCAACGAGTCGTAAGTGATCCAAAATATTTTAGTAGTAAGGGTATGTTATCTTTTTCCTCTGAGAAAATAACCACCGCATCTATCTTGCAGTTCGGGCCTCAGCCCCTCTCAAATGAGCTCGTCTTCGGGGGATCTTCTTCCAGAGATGATGGAGAGCGAAACGCCTCCCTCGGACTACTCCACTCCAGAAGCGGGCGACCCCGAAGTGTCGTCGCGGAGGGCCTCTCCGGATCCGGTGAGGCCAGAAGATAATCCCGTAGACCCCCAAGGTCCCCAGTGTCCGGCTCCCGAAGAGAGCATACGAAAGAGTGCGGCACCGTCTGGTGTGCGGTCGGACATTCTGAGGGAGTTGATGGGGCGAGCGGCCATCTTAGAAGAGCACCGTACGCTGATGGGTACGGTGATGGAGAGAATCTCGTCCACTGAAAGCGGATTACATGAAGCCTTTATGAGTCTATTGACAGGCTTTGAGGTATGTGAGATAATATGTGATACTACTGCACATGTTATAGTAGCCCCTGTGACTCTGGTTGTCGTCGAGAACGGCGGCGAACAGAGGATCATATTCCTAGGCAATAACCAAACTGCCTTTATGTGCAGGTGGTGGGAGCTCCGGTGGCTAGCCAGACTAGGGAGTTTGCCCAATTAAAACGGCAACTGGATGCGGCAGACGCCGACATCGAGCTTGTTAACAAGAGGCTTGATGAGGCACAGGGTAAGTGTTATTATCCGGTGAACGCCACATAGTAAGAGCAGCATAATGCCAGTATCTTTAATATGTTGTGACTGCAGATGGAGCTGCCACCGTGGAAGCCTTGCGGGCGGAACTTGCCCGAGCCAAGGAACAAGCGAGGAGTAGTAATGTGGTTGCTTTGAAGGCCGCCGAAGAGTTGAAAGCCGAGAAGGCCGCACATTGCGAGAGCCAAGAGAAGATGGCCAAGATGGTCGTAGAATTGAAAGACACTGCCAACCGTTGTCGGGTCCTTGAGAAAGAGAACCAAGCGAAAGCAACGGACCTTGAGAAGGCCGCGGTGGCAGACAAAGACACCCGTTCTGCTATGAGAGCGAAGAAGGAGGAGCTGCGGGAAGCCGGGGATATTGCAGCTGGAAAACCCTTCATGTTACGGAGGAAGTTCGGAGAACCACGGTATGCCCCTCTGGATCGGCTGTGGAGCTCGGCAGATCCGTATATGGATTTGGCGGCGAGCTCTACCGATGCGGCCAAGTACTTCCAAGGTCAGACAGATCGTGAAGTGGACAAGCTGTTCTGGACGCAATTCCATGTTCTAGAGCGTCCGCTTTCATTGACTGACCAGCTAGCCGAATGGGCCGAACTGAATAGGTTGTCCGAACTCGCCATGAGGTCTGTTGTGGATCAACTATGGCCGGAAGGGCCTAAGCCGAACAACTATTTCAGCTTAGTGCGGCATCTCCTTGATGCGGTGCCGCGCATTAATGCGATGAAGAGGTCAGCGTGCATAGAAGGCTCGTGGATGGCCCTTGCCCGTGTTAAAACATACAGGGCGGAGATGGACGCTACCACTTTTGCGGCGCAGGGTTCGGCCATAGGCCGTGTGGCTGCCGAACACTATTTCGAGGAAGTTCTCGAGGGAGCTCGTTTGATAGAGGCCTAGTGCTCGAAAAATATTATGTTTGAGTGATATGTATTCTCATTGTAAACATAATGCTTTTATGAAGTTTTTATAAGGCTATGTTTATACTTTTGCCTGAAAGTAGTATGATGCTTCCTATGCGGCCGTTTATGTATACATGTGTATAACCTGAAAGATTGCAGGCGTCGGCTTCAACCCTCACGCAGATAATGCGGAGGTGCTCGCAAAAAACACGTGTTCACACTTAACCCAACTTCTTGGTCTTAATAAGGAGGTGATAGCGCAGCGAGCAAGGCAACCGGACTATAATGCTTGAACACTTTCACATAGCCATAGGAGTTTGACAGTGGGGCTACTAGATAGCCCCTGGTGGCTCCGCACTCTCCCGATCGCGGGGTGCGTATATGCCTGGCCAGAAAATGGCCCTTCGTTAAGGCGGAGGAATTCTAACATTCCGATAGGTCATCGAGTGGTTGACCAGTCTCACGCTATATCATGACAGTCAGTTTTCGGCTTTCTCTACTGAGGCGCTCGTCCGGATGAACCGGGGCACAATCACAGTAGTTCTCCTGGTGCTACCTTAGCCGGTAAAGCGGACGTAAGGCACCAAAACACAGGAGCCGGGCAAACCCAACATTTGACCAAAGACAATGATTCAGAGCTGATGCATATAAGGCCGAACTCGCGACGCTGAACACTCCCTGAGGTATTCGGTCTTTATGGTATAAACCGGGCCGAAATAGTGCCGCTTGTAAGAAGCCCCTTGTGTCCAGGTACGTGCATTATTCTGGCGTGGCCACATGCCAAGACGTCAGCATCCTTCTCAATTTTGCTGAGAAGTCGGTGGATATGTATCAACAAGAGACGGTAAAAAAGGTTTACGCAGGGTCTTAATCTAAAAATAATCCTTGGAGCGGGTCCCTGCTGCACGTCTACACCTGTGTCTCCATTGTGCCGTATCCTGGACGGGTGTAGCACGATGATCATCTGTAAAAGAGAGGAGCTGAGGTGAAAAAAGCTGTTGTGCAAAAAGATAGTTTTTTAAAGAAATCATTTATAATTCTAGGTAAGTAAGAATCGCCGCTTGTCTGCACACGTTGAGCCCCTTCTATTTGTAATAGGGGTGTGATCATTGATCCGGTATAAATTGCATATGGCTGCGCCGGACTCGTCTAGCCGTGTCCGAGGTCGTGACGACCTGCTAAATGCTTTAGCTGGTGAGGCAATTTTTAGTGTGCGGCTGCCAGGGCAGTCGCACGCTCTTCGGCACGCAGAGATCGCTTAATACTTCCGTTCACTGTAATGATGCCACGTGGACTGGGCATCTTGAGTGTGAGGGAAGCGTAGTGTGGTATTGCATTAAAGCGAGCGAAAGCTTCGCGTCCGAGTAGTGCTTGATAGCCACTTTGGAACGGAGCGATGTCGAAGGTTAGATGTTCGCTACGGAAGTTATCGGGGAGGCCGAATATAACTTTTAGTAGCAGGGAGCCCGTGCAACGAGCCCCTGGGCCTGGCGTTACTCCTTTAAAGGTAATATTGCTATGGCAAATTTTTGTTGGGTCTATCCCCATTTCGCGGATTGTATCCCGGTATATCAGGTTTAGACTGCTGCCATCGTCCATCGGGACTCGTGCGAAGCGGTATCCGTCAATTATTGGGTCTAATACCAGGGCAGCCCATCCTGCACGTCGGATACTTGCTGAGTAATCATGATGGTCGAAAGTGATCGGTTGAGACGACCAGTGGCAGGACTCCGCGGTGATGGGCCTTCGGGCGTATTTTTCTGCGAGTACCGTTTTGTTTCTTCCATAGATCACGTGTAACACGTTTACTGTTTTGACTTCTGGTGGAAATTTCTTTTGTTCCCCAGCGTCTCCCTTGAGAGGCTCATCCTCATCTTCGCTTGGTGTATCCTCCCCCTTGTGTATGGCGTTGAGCTTGCCGGACTTCTTGAAGACCCAACATTCTCTGTGGGTATGATTGGCTGGTTTACCAGGGATGCTATGGACCTGACATATTTGGTCCAGAATTTTGTTCAGGCTGGACAGTTCGTCTCTAGCGCCTTTAGAGGGCGGCTTCTGACCTAGCTGAGAGCTTTTGAATCCGGCGTTTACTGCCGTGCTCTTCGTGCTGTCTCCTTTGTTCCGGCGCTTGTTATTGCTGTTGCGCTGTGATTTCCCGTTTCCATCTCTAACTTCGGATGTACTGGGGTCGCTGGTGCTACATCTGGCTAGCCAGCTGTCCTCACCCGCACAAAAGCGGGTCATGAGGCTTGTTAATTCTGCCATCGTTCTCGGCTTTTCTTGGCCGAGGTGTCTGGCGAGCCATTCATCATAGACGCTATGTTTAAACACTGACAAGGCTTCGGCATCCGGACAATCGACAATTTGGTTCTTTTTAGTAAGGAACCTGTTCCAAAGTTTTCGGGCTGACTCTCCGGGCTGTTGAGTTATATGGCTCAAATCATCCGCGTCCGGAGGTCGGACATAAGTTCCTTGAAAATTTGCCCGAAAAGCGTCTTCAAGCTCTTCCCAACTTCCAATGGAGTTTTCAGGGAGGCCTTTAAGCCAGTGGCGGGCTGGCCCTTTGAGCTTGAGGGGTAAGTACTTGATGGCGTGGAGGTCATCTCCTCGAGCCATATGGATATGGAGGATATAATCCTCAATCCAGACCCCAGGGTCTGTTGTTCCGTCGTATGCCTCTATGTTTACGGGTTTGAATCCCTCTGGAAATTCATGGTCCATCACCTCATCGGTGAAACATAGGGGGTGTGCTGCACCCCTGTATCTGGGTGTGCCGCATTTTTCAGATGTTTGTTGTGGTACATTGTTAGCTGGGGTGCGCTTGTGTGGTCCGTAAATGGATCTGGTTGCGCCGTCCTTTTGGTGCGAGCCCTCACGTGGATCGCGTATTGGCTTGTGAGTGGCGTTGTTTGCCGCTTGATGTTGGCCGTGAGGCCGTCTATCCGGCCAGGTGGCCGTTTTGATTTTTGGTTGTGAGGGGTCTGAGGCCTCCTCATCGAATTCAGGCAGCAACTTCCGCTTTGGGTAGCTCTTGCTGGGGCGATTGTCGCCGTACTGCGCTGCTGTGTTGCGTACTTTACTCCATCTGATTTGGAGTGTGTCCTATGCAGCCTTGAGCCTTTGCTTTTGCTTTTTTAGACTCCTCGTGGTGGCAAGAAGCCTTTGACGGGCATTCTGCTGCTCCGGGTGCCTGTCCGGCGTTGTGTCGTCCGGACTATTATCTTTGACAGAATTAGTTTGTTTAGTTTGATTCTCCGTATTGCCGTGGTCCGGCAGTGGTTCGCCCTACTCCAACGCTGGGTCTGTGTGATCGTTATTTCTGGCGAGGCGGGATTTGGGGCGGCGCTTGCGCCGCCGCTTTGACTGCTTCTCGAGGGAACAAGCCTTCGGTGCGTCCTTCCGTTCCTCGTCGTCGTCTTCTTTTGGTGTGTCCACCATGTATACGTCATATGATGAAGTGGACATCCAGCGCCCTATGGGCGGTGGTTTATCTTCGCCTCCCGCATCGTCGTCCATACCGTCGATGTCTGCGGAATCGAAGTCGAGCATGTCGGTTAAATCATCGACAGTGGCTACAAAGTGGGTGGTGGGTGGGCGTCGAATTTCTTCGTCGTGCGCATCCCAATCCTGTTGTCCACAATCCGGCCAGGGCTCTCCAGACAAAGAGAGAGACCTTAGTGAATTTAGAATGTCACCAAAGGGCGAGTGCTGAAAGATATCTGCGGCGGTGAATTCCATGATCGGCGCCCAATCAGATTCGATTGGCAGGGGCGCGGATGGTTCGGAGTCCGGAAGAGAGTCCGGCACCTTGGACTCACGGGCCGCGCAGAGGATTATGCTGGTGTTTGGCTCGATCGCCGTCGAGACTGCAGCCCCTGAGGCGGTGTCTAGCCACCCGTCCTCAATTGGCGCAGTTGGCTCCGAGCTAAGGGTCGGAGCTGGTGTGGGCGCGGCCTCTAGAGTACCATTCGGTGGCAGAGCTAGGTCATACCCATCGAGACAGTGCGGCACGCCCGGCTGTGGCTCGAATCCGTCGAAGATCAAGTCCCCACGGATGTCGGTCGTGTAGTTCAAACTTCCAAATCTGACCTAATGGCCAGGGACGTAGCTTTCAATCTGCTCTAGATGGCCAAGCGAATTAGCGCGCAGTGCAAAGCCGCCGAATACAAAGATTTGTCCGGGGAGAAAAGTCTCACCCTGGACGGCATCGCTATCGATGATAGTAGGAGCCATCAAGCCTAATGGTGATGACACAGAGGAGCTCTCAATGAAAGCACCAATGTCGGTGTCAAAACCGGCGGATCTCAGGTAGGGGGTCCCGAACTGTGCGTCTAGGCCGGATGGTAACAGGAGACAAGGGACATGAAGTTTTACCCAGGTTCAGGCCCTCTTGATGGAGGTAAAACCCTACGTCCTGCTCAATTGATATTGATGATATGGGTGTTACAAGAGTAGATCTACCACGAGATCAGAGAGGCTAAACCCTAGAAGCTAGCCTATGGTATGATTATATGTTGTGATTGTTGTTCTACGGACTAAAACCTTTCAGTTTATATAGACACCGGAGAGGGTTAGGGTTACACAAGGTCGGTTACAAAGGAGGAGATATCCATATACGTATTGCCTAGCTTGCCTTCCACGCCAAGTAGAGTTCCATCCGGACACGAGACGAAGTCTTCAATCTTGTATCCTCATAGTCTAACAGTCCGGCCAATGGAGATAGTCTGGCTGTCCAGAGACCCCCTAATCCAGGACTCCCACACCCGTGATCACCTCCCAAAGTGATCACGGCCCAGTAGTACAGCATGGCAGACGGACAAGAGTGTAGGGCCACTGATGGAACACTAGCAACCTATACTAAGCAGTAGGATAGCAGGTAAAGGTAACAACAGTAGTAGCAAGGACAGGATATGCAGCAGTATAGGATTAACTGAAAGCAGTAACATGCTACACTACTCTAATGCAAGCAGTATAAAGAAGAATAGGCGATATCTGGTGATCAAGGGGGGGGCTTGCCTGGTTGCTCTGGCAAGAGAGAGGGGTTGTCAACAACATAGTAGTACTGGGTAGCAGCGGCGCGGGTCTCGTAGTCTATTAGAGAGAAGAGCGGGAAGAAACAATAATTATTAAGCAAACAGATGCATAGCGATGCATGACATGACAAGTAGCGGTGCTAGAGGTGCCCTAACGCGGTATGAGGTGGTACCGATAAAGGGGGGAAACATCTGGGAAAATATCCCGGTGTTTTGCGTTTCCACACAAATGAATCAGAGGGGGAAAGTTGCGTGTTCGCTATGCTAGGGATGCGTGGCGGACGAACGGGCAGCGTATCCGGATTCGTCTCGTCGTTCTGAGCAACTTTCATGTACAAAGTTTTTTCATCCGAGCTACGGTTTATTTTATCTTAATTTTAAAAGATTTAAATCATTATTAGAATTTATTTAATTATTTAAATCAACATTATCGAAACAGTATTTGCTGACGTCAGCAGTCAACAGGGTTGACTAGTCAACCTGACGTGTAGGTCCCACATGTCATTGTCTGTTTAGCCTAATTAGGATTTAACTAATCTAATTACTGTTTAGTTAATTAACGCAAGTTAATTAGGTTAATTAAACATGATTAATTAACTTAATTAATTAATTAATAATTCATTTTTATTTCTGTTTATTAATTTTTTTAATCCTTTTCTTCTTCTTTTTAATAGACGTTCTCGGGCGTGGGCCCCTCATGTCATGGGCCCAAAGGCCTAGCGGGTTCGGGCGCAGGACTTGCGGGGCACCCGAGCGGGGTTGTGGGCGCCGGGTCGTCGGGTCCGGGCGCGCGGACGGTGGCCCGGCTCGCCGGACGGCCACATCCGGCAGAGTGATGCAGGGGCGGCGGCTTGCGCGGCGCAGGCGGCGAGCAGCGGGGCCGGCGAGGACAGGATGGCGCGGGACAGAGGACGACCAGCAGCAACTGGAGCGGCGGTCAGGGCAGCGGCGATGCGCGTGGGCCGTGGGCGAGCGCGCGCAAAGGCACGGCGAGACAAGCACGAGGCGACCCGAGGGCGTGCGCGAAGCAAGGCGGCGTCGTGGTGCAGCAATCAAGGGCGCACAGGTGGGGAGAGGAGCGGCAGGTGGGCGCGCGCCGTGGCGAGCAGTAAGGGGCGCGGCGCGGTAGCAGCGGCGCCAGCAGCGGGCGGAGGTGGGGCGCAACGGCGAGTGGCTGCACTAGGCGAGGCCGTGGCCGGAGCGGCACGCGGTCGGCAGCGAAGCGGTGAGCAGGGGGGCGGGGATGGATGGACGACGGGGACGAGGCGACAGAGGCGGTCCAGCGAGAGGAAGAACTCCGAGCGGCAGCGTCAAGGACCGGCTCGGGCGTCGATCCAGATCGGGACGAGGGGAATCCGGCAGAGAGGCTCGGTACGGCGACCCTGGAGGAGCGGGCGGGCGGAGGCGGAGGTCCTCAGGCACGGTGCGGCGCTCACCGGGGGTGGCGTTGCAGTGAGGCGACGGCGATGGGGGTCGAGGGGAACGAGGGAGAGGGGAACGTGGTGGGGGTGGATTTTCCCTGGGGGGATATAGGCGCGGTTGCTGGGCCGGTCTGGCGGCCCGATGGTCTGCTGGGCCGTGGCCCCGTTGGCCAGGGAGTTTGTTTTCCTTTTTACTTTGTTTTATTTAATTTTCTTTTGATTTATTCTTTCCTGTTTTATTTTAGTTACACTTTAATTTTTTTTAGTTAGTAAAGTATGACAATAGCTTCTAAAATAGTGTTTCAAAATAACCCACTTCCATAAAACGTTTTACCCTGAAATAAAATAGTTTAGTATTTTATAAAATTCCAAAGGCATTTAAATAATTGTTCTTGCTACTAAATAAATCATTTTAGTGCATTTAAGTATTTCATAAAAATGTGGATTCTCCACCATAATTTCCTATGCATTATTTGTCACCTCTAGAACATTTAAGTTTGAACGTTTGGAAACTTTTGTTGTCTGCCTATATTCTAAAATTTGAATTTGAATCGTTTTTGAACCACCGCGAGGTTAACAACAGTGATCATGGTGACATGGTATCATTAGAAAAGGTTCACTGTAGCTTAATTATCCAGGCGTCAGAGTTTGATACTCCAACGGTTATCCGAGGAACCGTAAAGGCCTCGTGTGTGTTGCGGCCCAACACCCCTCCAAAGTGGCCCAAAACCCACCTAGACCCCCTCCATCCTCTCGGTCGTTCGATCACGATCGCGTGGCGGAAAATCATGCTCAATTTGGACACTCCTAGCTCCCTCTACCTATATATAAGTGTCTCCCTCCGAAAATTCGCAGCCTAACCCTAGTCCTCTTCCTCCTCGCGCTGCCGGACATGTCCATCCCGTCGCCGAACATGTCCACCACCGCTGCCACATCACCACCGTTGCTCCGTTTTGCATGCATGAGATATCGAATTGTTTGTCTGGATGTCCTCTTCATTTCATTCCATTGCACCATGTTCATTTGAGTCCATCTTGATGCCCTAATTGTTGTTGCAAGAGTGCTTCATAATGTTAGGTGGTGTTTCTTATTAGTTTATGAGCATTTGTCATTTTTACCATGTTTGTTATGTGCTTCATATGGGCATGAGCTCTACATGTGTTTTGAGATATGCCATGACATCTTTACAGGGGTGTATGCCATGTATTTTTGTGATCATTTTGGTGACTAGCACAAGCATGCAAAGTAGCTCTCGTAATGTTGCTGATTTCAGGGACTTAGAATTCTTCTAAGTCATTTCCATGATGTTATTTTTATGCCATGAATTCATGTTGCTACAGAGTGATCCATGCCTCTTTTGAGCATGTTCAGTAAGGGTGATTTTGAGATATTGTTATGTTCTATCCATCCATGTCTTTGTTTGAAATTATGGATTACCCTAGCATGACCCAATCTTGCTCTACTTTTGCTATAAAATGTTCCTGGCAGATTGTTTACATGTTAATCAATTTTGCCGAGGTTGTTGTAGTTTATCCATGCATGCTATGAGAGTGTTCTTGCCATGGTTAGCTTATTGATCATGTCTTCTTGCTGGATGTATGCTTAGTTTGTCATGCAATGCCTTGTGGTGAGTGCATCGAGCTCGTAAACATGCCTTCGTAAGTCTGTTTTGCCATGTTCCAGTTTTCTGCTAAGTCTGAATCTGTTAACGGAACTTGCTATGTTTACATGGTTGCCATTGTATTTTCTGATCCCTTTTGGCTTATGGTAAGTAAGGGACTTTTGTTATGTGCTTTGAGTAGTTTCATTCCATGCCTTGCTTTGCCATGATATCTTCCTGTAGCATGTTGTTATCTTGCTCTAAACTTGCTTCCTGATGTTAAATCCTGACATGTTATTTCCACTAAGTCTGTGAACCTGATATCTTTTGCACTTTTGCGATGCTTGTTTGAACCCGCTATTGAGTGAATTAGCCATAGCTCAGTGTTCATCTTTTGTCAAGCATCTTGAGTGGATCACTGCCATGTGCTTTGTTGTTATGTTAGAGTGCAGTAGCTTATTTTCCTTGATGCATTTAGAGGGCATCGTGCTGTTAATCGCAGATTGGTGCCATTATTGTTTTGCTTGCCATTTGCAAACCGTGCATCCGATTCCAATGATCTTTATATCAATTTCGACCGAAATCATCTAATCTTTCCAGCGGCACTCTTGGTTTTCCAATTTGAGGCCTGGTTCAATCTTTTCCTTTCGGAGCACGCATATGCATTGCATATCACACCCCGCATATCATGCCATGTTTTGCATCATGTTGCTTGCGCATTGCACCGTGGTTGATTGTGTTTCCCTTTGCCTGTGTTCTTGCCTTGGGTTAGAGCCGGGAGACGAGTTTGTGTTCAAGGTACCCGTTGAGTACGCTTACGAGGATCAAGCTTTCGTCTTCTCGGAGAACTTTGCATGCAAGATGACCACATCATACCTTTTACCCTTCCTATAAGCTTAAATAGTCTTGATCGCGAGGGTGTGAGATTGCTGAGTCCCCGTGACTCACAGATACTTCCAAAACCAGCTTGCATGTGCCGATGATATCGTGCAGGTGACGCAATGGAGCTCAAGGAGGAGCTCGAAGAAGATCGTATGTGTTGAGTTATTTCGTTTCCAGTTGATCAGTAGTGGAGCCCAGTCGGGGCGATCGGGGATATGTAGCATTAGGGGTGGTCTTCATTTATTTTGGTTCCGTAGTCGGACCTTGTTGGTATCTGGATTGTTGTAATGCTATATTTATGTATTGTGTGAAGTGGCGATTGTAAGCCAACTCTGTACCTCTTTCTTATTCAGTACATGGGATGTGTAAAGAATACCCCTCTTGCGACATGCCTACAATGCGGTTATGCCTCTAAGTCGTGCTCCGACACGTGGGGGATATAGCCGCATCGTGGGTGTTACAATATGGAATAGTGATCCAGAGGCCTTCCAAAATGTAATCGTGTGCGATGCAGCACACAATAAATTCTTTCGCATGTGTGGTATCGGTGATCAAGCGTTTCTAATGACGCAGTGAAACCATATGGTTTGTCGTAATGAACCGTTTGGGAAACAGTATGTAAGTCACACGGGCCAACATATGAACGGTGTGTGATTTGTGCCCTATCGCACACGAGTTTTCTGCGTAACCCGTCTGCCATGCTAGACTCCATCGCACACGTTTTCCAACAATTACCGTCTGCGATAATGTTCTATCACAAACGGTTCAGGAGCCCCTTCGCACACATACAAGTGTTGCAGACCGTTTGTGATTTGTTAGGTATCACCGACGGTTGCCGCAAGAGTGGCGTGTGCTTTTTGTTTGGGATCCCACACGTTTCCTGAAAAAAATACGACTGGGATTGTATTTTGCATTGGGCACGGTTTACTCCCAGTTCTCGTGTGCGATAACGCGATATCACAAAGGTTCTGGAGAACCTATGCACATGTAGTAGCGCTGCAAATCGTTTGCGGTCTGCTGTGTATCACCTACGGTTCCGCTACGATTGACGTATGCTTTCCGATGTGGATCGCACACACTCATTTAGTTGAACCATGTGCAGAGCAATTGCCAGGTTAAAACAAAAATATCCCATTTTGAATTGGCACGCAAAAAGAAAATTTGCCACAATATTCAATTGAACAAATAAACAAGAATATCCCATTTTGAATCGGCACGCAAAAAGCAAATTCGTCATAATATTCAATTGAACAAATAGTGTCCATATGAAGAACATTCATCAGATTTCGCAACAATTGCAATTGAACATATGGTAGCTAAATTCCAATGATTTGTCCATATATGCATTACATAATTAATCATAGTGTATGAAATACAAAGACCTCATCAGATGGAAAACAATGGATCCATGCATTATATGTTTAGCGGCTAACTCTTACTCAATGTTTCAGGAGAAGGCATGCTGAAATCTTCATTATCACCGGTGGGAGAGATGTAGTGATCCAGGAAGAAGTCGCTGATAAATCTCCGAACCATCAGCAATTCACCAGCCGGGAGCGGTTCAGGGGTCCTCTGTTTTAAGATGAGTTGTAGTATTTTTAAGATCAGAACGTGCCGTATGAGTGGAGTAGAAGATATTAATTAAGATAGACTTACTGGTACTAATTCGCAAGGATCATCACAACTATCAGCAGATTTGCAGATGGAGATCATGTGTCTGCAAACATAGTATCCACAAAGGTTGGTCCCTGCTTCTTGATGAGGACACTGAAATTTTTTGTACAAAATTAGTCATGTATTTGTCCTGTTAGGAACAACCTAACCGGTGTTAGATGTATTATTTTTCTTTGGACAAAATAGAAAGAGGTTTATTTAGAAGCTTGAACATTTAACTAGCGTAAGGAAAGGTATTTGCATACTGTTGGGTAAATTTTCCAAAAATAATGGATTTCGGTGTGTTACCGGAGAAACGATCTCGTGATGCAGAGGTAGTTTCCTCTTGAACAGGTTCCCTGTTTTAGTTTCCCACAATGCGAGCACACTGCAAATGATGATGAATTTTGACAACATCAATTATTGAACCAGATATGGATGCAAATTAATTTCAACATCATAGAATTCAATACCTATCCAAGAATTGTTGAAGATGCGTCAGATCCTAAGCGTTTGTTGACTCTCTGAGAGAATTGATGTAGTAAACTGTGTTCTTGTTTGGAACAATGAATACCAATATCCAGTGATTGCTACATATTAAGAAAGCCATGAACTTACGAATGATGTTGAAATCTGAAAGACAATCAGTGTATGCGTGGTTGTTTACTTGACTTACCATTAATGATATGGCCAGAGAAATGAATCTGCATGGGACGTGTTTTCGAAGATACGGACGACTGTGTTAACGACCCAGTCCCGTCGGTCCCTTTCATGTAATGTTGTGCCATTTGCTAATGCAGGATCTATGAAATACACACTCTCACTTTGTCTCCTCTGCGTGTTCAATCCCCTGAGAGGAATAAAATGTAGTTAGCTATTTATCATTTACAGCCTTATATGGAGAAGTTGATTAGAGTTTGTTAAGTACTTACAAAATCACGCATCTAACAAGAGTGGCATCGGGCACGTTGAAGTTGAAGAAGAGATGTAAGTCCTTGAAACTCACAATGATGGAACCAGCATCGTGTCAGAAATGATCCCTGTTGTAGTGGACTAGCAAATGGTGATGACCTTCTGACATTTGATCCATGCAATATCCATGTAACTCGCGGCAACTGGAGCTGCACTCATCAAAGTATTTGCCAACAAGAAATGGCTGGCCATGGATGTAATTGTGTGCTTCAAGTACGCCTGCTTTATTTTTAGCAAGCAACAAACGTACTTCTTCATCACCCATGGCGTCACAAATAATACTCCCTGGTTCAAACAATCTGCTGTTAATTTGGTTATGGGCGATGAGTGCTTTATGTAAGAGGCAATCGTTCTCTTTCCTCTTCACTCTCCCGCCGCGCTTTTCTTGTTGTCGTGGGTGTAGCCCTTTTGGCCACTTCCTTCTTGGTACTTGAAGCATTTCTGGTAGAACGTCTAGTTGCCTGCACAGTAGACAACTGAGCAGATGGTGAAGCTAGGACGAACTGCTTAGCAGACGGTTTATCTATGCCGGACCGCTAAGTTGGCGGTGCTGCTGTGACGGACTGTTGGGCTGTAGGAGCAGAGGCATCAGACTGTTGTCCATGCGTTGAAGCTATGTTGGGTTTCTGCGCAGGTGGTGCCAACTTGTCGATGCGCTGAGGAGGCCGTGCCAACGCATTGGTTTGCTGAGCAGGAAGTGTTGAAACATTGGTAGAACGTCTGCGGACCGACGGACTGATGAGCAATCAGTTCTTGACCTACAGACTGCTTAGCAGGCGGTTCCGAAGCATCAGACTGCTTAGCAGTCTGTTCCACCAGATTGGTCTGCTGAGCATGTGCTGCAACTGGGTCTCCCCCTGCTGCTTCAGCGGCCGGCATCTGAACCGGTGGTGCGTCATCAGCAGTTGTAGGCCTTGCCATTGGCTGCTTTGGGGCAGAGGATGACATGGCCTCTACGCCGCAAAGTCGGACCGGCTGATCACAGGTTGATGCATCAGCCCGCGAGAGCTACTGTGGCAAGGAGAGCGTCACCGGTTGAGGGGTGACAGTGGTTGCTCTTGGTGGGGCTTTAGGAATCTCATCGATGAACTCTATTTCCTTTCGTGGCCACTGGATGAGATGTAAAAGTGTTTCTCCCAAGGTCCTTTGCTCATTGAAGTCTCCTAGGACATTCTTCAGGGCAAATTCATTGAATCCAGGCTTTACTTCAGTCATGTAGCACTTCACACAGGCCGGCTTCAATGGCACATTGTCCAAGAAGAGGTCATCTTCCAAGAAGGGTGGGCAAACCCAGGCTATTGCACATTTTAATGTACCTTCATAATGTGTAAGCATGCCCTTCAGTCTGTCTTTTATTCCAGATAGATCAGACATAGCATCATCACGAGCAGCTGCAGTCCCAGTGTCGCCGGGGTCAGCTGATGCACAGCTACGCTTGTGTAGTGTTGTCGCGCAATAAGCAGCATCATGCATGCCCGCCTCCCCTCCCATCTGTTGACTATCTGTCGGTGTTAGAGTCTTCTGCATCATCATTGACTCCTCAACATCCTTTCGAATAGCCGGATAAATCTCCTTCTTCAACTTTTCAAACAATGCATTCTGCTTCATTTCACTCCTCGCCTTTTTCATGTTGAGCCTCTCTTCTTTGCTGAGTGTGAAATCCCTCTTGTGCGGGACATTAACACCTATACCCCTTGCACGGCTGATAATCCACAAGTATAGGGGATCAATTGTAGCCTCTTTTGATAAGTAAGAGTGTCGAACCCAACGAGGAGCTAAAGGTGGAACAAATATTCCCTCAAGTTCTATCGACCACCGATACAACTCTACGCATGCTTAACGTTCGCTTTACCTAGAACAAGTATGAAGCTAGAAGTACTTTGTAGGTGTGATAGGATAGGTTTGCAAGATAATAAAGAGCATGTAAATAAAAGTTAGGGGCTGTTTAGATAAATACACAACTAAATTAGTTTCAGTAGAGAGCTTTTTGTCACGAGAAAGTTATTTGTACCTAGGCAATCAATAACTAGACCGGTAATCATTATTGCAATTTTATTTGAGGGAGAGGCATAAGCTAACATAATTTCTCTTCTTGGATCATATGCACTTATGATTGGAACTCTAGCAAGCATCCGCAACTACTAAAGATCATTAAGGTAAAACCCAACCATAGGTCCATAGCATTATAAGGCATCAAGTCCTCTTTACTCCCATATGCAAACAACCTACTTACTCGGGTCCGTGCTTCTGTCACTCATGCCACCCACCATAAGAAAATCATGAACATATTGCAAACCCTACAGTGGGGATCCCTCACGCTTGCGCGACACGGAGAGCACCATAGGACAGCACCAATAATAAAACATGCAACTCAAACCAATCACGATCATTAATTAACCCATAGGACAAAACGGATGTAGTCAAACATCATAGGATATCCATACATCATTGGGAAATAATATATAGCGTTGAGCACCATGTTTAAGTAGAGATTACAGCGGGTAAAAGAGGGGTTAAACCACTTCATAGAGGGGGAAGAGTTGGTGATGACGGTGGTGAAGTTGTTGGTGTAGATCATTGTCGCGATGATGGCCCTCGCGGCGTTCCGGCGCCACCGGGGGAGAGGGGGAGAGAGCCCCCTTCTTCTTCTTCTTCTTCCTTGACCTTCTCCCTAGATGGGAGAAGGGTTTCCCCTCTGATCCATGGCCTCCATGGTGGAGGAGGGGCGAGAGCCCCTCCGAGATTGGATCTGTCTCTCTGTCTCTCTTTGTTTCTACGTTTTAGATTCTGCCCTTTCACCGTTTCTATTATTCCTAGAGATACGTAACTCGGATTGGGCTGAAATTTGGACACGATTTTTATCCAGATATTAGCTTTCTTATGGCGAAAGAAGGGCATCAACCGCCTTACAGGGTGGCCACGAGGGCCCAGGGCGCACCTGACCCCCTGGGGCGCGCGCCCCTGCCTCGTGGCCCCCTCGGGCATCGTCTCGCGTTGATTCTTCTTCCCAAAAATCACATATATTCCAAAAAAATCTCCGTCAGTTTTTATCCCGTTTGTACTCCGTTTGATATGGATTTTCTGCGAAACAAAAAACATGCAACAAATAGGAACTGGATCAATATGTTAGTCCCAAAAATAGTATAAAAAGTTGCCAAAAGTATGTGAAAGTTGTATAATATTGGCATGGAACAATAAAAAAATTATAGATACGACGGAGATGTATCAACGACCAGGGGCTCTTTTGTGTCCAGAGCAATGGACAGAATGTCACATGGCCCTGAGTTCCTATAGAACCTTCCAGGGATCTTGGAAGCCTCTACCATCACTTCATACAGTTTGGCGTCACCTGCGTTTTCAAAGTAATAAGTTCCGTCATCACGCCTCTTTGCACATGCCCGCAACTAGTCTCTGGCGCGTTCGCCCTTGATTTCACTAAAGGCCGGATTCCCACCCGCCGCTACTGCTTCTTTGTCCTCCTATTCCCATATCAGTTTCATGACGTAGTATCCTGCCACACCCATATGGTGGGGGTGTATGTTCTTCTTCTGAAGTTCCGATTGCTTGAAACTCTTCGCAGCAAACTCTGGAGTTGCCCTGACCCTTTTGAATTCTGCCCAGTCTACCTTTGTAATTTGGGGGTATGCGGGGATTGGGTCCTTGCCTTCACTCAAGTACTTATTGTACATCACGTGCTTCCAGTTTATCCAAGCATCCCTAGCCTTCTTTAGTGTAGCGTGTTCCACCTGCATTCTCCACTGCTCTGGAATGTTGAAGTGATCCATGATCTCTCAGACTATCCTTCGCTGTGTTTCTGTGTCAGCCTTCCGAAACCCCGGTATATTAATGTTGAGCCTTGCCCTGCCAACAAATCCACACACACTCCTGAACCTCATGTGTGCTTTATCTGGTTTAGTTGGAGCCCGGGACTTTAAATCAATCTTGGTTACTTCATATACACCTTTAGGCTGGTGTCTGGGCTTCCTTGGAGCGTTCCTCCATGTCCTGACCAGAAGGGTAATTGTTGCAGCTCTATCCCGTTCAAGACTACTTGATCCCTCATAATCTGCTGAAGACCTAGGGTTGTCCGAATCAGATGAAGATACATGGCCTGAATGAGTGCTATCACTGCTACTCGGCATCTACAGAGAACACATGCGAAACTCGGGAAAGGAGGATAAGCATAAAACTAACAACTTGGTATCAAGCTTTCTAAACATGCCATGCAATAATTTAGAAAATGTACGGCTAATTTTTTAAGTTTGCGTGACTCGGGCGCCCGTGATCTATAAATAGGCAGCAACTTATTGGAACAAATACAGCTTATATGTAGTAAGGAAGGTAGATAATGAACATATATATGCTCTCCGTTATTTATAGCCAATTTGGGAACATACGGAATGAAATTGGAAGAGGGATTGCAAGGAAATATGCCTCACCGCGATGGAGAGCAGTAACTAACAGGCTTCTTAATGCAAAGCCGACCGGACCACAGGAGAGGCGAGGGTTACTGCATCGATATGCTCGAGGGTGGCTGGCGAGCAAACGAAGACGGCGAGGTGCGGGCCACCGCTTGTTGGGAATGGCAGTGGAGGTAGGCTTGACGCCGAAGAGAGGGCACACGGCCGGGGTGAGCACAGCAGTGCCGGAGAGGGTTCTGCTGTGGATCTGAGGGAGGGAGCGAGCTGGCGAAGGAGATTGGGTGGGCTAGTTGAGTGAAACGCGGGCGGACGGTAGGGAGGTGTTGGCGGCCTAGGTGAAAAGGGTGAAAAATATCCCCAGTCGCCGCGCGCGCGGAAAGGCCTATGCAAATGGTTGCCTCTAAGCGCTCGTGTGCACAAACAGAATAATTTCGCTTGAAATGAAGACGTACTATTTTTGAAATGAAGACGTGAGTTCATCGTTTCGCCACTAAATTTTTCGCACGTAAACCAATCACAATTTTACCATGGGTTTGATTTGCTGGCGCATTTCAGGTCTCGTGTGCTATATGTAAGACATTTTTTGGCATTTACCGTGCATGTTGGCATATAAATCAATTCCTAGCTGGACTGCATTTCCTGTCAAAAGGGATGAGGATTGCCGTTCGATCTGGGAGCATCCAACGGTGCAGACATACGATCGATGGGGTTTGGGTTCTGGCCAATCAAAACGCACGACTCAGATCGCGCGCGCAGCGAGGGGATGGCATCGGCCACGGTTTGGTAGGCACACAGCTTTCGTGTGTGAACCGTGTGCTATTTGAAAACTTTTTTAGGGGTTATTTGAAAACATGTACATGTGTTGTTAAAAATGATGAGGATCGCCGTTCGATCAAGGAGGATCCAACGGTGCAGACGTACGATTCGTGGGGTTTGGGTTCTGGCCAATCAGAACGCACGACTGTAACATCCCAAATTTTCAATCAATTTGGAATGTTATACATAGATCATCATTGCATATCATATTCTATTGTATTTTGGCTAGATCCTAGAAATCCTATGCAACTCAAGGACCCACGGAGAGAGTTGGGATTTCGTTATTTTCATATTTGAGTTTTCTCAAATTTTGAAAATAGGATCATTTTATCCTAAAAATATGTGAGAGGGAATAAAATGACTTTCCCAAAATAAAGAAATATTGAGGATTTAATAAAAAATCAAATAATATTTTATTTTGGAGCATTTTGTTGTTTTATTTGAATTTAGGAAAATGTGCGTTTTTCAAAATTGCATTTAGGCCCCAAATAAATTTTCACCTTGTCCGGCTTGATTTTAGAAGTCGGGGAAAATTTATTTCGGGATTTTTGGAGTCCGTTTAGTATTTCTTTTATTTGTTTTTCTGCGTGTAATGTTTTTTTTAAAACACGAACCGACCTCGGGCCGTATTTCGCCAAGACTCCCCTGGCCTGCCCCCTTTATATAGCGGCCGAGCCCACCCCAGCCCACCTCAAACCATAGCCCCGCCGCCGCCCGCGATCCGCGCCGCCGCCGCCGGTTGCCGCCGCCACCGCCGGACCCCGCCACCGCCAGAGCCACCCGCCGCCGCCGGAGCCACCCGCCCCGCCGGAGCCGACCGCCGCCGCCGCCCGTTGACCCACCGCCGCCGCCTTTGACCCGCCGGAGGTAGACCCCGTCACTGCTACGGTTCTCGAGAGAAAACTTTTTTTCTAGGAACCCAGTTTTTTTTAGATTGGTTCATTTTTTTCGGTTTAGTTTATTTAGCGGACGTTCGTCCGTACGTTCGTTTTAACGAACAGTTTTCATCATTTAGTCGCAGACAGCGAACGTTCGTTCGTTAGCCTGTTCGTCGTTTTTTCTTTTTCTCGGATTTTCCGCAATTATTTCTGATCGCGCTGATCCGATTTTCGTTTTAGTATAACTTTTCGCTCGTTTATCAGAATTAGGCGATTCAAGCGCCTAGAGTTTCGTCTAGAAACCCTCTTTCTGTTTAACCAACTCAAACAAGTTTTAGCTTCTGTAAAATTTGACTTAGATCCAGATTAGTAAACGAAGCTTGTTTCTTTCGCCATTTGTCTTTCGTCGCTTCGTTTGATTTGATTCTTTTTGCAAACCGGAGTTCTTAAGTTGAACTTTCTGGTTAGATATCTTATTTGAGTTGTACCCGTGCATTAGATGAGTACTTATTGTATGCTTGTTTGTTTTTTTGCATTAGAGTACCCGGAGTGCGCCTCTTACTACTTCGAATCTCTAGGTTTCACGGATCATCAGCAAGGCAAGTAACACTTTGATCGTAGCTCTTACTACCCAGTTTTATTGCATTAGATAAATCCTCAAACATTGCATGATTAGGATCTAATTAACTTGTGGGTTTTGGGATAGTATATGAGGTAGTACCTATTACCTATTTCATTATCAAACCCTTGGGAGTTACTTGTATGTTTGCTTATATTGCCATGCTATGCTAGTAGACGTGGATTGCGTGAGTGTATCCATGACAGATGTGAGATTGCTAATTAATGGTTTATTTAAGGTGGCAACTTTAATACACATCTGGGTGGATTGAGGCACCTGGGTATTCCAACGATTGCCTTTTTTTATGGACCGCCACCCAGGCTCAAAGGGATCATGAGATTATTCATACTAGAAACTTCTGTGTGCAGCCACAAGCTACTATGGGCTCTAGCATAGTTGATTAAGTCGTGCGAACTCTTACAGTGGTAGACTAGCAGATGTAGGGGAAAGTAGGTGTAACGGTCTACCCTATCGTAAGGTGCCAGCGCTTCTGAAAGACTATGTCTCGGTCATCCGTTTCTCAAACACTATGTAGTGCGAGAAATCCAACAGAGGAGATCGAGTCTTGTGGGGGAAAAGTGCACAAACCTCTGCAGAGTGTATAAACTAATCATGGTTAGCTGTGTCCCCAGTTATGGACATCTTGAGTATCTAGCACTTGGATTATCATGTGAATCTCATCATGTTACTTTAATTAATTTTGTTGGGTTTTTAATGATGATGCTTAATTGGGATTGAGAGGGTGTCTACACTCTCAATGTTTAACAACCACCATGTTAGTTAAATAAAATTTATTCCTTTGCAGTAGGGAAAAACTGGCTTTACGCAAAACTGTAACCATAGAGCTTTCCACCAGCCATATATGCATGTAGTATAGCCTATTTCTGTTCATTACTCTCTACGTGTTACATTGCCAGCATATTCCATGTGCTGACCCGTTTTCGGGCTGCAACGTTCATGTTGCAGACTTTTCAGACGACGAGTAAGGTGCCTTTAGGTCGTGGTTCTATACTCAGTGATGCCGTTGGAGTTGATGGACTCGCTTATCTTCCAAGCCTTCTACTGTTATCGTTATTAGATGGCCTTAAGCCATATTATTTTGTAGTAAGTTCTCTTTTGAGACACTCGATGTAATAAGTGTGTGATTGCTACTCTGTTATAAATCCTTCAAGTACTGTGCGTGTCAGCATTACTGATGCACAGAGATCAGATTGTTTGAGGTATGGTCGCTACAAGATGGTATCAGAGCACACGCTGACTGTAGAACATGACCACTAAGCTAAACGACCTAGATCACTACTCTCTTCTCATTTCTAATTTCTCATCTTTTCTACTCTTTTAGGATGGCAGATGCAAGGAACAAGTTCACACAACCGGATGAAAATACACCCTTTGGACACCACCTGAAGGAAGTCACTAAGTACCTGAACATCGGAGTACCAAGCTTCACCGGGACCTACAACGCCACTTTACCCGAGGAGGAGCGCTGGATGATTCAAGTTCAAGTTCCAGGAAGGACATTCGCGCCAGTCACTGAACCCATAGAGTTTTCCTTTGATGCACCAACCTAGAGTCTAGGAAAGAGCATGGCAGCCCACATCACCATGGGACGTATTGGAGAAGTTTACCGCAATGATCTCAAGGATACTATCTACCAGATTTGTGGGCGCCGAGATGGGAATTGGGAGATGATCAGCACTAGGAAGGATAGATCAATCGCAGCTTTTATCCAGGAGTTAAACCAGCACATTCGACATTAGGAGAACCAGATATGCGCAGGCATGATAGATCTGAAGAAGTCGATGACAAGAATCACGGAGCTGGAGGAAGAACTCAAGGCTACACGCGAAGATTATATGGAGGAAATCAAAGTATTAGTGGAGAAGAATGACGACCTGACCACGAAGCTAGGAGTTTTCATGGGAGATCCCACGCCAGGAGGAGGAGATGACGATTCCACTTGCCCGGAGAACTACATCATCATCGACGACACCGACTCAGACCCAGATGACAGCGATGATGACTATGTTGATGAAGCTGGAGCGGATATCATGCAGTCCTCATCGGAGCAGTTTTTCTAGTAGACCACCATAACAGTAGTAGAATCCCACCATGTATATAGCATAGCCCAAGCACTTTTGTAACGATAGTTCTAGACCGATTGTATGCCCTTGTTTGAATTGAATGAAGTGATTTTGTTTGCATTTGCCTCATGTGCATATGGGTAGTGTTTTCTCTCTAGACCTAAATCTATTCTATATTCTCATCTTTTCTAAACCCTCAGATGCCTCCGAGACGTGACATTGGATTTGCTTTCCCATCGGAGCTCACTCAGTTGATCCAGCAGCAGAATGCATTGATGCAGTTGCTAGTCCAGAATCAGAATCAGGGGAACAACAACAACAACCCACCACCACCACCACCTGTTGATCACTTAACCCGTTTTCTTAGACTGAATCCGCCGGTGTTCTCCAATAGCACTGAGCCGATAGTGGCAGATGATTGGCACCACAAGACAGGGAGGGAATTGACCACTGCAGGATGCACAGATGCGGAAAAGGTGCGTTTTGTCGCACATCAGCTTGAAGGACTCGCAGCATCATGGTGGGAGAATTTCACAGCCACTTATCCTATAGACACTGTCACATGGGATCAGTTTCAGCAAGCTTTTCGTACTGCCCATGTTTCAGCAGGAGCTATGGCCATGAAGAAGCGTGAGTTTCGCAACTTGCACCAAGGAGGACGGACAGTTGGCCAATATGTGGATGACTTTAGTAAGTTAGCACGTTATGCCCCAGATGACGTTGCTACAGATGCAACTAAGCAGGAGAAGTTTCTGGAAGGACTGAATGATGAGTTGAGCATGTAGTTGATGGTAGCAACCTTCAACAACTACTAGGAGTTGGTAGATCGTGCTCTTATGATTGAAGGGAAGCAACGGTAGATTGAGAACCGCAAGAGGAAGTATGGACAAGGGAAGTACAATACAGGAGCTCAGCAGAAGCCATGTTTTACCCCGAAATCGGGAGGACATTTTCAGCATACCCATGGAGGAGGAAGTTCGCATAATCATAATGGCCCCAAGGATGGTAATGGGAATGGGGGAAGCAACGGCCAGAACCGTACCAACCCGTCAACCCCAGCCAAGAGAGGCCTGAGCCAAGTCACTTGCTTTAAGTGTCAGAAGACCGGACATTATGCCAATGAATGTCCTGAAGCCCAGAATGGAAATGGCAATGGAAGCTCTAGGAAGAAGCCAAACCCTTTCAACAGGGGAAAGGTGAACCATGTTAACGTGGAGGAGGTTGAAGCCCAGCCAGATGTAGTAATCGGTAAGTTTTTGGTTAAGTATTTTACTGCAATCGTTCTTTTTGATACTGGTGCATCGCATTAATACATATCAAGGGAATTTGTGGATAAGTATAACCTGCCCACCAAGGTTCTTAGAACACCTATGTTAGTAAGCTCACCAGGAGCGGAGTATATGGCCAGCTGAGGATGTTTTCAAGTGCCATTGAGTATAGGTAGGCATGTCTTCCCCTCGGATTTAATCATTCTGGAGTCACAAGGTTTGGATGTGATTCTAGGTATGGATTGGCTATCGATGTATGGAGGAAACATCGATTGCGCCAGTAAAGTCGATTTTGTTTACCACACCAGAAGGAAGAAGGATCAAGTATGTGGCACGGCATGAGCCGAAGAGGACACAAGTAAATTCCTTAACAGGAGTTGTACAGGAGGAAGTACCGGTGGTTAAGGATTTTCCGGATGTATTTCCAGAAGAGTTTCTAGGCATGCCACCGGATAGAGACATTGAGTTTTTGATTGAGCTTTTTCCAGGCATGGGACCAATATCTAAGAGACCGTATAGAATGCCTGCAAAGGATTTGGAGGAGATTAAGAAGCAGATTAAGGAGTTACTGGATAAGGGATATATTCGCCCAAGTTCGTCACCTTGGGGATCACCAGTACTTATAGTGGAAAAGAAGGATGGATCGTTAAGGATGGTTGTTGATTATCGAGGATTGAATGAGGTGAAGATCAAGAATAAGTACCCACTACCGATGATCAATGATTTGTTTGACCAATTGCAAGGAGCTAAGGTATTTTCCAAGATCGATTTGCGATCAGGATACCACCAGTTGAAGATTCGAGAGTAGGACATACCTAAGACAGCTTTTACCACAAGGTATGGGCTGTATGAGTATATCGTTATGTCATTTGGCCTGACTAACGCACCTGCCTATTTTATGAACATGATGAAAAAAGTTTTTATGGAGTTTTTGGATAAGTTCGTCATAGTGTTCATTGATGATATTCTGGTTTACTCAAAGAATGAAGAAGAACATAAAGAACATTTGCGTTTGATACTTGGTAAGCTCAGAGAACATCAGTTATACGCCAAGTTCAGCAAATGTGAGTTTTGGTTGAAGGAAGTTGGATTCCTCGGACATGTTATATCCAGAAAAGGAATAGCAGTAGATCCCACCAAGGTTGTCACTGTGACTAATTGGGAAGCCCCAACAACAGTTGGAGAGATCCGAAGTTTTCTTGGACTCGCAGGATACTACCGGAGATTCATTGAAAATTTCTCAAAGATTGCAAAACCTATGATGGAGTTGTTGAAGAAGGATACCAAGTTCAAATGGACTGAGGAATGTGAGGCCATTTTCCAGGAGTTGAAGAAACGTTTGGTTACCTCGCCAGTGTTGATTCTGCCAGATCAGCGCAAGGATTATGAGGTGTATTGCGACGCTTCACGTCGAGGACTTGGAGCAGTGCTTATGCAGGAGGGAAGAGTTGTTTCGTATGCTTCACGGCAGCTTAAGCCCCATGAGTTGAATTATGCTACACATGATTTGGAGTTAGCAGCTGTAGTGCATGCTTTAAAGACGTGGAGACATTTTCTCATCGGAAACCATTGTGAGGTGTACGCGGATCACAAGAGTTTGAAGTATATCTTCACGCATAAGGAGTTGAATCTCAGGCAAAGGAGATGGTTGGAGCTCATCAAGGATTATGGTATGAGATTACATTATCACCCCGGAAAGGCTAACGTAGTAGTTGATGCGTTGAGCCGCAAGAGCCATGTCAACACACTAATGACTGGAGAATTACCAAAGGAGTTAGCCGAGGATCTTTGTGAGCTATGTTTGGAGATAGTTCCGAGAGGCTATGTAGCATCATTGGAGATTCAGTCTACTCTGATGGATAAGATCAGAGAAGCTCAGAAAACTGACAAGGAGATTGCCTCTATTAAAGAGAAAACAAGCAAGGGAAAGGCTAAAGGATTTCGTGAGGATGAGCACGATACCTTATGGTTCGAGGATCGTGTTTATGTGCCAAATGATCCGGAGATCAGGAAGTTGATTCTACAAGAGGCCCATGATTCGCCATACTCGATTCACCCAGGAAATACCAAGATGTATTTGGATTTGAAGAATACTTTCTCGTGGACCGGAATGGAGAAGGATATTGCGGAGTATGTAGCAGTTTGTGATGTATGTCAGAGAGTAAAAGCAGAGCATTAGAAGCCAACAGGATTGCTACAGCCATTGCCGATACCCGAATGGAAGTGGGATAAGCTAGGAATGGATTTTAACACGGGATTACCCAGGACTCGTTCAGGATATGACTCAATTTGGGTTGTAGTCGATCGTTTGACGAAGGTAGCTCATGTCTGCATGGAGTTCCGAGGAGCATTGTATCAGATAGAGGAACACAGTTTACCTCAAAGTTCTGGAATCAGTTGCACGAAACTTTGGGTACTAGACTAGAGTTCAGTACTGCTTTTCATCCGCAGACAGATGGACAGACCGAGAGAGTCAATCAGATCTTGGAGGATATGCTGAGAGCTTGTGCGCTAGATTATGGATCTACTTGGGACGACAATTTGCCGTATGCAGAGTTCTCTTACAACAGCAGTTATCAATCCAGTTTGAAGATGGCCCCTTTTGAAACCTTGTATGGAAGAAGGTGCAGAACACCATTGTTGTGGGATGAAGTTGGAGACCGCCCGTTGTTTGGACCGGATTTAATTAAGGAGTCTGAACAGAAGGTGAAGTTGATTCACGATAGGCTCAAGGTAGCCCAGTCTAGGAAAAAGAGCTATGCAGATTCTAAACGCAAGGAGACGGTTTACGAAGTCGGAGACAGAGTTTATCTTCGTGTATCCCCGCTTCGAGGAGTTAAGCGCTTTGGAGTTAAGGGAAAGTTAGCGCCACGTTTTGTTGGACCATGCAAAGTTTTGGAGCGTATGGGAGAAGTTGCTTACAAGTTGGAGTTTCCCGAAGGATTGTCAGGAGTTCACGATGTGTTCCACATTTCCCAGTTGAAAAAGTGCCACGCAGAGATGGCGGATATACCGCTGAAAGATACAGTGCCATTGGAAGCCATTCAGTTGGATAGAGATTTGACCTATGAGGAGAAACCAGTTAAGATTCTCGAATATGCCAGCCGAGTCACCCACAGCAAGGTTATCAAGTTTTGTAAAGTTCAGTGGAGCCACCACACCGAGGATGAAGCCACCTGGGAGCGAGAGGAAGATCTGCTGAAGGACCACCCTCACCTATTTTCTAGCCAACCCGAATCTCGAGGGCGAGATTCATCTTAAGGGGGGTAGGTTTGTAACATCCCAAATTTTCAATTTGGAATGTTATACATAGATCATAATTGCATATCATATTTTATTGCATTTTGGCTAGATCCTAGAAATCCTACGCAACTCAAGGACCCACGGAGAGAGTTGGGGATTTCGTAATTTTCATATTTGAGTTTTCTCAAATTTTGAAAATACGATCATTTGATTTTATTTATTCTATCTTCAATTATTTAAATTATAAAAATAAGTGAGAGGGAATAAAATGACTTTCCCAAAATAAAGAAATATTGAGGATTTAAAAAATCAAATAAGATTTTTTTTGGAGTTTTCCGTTGTTTTATTTGAATTTAGGAAAAATGCGCGTTTTTCAAAATTGCATTTAGGCCCCAAATAAGTGTTCACCTTGCCCGGCTTGATTTTAGAAGTCTGGTAAAATTTATTTCGGGATTTTTGAAGTCCGTTTAGTATTTATTTTATTTGTTTTTTTGCATGTAATGTTTTTTTTAAAACGCGAACCGACCTCGGGTCGTGTTCGGCCAGGACTCCCCTGGCCTGCCCCCTTTATATAGCGGCCGAGCCCATCCCAGCCCACCTCAAACACTAGCCCCGCCGCCGCCCGCGATCCGCGTCGCCGCCGTCGGTTGTCGCCGCCGCCGCCGGACCCCGCCACCGCCGGAGCCACCCGCCGCCGCCGCCGCCTTTGACCCGCCGGAGGTAGACCCCATCGCCGCCGCGGTTTTCGAGAGAAAACTGTTGGTTTATTTTTTTCTAGGAACCCGGTTTATTTCAGATCGGTTTAATTTTTTTCCGGTTTAGTTTATTTAGCGGACGTTCGTCCGTACATTCGTTTTAACGAACGGTTTTCGTCTTTTAGTTGCAGACAGCGAACGTTCGTTCGTTAGCCTGTTCGTCATTTTTTCTTTTTCTTAGATTTTCCGCGATTATTTCTGATCGCGATTTCTGATCCGATTTTCGTTTTAGTATAACTTTTCGCTCGTTTATCGGAATTAGGCGATTCAAGCGCCTACAGTTTCGTCTCGAAACCCTCTTTCTGTTTAACCAACTCAAACAAGTTTTAGCTTCTGTAAAAATTTGACTTAGATCCAGATTAATAAACAAAGCTTGTTTCTTTCGTCGTTTGTCTTTCGTCGCTTTGTTTGATTTGATTCTTTTTGCAAACAGGAGTTCTTAAGTTGAACTTTCTGGTTATATCTCTTATTTGAGTTTTACCCATGCATTAGATGAGTACTTATTGTATGCTTGTTTGTTTATTTGTGTTACAGTACCCGGAGTGCGCCGCTTGCTACTTCGAATCTCTAGGTTTCACGGATCATCAGCAAGGCAAGTAACACTTTGATCATACCTCTTACTACCCAGTTTTATTGCATTAGATCAATCCTCAAACATTGCATGATTAGGATCTAATTAAATTGTGGGTTTTGGGATAGTAGATGAGGTAGTACCTATTACCCGTTTCATTATCAAACCCTTGGGAGTTACTTGTACGTTTGCTTATATTGCCATGCTATGCTAGTAGACGTGGATTGGGTGAGTTTATCCATGACAGATGTGAGATTTTTAATTAATGGTTTATTTAAGGTGGCAAATTTAATACACATCTGGGTGGATTGAGGCACCTGGGTATTCCAGCGATTGCCTGTTTTTTTATGGACCGCCACCCAGGCTCAAAGGGATCATGAGATTATTCATACTAGAAACTTCTGTGTGTAGCCACAAGCTACTATGGGCTCTAGCATAGTTGATTAAGTCGTGCGAAATCTTACAGTAGTAGACTAGCAGATGTAGGGGAAAGTAGGTGTAACGGTCTACCCGATCATAAGGTGTTAGCGCTTCTGAAAGACTATGTCTCGGTCATCCGTTTCTCAAACACCATGTAGTGCGAGAAATCCAATGGAGGAGATCGAGACTTGTGCGGAAAAGTGCACAAACCTCTGCAGAGTGTATATACTAATCATGGTTAGCCGTGTCCCCGGTTATGGACACCTTGAGTATCTAGTACTTGGATTATCATGTGAATCTCATCATGTTACTTTAATTAATTTTGTTGGGTTTTTAATGATGATGCTTAATTGGGATTTAGAGGGTGTCTACACTCTCAATGTTTAACAACCACCATGTTAGTTAAATAAAATTTATTCCTTTGCAGTAGGGAAAAACTGGCTTTATGCAAAACTGTAACCATAGAGTTTTCCACCAGCCATATATGCATGTAGTATAGCCTATTTCTGTTCATTACTCTCTATGTGTTACATTGCCAGCATATTCCATGTGCTGACCCGTTTTCGGGCTGTAATGTTCATGTTGCAGACTTTTCAGACGACGAGTAAGGTGCCTTTAGGTCGTGGTTCTATACTCAGTGATGCCATTGGAGTTGATGGACTCGCTTATCTTCCAAGCCTTCCGTTGTTATCTTTATTAGATGGCCTTCAGCCATATTATTTTGTAATAAGTTCTCTTTTGAGACACTTGAAAGTGCAACTATCCCTAGGTGGTTTTGGTAATTCATAACAACATATAGCTCATTGAGCTAATGCTATTCCAAGATGACTATTTTAGGAAAGCTTAATGATTGGCATGGCATGGATGTGAAAGTGGAACCCTCAAAATGCTAAGGACAAAGGATTGGCTCAAGCTCAAAAGCTCAAGACTCTTCATTTTATATTTTAGTGATCCAAGATCACATTGAGTCTTTAGGAAAAGCCAATACTATCAAGGAGGGATGAGGTGTTGCTTAATGAGCCTCTTGCTTCATGTGCTTAGTGATATGCTCCAAAACCCTCAACTACTTTCCCATATCCACATATGACCTAAACCCTAAGCCAAACTTGGTCATACCGATTCTTTCTATCCGGCGCCACCGAGTTTCACTTGTCATAAGCCACTGCCAAACCCTAGCAATTCGGTTCTACCGATAGGGATCTCGGTCTCACCGAGATGGGATTGCAAACTCTCTGTTTCCCTTTCGTAACTTTTCGGTCTCACCGAAAGAGCGAATCGGTCCCACCGAGATTGCAATGTAAACTCTCTATTTCCCTTTTGTAACTTTTCGGTCTCACCGAAAGAGCAAATCGGTCCCACCGAGTTTACCTGACCAACTCTCTGGTTAGCTTATTACCAAACTCGGTCTCACCGAGTTTGTGTAATCGGTCTCACCGAGATTACGTTATGCCCAAACCCTAACCATATCGGTCCTACCGAGTTGCATGTCAGTCCCACCGAAAATCTCTAACGGTCACTAGGTTTACCTTTTCGGTCCGACCGAGTTTGTTGATTCGGTCCCACCGAGATTGGAAAACTGTGTGTAACGGTTGGATTTTGTGTGGAGGCTATATATACCCCTCCACCTCCTCTTCATTCGTGGAGAGAGCCATCAGAACACATACACAATTCCAACTCATATGTTCTGAGAGAGAACCACCTACTCATGTGTTGAGACCAAGATATTCCATTCCTACCATATGAATCTTGATCTCTAGCCTTCCCCAAGTTGCTTTCCACTCAAATCTTCTTTCCACAAAATCCAAATCCTATGAGAGAGAGTTGAGTGTTGGGGAGACTATCATTTGAAGCACAAGAGCAAGGAGTTCATCATCAACACACCATTTGTTACTTCTTGGAGAGTGGTGTCTCCTAGATTGGCTAGGTGTCACTTGGGAGCCTCCGACAAGATTGTGGAGTTGAACCAAGGAGTTTGTAAGGGCAAGGAGATCGCCTACTTCGTGAAGATCTACCGCTAGTGAGGCAAGTCCTTCGTGGGCGATGGCCATGGTGGGATAGACAAGGTTGCTTCTTTGTGGACCCTTCGTGGGTGGTTGCTTTTGGGCCCTGGTGGAGCCCTCCGTGGACTCGCGCAACCATTACCCTTCGTGGGTGGAGCCCTCCGTGGACTCGCGCAACCGTTACCCTTCGTGGGTTGAAGTCTCCATCACGTGGATGTAGGATAGCACCACCTATCCGAACCACGGGAAAAACATCCGTGTCTCCAATTGCGTTTGAATTCTCCAAACCCTTCCCTTTACATTCTTGCAAGTTGCATGCTTTACTTTCCACTGCCAATATACTCTTTGCATGCTTGCTTGAATTGTGTGATGATTGCTTGACTTGTCCTACAATAGCTAAAATCTGCCAAGAACTAAAATTGGGAAAAGGTTAAGTTTTTATTTGGTCAAGTAGTCTAATCACCCCCCCCTCTAGACATACTTTCGATCCTACAACACTCGATGTAATAAGTGTGTGATTGCTACTCTGTTATAAATCCTTCAAGTACTGTGCGTGTCAGCATTACTGATCCAGGGATGACACTGATGCACAGAGATCAGACTTTTTGAGGTCTGGTCGCTCCAACGACTCAGATCACGCGCGTGGTAGAGGGGTGGGGGTGCATCGGCCACGGTTTAGTGGACACACGGCTTTTGTGAGCGAAATGTGTGCTCTTTGAAAACATTTACATTACCTAACATCATATTTTTGTTCGAATGAAAACATGAGTTCATCGTTTCGCCTCCAATTTTTTTCCACGGTAAGAAATCATGAGTATAGTGGAGAGTGTCATATACTAGTATCATGAATATACAGTACATATGATACTAGTGTATGATACTACCTTTAATTAATTATAGCACATTGTACAATACATAGAGTATAGTATCATATGTAGATCATATTTATTGCCATGCATGACAAATTAGCATCACATTTAACATGATACGGTATCTACCTACCTAATATAAGAGCATTTAGATTACTAAATAGTGACCTAAATGCTCTTATATTAGTTTACGGAGGGAGTATATATCATAGATGACCGTATTTATGAATTGAGCCCTATAAGGCTGGTTGTAATGGGGAGTATTATATGTATGTGTATATATGTGTGTGTGTGTGTATACTAGTAGTATCATGCATGCATATATATGATAGTGTAGCTAGGATACTACTTCCGTAATGCATAGTATCATAAGTTAACATCTTAGGTTGCCTTACTAATTGTCATGCATCACACAAAGTAGTAGTACAACATTTAATATGACATGGTATCATGATATGATACCACATCCTCTCTTGTGTGCGACATCATCCAGAAAGTCTAGTTGGCATGCATGATACCGCTTATGATAATACCATTACAACCAGCCTAAACCGGAAAGGAGGGAGTATGAGACTAGCCACAATGGAGATTAGTACACTAGTAACATACACATATCCCTAGACTATATATGTTACTACCTTCATAGTGGGTAGTAACATAAGTGTAGTGTCATGCAAAGCTTCATTTCTTAGGTTACAAACTCATATTGCATTGGGACATGTGATGCTACAGTAAATAGCTAAGTTACTGAAACTTTCTCTCTCCTCATTAACTTATTGCCACATAAGCAAGTTTGTTGAGTTGGAGTCGGTGTTACTGATGAAGTTACTCCCACTGTGGCTAGTCTGATACTAGCTAGTCGTCTGTGATATACTAGCTACCTCACTAAGAGCATGGTTAATAATACAGCCAAGGGCCAGTTATAAGAAGTTGCCATGTCATATACAGCCAACCTCTTAGCGGGCATGTACAATAATAAGTTTTATATACGTATCAATAGTTGGCCCACCTTACATCCTCACAAAGTGTCTTGGGTCTCGTGTTGCAGCTGGCTCTACTAACTAAGAGCCCGCTTCTCTTCTCTTTCCTCCAACTAATAAGCACATATATATTATTCTATTCCTTATAGCCAGACTACCCACAGTGGGAGTAACGTAGGTAGTAACATCACAAATATCTAGATAAAATAGATGATGTGGCAAGCAATAAATGAAGAAATGGAGAAAAGTGGATATGTGTGATGTTACTACCTATGTTATGTTGGAAATATGCCCTAGAGGCAATAATAAAATGGTTATTATTATATTTCTTTGTTCGTGATAATTGTCTATTGTTCATGCTATAATTGTGTTATCCGGAAATTGTAATACATGTGTGAATACATAGACCACAACACGTCCCTAGTGAGCCTCTAGTTGACTAGCTCGTTGATCAAAAGATAGTCATGGTTTCCTGACTATGGGCATTGGATGTCATTGATAACGGGATCACATCATTAGGAGAATGATGTGATGGACAAGACCCAATCCTAAGCATAGCTCAAAGATCGTGTAGTTCGTTTGCTATAGCTTTTCCGAATGTCAAGTATCATTTCCTTATACCATGAGATTGTGCAACTCCCGGATACCATAGGAGTGCTTTGGGTGTGCCAAACGTCACAACGTAACTGGGTGACTATAAAGGTACACTACGGGTATCTCCGAAAGGGTTTGTTGGGTTGGCATGAATCGAGACTGGGATTTGTCACTCCGTATGACGGAGAGGTATCTCTGGGCCCAGTCGGTAATGCATCATCATAATGAGCTCAATGTGACCAAGTGGTTGATCACGGGATCATGCATTACGATACGAGTAAAGTGACTTGCCGGTAACGAGATTGAACGAGGTATTGGGATACCGACGATCGAGTCTCGGGCAAGTAACGTACCGATTGACAAAGGGAATTGCATACGGGATTGATCGAATCCTCGACATCGTGGTTCATTCGATGAGATCATCGAGGAACATGTGGGAGCCAACATGGGTATCCAGATCCCGCTGTTGGTTATTGATCGGGGAGTCGTCTCGGTCATGTCTGCATGTCTCCCGAACCCGTAGGATCTACACACTTAAGGTTCGGTGACGCTAGGGTTGTTGAGATATTAGTATATGGTAACCCGAAAGTTGTTTGGAGTTCCGGATGAGATCCCGGACGTCATGAGGAGTTCCGGATTGGTCCGGAGGTGAAGATTTATATATAGGAAGTCAAGTTTCAGCCATCAGGAAGGTTTTCGGGGTAATCGGTATTGTACCGGGACCACCGGAAGGGTCCCGGGGGTCCACCGGGTGGGGCCACCTATCCCGGAGGGCCCCATGGGCTGAAGTGGAAGGGGAACCAGCCCCATATGGGCTGGTGCGCCCCCCCCCCCCCCATGGGCCTCCCCTGCGCCTAGGGTTGGAACCCTAGGGGTGGGGGCGCCCCACTTGGCTTGGGGGGCACTCCACCCCCCTTGGCCGCCCCCCTTGGAGATTCAATCTCCTAGGGCCGCCCCCCCTAGGGGTCCTATAAATAGTGGGGGGAGGGAGGGCAGCCGCACCCTAACCCCTGGTGCCTCCCTCTCCCTCCCGTGACACCTCTCCTTCTCGCAGTGCTCGGCGAAGCCCTGCCGAGATCGCCGTAGTTTCCATCACCACGCCGTCGTGCTGCTAGATCTCCATCAACCTCTCCTTCCCCCTTGCTGGATCAAGTTGGAGGAGACATCTTCCCAACCGTACGTGTGTTGAACGCGGAGGTGCCGTCCGTTCGGCACTAGGTCATCGGTGATTTGGATCACGACGAGTACGACTCCATCAACCATGTTCTCTTGAACGCTTCCGCGCGCGATCTACAAGGGTATGTAGATGCACTCCCCTCTCCCTCGTTGCTAGATGACTCCATAGATTGATCTTGGTGATGCGTAGAAAATTTTAAAATTCTGCTACGTTCCCCAACAGTGGCATCATGAGCTAGGTCTATGCGTAGTTTCTATGCACGAGTAGAACACAAAGCAGTTGTGGGCGTGGATATTGTCAATTTGCTTGCCGTTACTAGTCTTATCTTGATTCGGCGGCATCGTGGGATGAAGCAGCCCGGACCGACCTTACACGTACGCTTACGTGAGACTGGTTCCACCGATTGACATGCACTAGTTGCATATGGTGGCTGGCGGGTGTCTGTCTCTCCCACTTTAATCGGATCGGATTCGATGAAAAGGGTCCTTATGAAGGGTAAATAGAAATTGGCATATCATGTTGTGGTTTTGGTGTAGGTAAGAAACGTTCTTGCTAGAAACCTATAGTAGCCACGTAAAAACTTGCAACAACAATTAGAGGACGTCTAACTTGGTTTTGTAGCATGTGCCGTGTGATGTGATATGGCCAAAAGGATGTGATGAATGATATATGTGATGTATGAGATTGATCATGTTCTTGTAATTGGAATCACGACTTGCATGTCGATGAGTATGACAACCGGCAGGAGCCATAGGAGTTGTCTTTATTTATTTATGACCTGTGTGTCAACATAAACGTCATGTAATTACTTTACTTTATTGCTAAAGCGTTAGCCATAGTAGTAGAAGTAATAGATAACGAGACAACTTCAAGAAGACACGATGATGGAGATCATGGTGTCATGCCGGTGACAAGGATGATCATGAAGCCCCGAAGATGGAGATCAAAAGGAGCAAATGATATTGGCCATATCATGTCACTATTTGATTGCATGTGATGTTTATCATGTTTTACATCTTATTTGCTTAGAACGACGGTAGCTTAAATAAGATGATCCCTCGTAATAATTTCAAGAAAGTGTTCCCCCTAACTGTGCACAGTTGCGAAGGTTCGTTGTTTCGAAGCACCACATGATGATCGGGTGTGATAGATTCTAACGTTCGAATACAACGAGTGTAAGCCAGATTTACACACGCAATACACTTAGGTTAACTTGACGAGCCTAGCATGTACAGACATGGCCTCGGAACATGGAAGACCGAAAGGTCGAGCATGAGTCATATAGAAGATACGATCAACATGAAGATGTTCACCGATGTTGACTAGTCCGTCTCACGTGATGATCGGACATGACCTAGTTGACTCAGATCATGTTTCACTTAGATGACTAGAGGGATGTCTATCTAAGTGGGAGTTCATTGAATAATTTGATTATATCAACTTAATTATCATGAACTTAGTCTAAAATCTTTACACTATGTCTTGTAGATCAAATGGCCCACGCTAATGTTGCCCTCAACTTCAACGCGTTCCTAGAGAAAACCAAGCTGAAAGATTATGGCAGCAACTATACGGACTGGGTCCGGAACCTGAGGATCATCCTCATAGCTGCCAAGAAAGATTATGTCCTAGAAGCACCGCTCGGTGATGCACCCATCCCAGAGAACCAAGACGTTATGAACGCTTGGTAGTCATGTGCTGATGATTACTCCCTTGTTCAGTGCGGCATGCTTTACATCTTAGAACCGGGGCTCCAAAAGCGTTTTGAGCAACACGGAGCATATGAGATGTTCGAAGAGCTGAAAATGGTTTTCCAAGCTCATGCCCGGGTCGAGAGATATGAAGTCTCCGACAAGTTCTTCAGTTATAAGATGGAGGAAAACAGTTCTGTCAGTGAGCACATACTCAAAATGTCTGGGTTGCATAACCGCTTGACTCAGCTGGGAGTTAATCTCCCGGATGACGCGGTCATTGATAGAATCCTTCAGTCGCTTCCATCGAGCTACAAGAGCTTTGTGATGAACTTCAATATGCAAGGGATGGAAAAGACCATTCCTGAGGTATATTCGATGCTGAAATCAGCGGAGGTGGAAATCAAAAAGGAACATCAAGTGTTGATGGTGAATACAACCACTAAGTTCAAGAAAGGCAAGGGTAAAAAGAACTTCAAGAAGGACGGCAAGGGAGTTGCCGCGCCCGGTAAGCAAGCTGCCGGGAAGAAGCCAAAGAATGGACCCAAGCCCGAGACTGAGTGTTTTTATTGCAAGGGAAGTGGTCACTGGAAGCGGAACTACCCCAAATACTTAGCGGACAAGAAGGCCGGCAACACTAAAGGTATATGTGATATACATGTAATTGATGTGTACCTTACCAGTACTCGTAGTAGCTCCTGGGTATTTGATACCGGTGCGGTTGCTCACATTTGTAACTCAAAGCAGGAGCTGCGGAATAAGCGAAGACTGGCGAAGGACGAGGTGACGATGCGCGTCGGGAATGGTTCCAAGGTCGATGTGATCGCCGTCGGCACACTACCTCTACATTTACATACGGGATTAGTTTTAAACCTCAATAATTGTTATTTAGTGCTAGCTTTGAGCATGAACATTGTATCAGGATCTCGTTTAATTCGAGATGGCTACTCATTTAAATCCGAGAATAATGGTTGTTCTATTTATATGAGAGATATGTTTTATGGTCATGCTCCGCTGGTGAATGGTTTATTCTTAATGAATCTCGAGCGTAATGTTACACATATTCATAGTGTGAATACCAAAAGATGTAAGGTTGATAATGATAGTCCCACATACTTGTGGCACTGCCGTCTTGGTCACATAGGTGTCAAACGCATGAAGAAGCTCCATGCAGATGGACTTTTGGAGTCTCTTGATTACGAATCATTTGACACATGCGAACCATGCCTCATGGGTAAAATGACCAAGACTCCGTTCTCAGGAACAATGGAGCGAGCAACCAACTTATTGCAAATCATACATACTGATGTGTGCGGTCCAATGAGTGTTGAGGCTCGTGGTGGCCATCGTTATGTTCTCACCCTCACTGATGACTTGAGTAGATATGGATATGTCTACTTAATGAAACACAAGTCTGAGACCTTTGAAAAGTTCAAGGAATTTCAGAGTGAGGTCGAGAATCAACGTGACAGGAAAATCAAGTTCTTGCGATCAGATCGTGGGGGAGAATACTTGAGTCACGAATTTGGCACACACTTAAGGAAATGTGGAATAGTTTCACAACTCACGCCGCCTGGAACACCTCAGCGTAATGGTGTGTCCGAACGTCGTAATCGCACTCTATTGGACATGGTGCGATCTATGATGTCTCTTACCGATCTACCGCTGTCATTTTGGGGCTATGCTTTAGAGACTGCCGCATTCACTTTAAATAGGGCTCCGTCGAAATCCGTTGAGACGACAACGTATGAATTATGGTTTGGGAAGAAACCTAAGCTGTCATTTCTAAAAGTTTGGGGATGCGATGCTTATGTCAAGAAACTTCAACCTGAAAAGCTCGAACCCAAATCGGAAAAATGTGTCTTCATAGGATACCCTAAAGAAACTATTGGGTATACCTTCTACCTCAGATCCGAAGGCAAGATCTTTGTTGCCAAGAATGGGTCCTTTCTAGAGAAAGAGTTTCTCTCGAAAGAAATAAGTGGGAGGAAAGTAGAACTTGATGAAGTATTACCTCTTGAACCGGTAAGTGGCGCAGCTCAAGAAAATGTTCCTGAGGTGCCTGCACTGACTAGAGAAGAAGTTAATGATGATGATCATGAAACTTCAGATCAAGTTGCTACTGAACTTCGTGGGTCCACGAGGACACATTCCGCACCAGAGTGGTACGGCAACCCTATCTTGGAAATCATGTTGTTAGACAACGGTGAACCTTCGAACTATGAAGAAGCGATGGCGGGCCCAGATTCCGACAAATGGCTGGAAGCCATGAAATCCGAGATAGGATCCATGTATGAAAACGAAGTATGGACTTTGACTGACTTGCCCGATGATCGGCGAGCCATAGAAAATAAATGGATCTTTAAGAAGAAGATAGACGCGGATGGTAATGTGACCATCTATAAAGCTTGGCTTGTCGCTAAGGGTTATCGACGAGTTCAAGGGGTTGACTACGATGAGACTTTCTCACCCGTAACGAAGCTGAAGTCCATCTGAATCATGTTAGCAATTGTTGCATTCTATGATTATGAGATATGGCAAATGGACGTCAAAACGGCATTCCTTAATGGTTTCCTTAAGGAAGAATTGTATATGATGCAGCCGGAAGGTTTTGTCGATCCTAAGAATGCTGACAAGGTGTGCAAGCTCCAACGCTCGATTTATGGGCTGGTGCAAGCATCTCGGAGTTGGAACATTCGTTTTGATGAGATGATCAAAGCGTTTGGGTTTACGCAGACTTATGGAGAAGCCTGCATTTACAAGAAAGTGAGTGGGAGCTCTGTAGCATTTCTCATATTGTATGTGGATGACATACTGTTGATGGGAAATGATATAGAATTCTTGGAAAGCATAAAGGCCTACTTGAACAAGTGTTTTTCAATGAAGAATCTTGGAGAAGCTGCTTACATATTAGGCATCAAGATCTATAGAGATAGATCAAGATGCCTCATTGGTCTTTCACAGAGTACGTACCTTGACAAGATATTGAAGAAGTTCAATATGGATCAGTCAAAGAAGGGGTTCTTGCCTGTATTGCAAGGTACGAGATTGAGCACGGCTCAATGCCCGACCACGGCAGAAGATAGAGAAAAGATGAGTGTCGTCCCCTATGCCTCGGCCATAGGGTCTATCATGTATGCTATGCTGTGTACCAGACCTGATGTAAACCTTGCCGTAAGTTTGGTAGGAAGGTACCAAAGTAATCCCGGCATGGAACACTGGACAGCGGTCAAGAATATCCTGAAGTACCTGAAGAGGACAAAGGATATGTTTCTCGTTTATGGAGGTGACGAAGAGCTCGTCGTAAAGGGTTACGTCGATGCTAGCTTCGACACAGATCTGGATGACTCTAAGTCACAAACTGGATACGTGTATATTTTGAATGGTGGGGCAGTAAGCTGGTGCAGTTGCAAGCAAAGCATTGTGGCGGGATCTACATGTGAAGCGGAGTACATGGCAGCCTCGGAGGCAGCACAAGAGGCAATCTGGGTGAAGGAGTTCATTACCGACCTAGGAGTCATACCCAATGCGTCGGGCCCGATGACTCTCTTTTGTGACAACACTGGAGCTATTGCCCTTGCCAAGGAGCCCAGGTTTCACAGGAAGACCAGGCATATCAAGCGTCGCTTCAACTCCATTCGTGAAAGTGTTTAAAATGGAGACATAGATATTTGTAAAGTACATACGGACCTGAATGTGGCAGATCCGTTGACTAAACCTCTCCCTAGAGCAAAACATGATCAACACCAGAACTGCATGGGTGTTCGATTCATCACAATGTAACTAGACTATTGACTCTAGTGCAAGTGGGAGACTATTGGAAATATGCCCTAGAGGCAATAATAAAATGGTTATTATTATATTTCTTTGTTCGTGATAATTGTCTATTGTTCATGCTATAATTGTGTTATTCGGAAATCGTAATACATGTGTGAATACATAGACCACAACACGTCCCTAGTGAGCCTCTAGTTGACTAGCTCGTTGATCAAAAGATAGTCATGGTTTCCTGACTATGGGCATTGGATGTCATTGATAACGGGATCACATCATTAGGAGAATGATGTGATGGACAAGACCCAATCCTAAGCATAGCTCAAAGATCGTGTAGTTCATTTGCTATAGCTTTTCCGAATGTCAAGTATCATTTCCTTAGACCATGAGATTGTGCAACTCCCGGATACCGTAGGAGTGCTTTGGGTGTGCCAAACGTCACAACGTAACTGGGTGACTATAAAGGTACACTACGGGTATCTCCAAAAGTGTCTGTTGGGTTGGCACGAATCGAGACTGGGATTTGTCACTCCGTATGACGGAGAGGTATCTCTGGGCCCACTCGGTAATGCCTCATCATAATGAGCTCAGTGTGACCAAGTGGTTGATCACGGGATCATGCATTATGGTACGAGTAAAGTGACTTGCCGGTAACGAGATTGAACGAGGTATTGGGATACGACGATTGAGTCTCGGGCAAGTAACATACCGATTGACAAAGGGAATTGCATACGGGATTGATCGAATCCTCGACATCGTGGTTCATCCGATGAGATCATCGAGGAACATGTGGGAGCCAACATGGGTATCCAGATCCCGCTGTTGGTTATTGATCGGAGAGTCGTCTCGGTCATGTTTGCGTGTCTCCCGAACCCGTAGGGTCTACACACTTAAGGTTCGGTGACGCTAGGGTTGTTGAGATATTAGTATACGGTAACCCGAAAGTTGTTCGGAGTCCCGGATGAGATACCGGATGTCACGAGGAGTTCCGGATTGGTCCGGAGGTGAAGATTTATATATAGGAAGTCAAGTTTCGGCTATCGGGAAGGTTTTCAGGGTAATCGGTATTGTACCGGGACCACCGACAGGGTCCCGGGGGTCCACCGGGTGGGGCAACCTATCCCGGAGGGCCCCATGGGATGAAGTGGGAGGGGAACCAGCCCCAAATGGGCTGGTGCGCCCCCCCCATGGGCCTCCCCTGCGCCTAGGGTTGTAAACCCTAGGGGTGGGGGCGCCCCACTTGGCTTGGGGGGCACTCCACCCCCCTTGGCCGCCGCCCCCCCTTGGAGATTCAATCTCCTAGGGCCGGCGCCCCCCTAGGGGTCCTATAAATAGTGGGGGGGGAGGGAGGGCAGCCGCACCCTAACCCCTGGCGCCTCCCTCTCCCTCCCGTGACACCTCTCCTTCTCGCGGTGCTCGGCGAAGCCCTGTCGAGATCGCCGTAGTTTCCACCACCACGCCGTCGTGCTGCTGGATCTCCATCAACCTCTCCTTCCCCCTTGCTGGATCAAGTTGGAGGAGACGTCTTCCCAACCGTACGTGTGTTGAACGCGGAGGTGCCGTCCGTTCGGCACTAGGTCATCGGTGATTTGGATCACGACGAGTACGACTCCATCAACCCCGTTCTCTTGGACGCTTCCGCGCGCGATCTACAAGGGTATGTAGATGCACTCCCCTCTCCCTTGTTGCTAGATGACTCCATAGATTGATCTTGGTGATGCGTAGAAAATTTTAAAATTCTGCTACGTTCCCCAACATGTTACTCCCACTATGGCACAATGGGAGTAACATAGGTAGTAACATCACATATATCTACATAAATTAAGTAGATGATGTGGCAAGCAATAAATGAAGAAAGAGAGGAAAGTAGTAACATAGCTAGTTACTAGTAGTATGAGTAACATCACATGTACATATCAAGGCAAGATGTGTCTATAGCCTAATAAATGAAGTGTTGCATGTTACCACACATATATGTTACTCCCCACTATAGAGGTACTAATATAGACTAGTAACACATGGGTATGTTACTAGTCTATGTTACTACCCATTTGTGGCTAGTCTGAGTAACATCATACATCTCAAGGCAAGATGAGTCTATAGCCTAATAAATAAAGTGTTGCATGTTACTGCACATATGTTACTCCCCACTATAGAGGTAGTAACATAGACTAGTAACATTCTATGTTACTACCCATTGTCGCTAGTCTTATGTCACTCTATTGTGTACTTACTTGCTCTAATGCATACTATCATAGAGTAGCTAGTATCATATGTAGTACTTTATTTATATTGTCATGCATGACACATAGTAGCATAACATTTATTATGATACGGTTTCATGACATGATACTTAACCCTCTCTTTCTTCATTTAATTAATTCTATGACAACTCATCAAAATTTCCTAGTTGGCATGCATGATACTAGCTATGATACCCCCTTACTATCAGCCTAGCAAAGGTGTATAGATCATTTGTGCGCCACTTTGTGAGTTTTCATCTGTTTGTTCGTGAAGCGGGGAGAAGTTTCAAACATTTCGGCTGCGAGGTGCGGCCACTGGTGTAGGCCTAGTTGGTATTTTAATTACAGAAAATTCAGATGGAGTTCAGACATCATCAAAATCGGTGTGTGCCTATGGCGTGCTCTCATGACCCCGTGGAAAAAAATTGGTAAAGTTTGGCACAAGTTTTGATGACCGCTCCTTCCAAACCGGAGCATCTCACATGAAGGATCATGGTTTTCCAAAATGAGATGTGTCAATTCAAACTCCTGTGGTCGGTGACTTCATCGTTTGGCCTCATAAAAATTTCCATGATACGCAATCACCATTATACCACGGGTTTCATTTTCTGGCGCATTTCAGGTATCATTAGCTATATTTAAGACATTTTTTGAGATTAACATGCATTTTGTGCATAAAAATAAAATTACAATCAGAATTGCATGTGCTGTTGAAAGGGATGAGGATCACCGTTCGATCTAGGAGCATCCAACGGTGCAGACGTACGATCCGTGGGGTTTGGGTTCTGGCTAATCAGAAAGCACGACTCAGATCATGGGCGGGGTGGCGGGGTTTGGTCGGCACACGGCTTTCATCAACGAACCGTGTGCTATTCGCAAACCAGATTGCATGTTTTTGTTCACACATACTGTAGTGAGATCGATTGAGTGTGCTACCTCTATGCATAATAATAATAATAATAATAATAAACATTTCATATTAATTGCCTGAGTTGACGGCATGTCAAGGTCAACATATTAACGATTCTTACATCAACAGAAAATAGGGCATAACTCAGAAATTTAGTACACGCGACAGTTCTAAATTGAACGAATTAAGTTGCAGGGTAGGCATAAAGACTAGTCTTATGGCTTAATTTCCATGTACATGGGGGAACTGGGATCATTAAGTTGACCCCGAATGAACTTGGGGTTTTTGATGATTTTACGCTTCTCTGTTGCACTGGTGCGCGATCCTTGGCTGGCAACTCATCAAATTCATCGTACTCATCCTGATCGACAACATCGTCGACACCCAGTACCCTTGTCTTCCCATGCATCGCTAAATGGCCGTTCTTATGCAAGAGGTCTTCCACAAAGAAAATATGGGTAGCATCGCTGGCAAGAATGAATGGGTCCGCGTGATATGCCATTGTTGTCCTGTTAACACAGGTCTTCCTGTACTCATCAATCCTTACCTGACCAAGAGGGATCCATGCGCACCTGAATAATGCCACCTTAACTTTCACATAGTCAAGCTCCCAAATCTCTTTGATGGTTCCATAGTATACCATTTTATCAGTTTCATTTACAGTCATGCATTCTATTCGAACAGAGCTGTTTTGATACGAGGTCTTCTTATCACGTTCCTTAGTGTAGAATGTGTATCCATTTATGTCATATGCTTGGTACGTCAACACCGTAGGTGATGGATTTTGTGCCAACCACGTAGCAATGTCATCGATGGATCCTTGTGCCAAATGATTCTTCAGCCATTCGGCGTACTTCTTAGTGTGCTCCTTCATCTCCACTTCTGATGAAGGCCTGGAATATTTCTTTTTGCAACATGGATACAATTCTTTCTTGGAGTCCACATCAATGCTTGGCAAATCCTTGTACCCAATCATATCCTTTTCTAGGCCCTCGAAATCTGCAATCATAGAAGCAAAATCTGGCATATCAAGATCGTCGTCATCTGCGTGGACATCTTGGTTTTCCAGTGGGCGTTTCGGCTTTCCGGTGTTCCATTGGTAGGTTGACGCCTCTGCCCCGATGTTAGATTCAACATCCATGTGACATTGATCGGGGTTTGGCATCTCGCTGCCCTGGGTATCTTCATCCATGACCTCCTCTTCACCATGTCTGGTCCAACGTGTATATCCATCCATGAATCCTCTAGAGACTAAGTGCATCTGGACACCTGCAACTTCATGTGACTCTGTATTGGCACAATCAGTACATGGACACAGGATGTAATCCGCATCACCAATTCTCCTCTTTGTACTTTCAGCCAAATTCATGAACTCTGTCACGCCACTGATAAAATCTGTTGTTTTCTGATTCTTCATCCATCGAGATCGTTCCATCTGCAGCAGACGAATGGTAATTAAAAACAAAACAACAACATTAATACACGGATTAACTGCTGCCCAGAGATGCGTGCATAAATCACAAGGTTTTATTTTAATAATTACTGAGGGCGCTCCATGTTGTTATCCAGATGTGCAATGAGAAAAATTAATGGCCAGCTAATTTACACGCAGAGTACTAGTACAACACTACACTTAGGAATTGAATACCTTAATTAAGACACTCACGAAAATAATACCTTAATTAATTAGCCGCGCGGTGACCTCCACCCAGCAGACAGACAAGCGCGATGCGGTGGCACGCTGAGACAGCAGGGTTGAGGAGCAAAGCTTAGTGTGGCTGCCGCCTGAAGTTCGACCTCCACTATCCCCCCATCGACCGCGATGGATGTGCTCGAATCACACCGCCGCCGACCTCGATGGTTGAGCTCCTCCTATCTCCCGCCGCAGACCGAGGATTGACCTCTTCTCCGGTAGTCGCTGCCTAGGCCCGCCGCCATCTCTATATGCAGAGCAGCTGTCTTTTTTACGGATATCGGCGGAGCGGCTGTTTACATGGTATCTCACCGTAACTCAATTATATGGACAAGGTAGTACATCATATACGGTTATGTAACGGCAATCATGTCTAACCTACGTTGTCTTCTCATGCGGTTTGGTGCGGAAATCGTGTGCGACATTGTAATACCCAACACAAACGACATGTACAAACAATGTGCCGTATACAACATATATATATAGTGCCATTAGTAGTTCCCAACTGTTAGCTTATCTCCATAGTTTCCCCATTTGCCCCAAATGCCTACATAGCCTCCAAATTCCCTCGCGTGGTGCTGACATTGGGGGAATGCAGACGAGTGGTGCTGATGGTTTCGGTGCGGCTGCTCCTGCTCGTATCGCCGCCGAGCACTTGCCTAAGGTCATCAGAAGGCAGGTGTACTACGGATCCGAATCGTCCTATCAGGTTCCAATCTATCCCGATCTTTTTTAGCATGTACAAAGTATAGATCCTTGCTGAATCCGTCCTGAATGACCCCCCTGGAAAGCGATCTGCCGCCGGATCCGGAGCTTCACTCTAGACTCCCGCAACACGAGTTCGACTCCGAGTTTTGCGCCACCGAGAAGTACCAAAAGCTGAGTTATGTGCACGGGCACACCCCCGCTCGACGTGTATGCATGGAGGGATTCGACATTGGCAGGCGGTTTCTCAGTTGCCCCTTAGAGGTTAGTGCTAATTAAGTTCATCATTTTACTTCAGTTAAGTCCACTGCTCATCCAGAATAATATTTAACATTGGCAGGGATATGAGGCTTGTGCCTTTGTTAACTGGCTGGATGAAGAATGGCATGGCAGGGCTCGGAGTGTTATCACCAAGCTCGTAGAAGATAACGTAAAGCTGACGAAGAAACTAGCTGATCTGGAATGTACAATCAGTACGATGAAGCAAGAAAGAATCAATCATAGGCAACAGATGAAAGCAAGAGACAAGAAGGAACTAGCATGTGTAGTTGTAGTTGTCGCATTAGCCATGTTCTATGCGCTGTTTGCAATGATGATTAGGGGTTTGTTTGACAGTATTGCTAAAGCACATCTAGATGTGCTCTAAGTAATGCACATCTAGGTCCTATGCCATTGATGTTACGCGAAGATTCGTGCAGATATTTTTCTTTGTCTTTTTTCTTTTCCTTTCTAGTTTGATTATTACTGGCTTTATCAATAAGAAGAGCTCAATGTATTGCTTGCCAACTGTCCTACTCTGTTCGTACCAGTACCAGTGCATAATCCCAAAACCCATTCCTTGTTTTTGTCCTAAAAAACGAAACCAGCCAAATAGCCAATAGGAGTCCTGCGCAACCCTGGGAATTTGGAGCGACTGGGTACAAATAATTACGGTTGATTATATCAGCGGTTAGATAATACGTCAACCCCTGCTTCAATTGGCAGTTCCTCTTCTCTGCATACCCCGCTTAAGTGTCCACCATCTTCATCGTCCCCGGCAGGCCGCGCTACGCACTGGCACACACTCTGCAGCCATGTCGAGCGATAGCGAGGATGACAGTTCGTCCAGCAGTCTAGCGCCCGATGATAGATCAACATCGGAATCATCCCGCTCATCTTCCATGAGTCTGGCGTCGAGCCCAGACCTGGATTATATCCGATTCATGGAAGGGACGCAGCCTCCGGAGTCGTCATACGACAACCAGACGGACGAGGAGCCGTCGGAGGATGAAGAAGAGGACGACGATGATGATGAGGAGGAATGGTCGAACGAGGAGGAGGAGGACGACGACAACAACGACGATGACGACAGCGGCGGTGATGAAAAGCCAATGGTCAGCGACAAGAAGCGTCCTTGCCAAGATGATGTCGCGGGGCCATCCAACAAGAACGACAACAAGAAGAAGGACTAAATTATAACACCCCGGATATGATTTTCCCAATATGTATTCCAACTCTTGCCATTTCCGGCCTTAAGTTATTTTATTTTCTCGGGTTCGGGTTTTTGTCTCCGTGTGTTGTTATCGTTGTCATGCATCTCATATCATGTCATCATGTGCATTGCATTTGCATACGTTTTCGTCTCATGCATTCGAGCATTTTCCCCGTTGTCCGTTTTGCATTCCGGCGCTCCGTTCTCCTCCGGTGGTCATTTCTACCTTTCTTTCGTGTGTGGGGATTAAACATTTCCGGATTGGACCGAGACTTGCCAAGCGGCCTTGGTTTACTACCGGTAGACCACCTGTCAAGTTTTGTACCATTTGGACTTCGTTTGATGCTCCAACGGTTAACCGAGAGACCGAGAAGGCCTCATGTGTGTTGCAGCCCAACACCCCTCCAAGTTGGCCCAAAACCCACCAAAACCCTATCCATAATCTAGAGCGTTCGATCACGATCGCGTGGCCGAAAACCGCACCTCATTTGGACACTCCTAGCTCCCTCTATGTCTATATAAAGACCCCTCCGAAATTCTCCTTCCCCTTCCCCCCGAAACCCTAGATCCACTTTGCATCCGCCACCGTCGGACAAAATCGCCGGGCCGGACTTTGTCCGACCCGCGCCGCCGCCGCCACGTGTCGCCCGCCAGTTGGTCCGCGCCGCCGCCCAACTTCATCGCCGCCGCCGGCCCGGGAGGCCCAGGAGGGGCCCCCGAGGCCCATCTCATCTCGCCGCCGCCCGGGATCCTCTTCCCCGAGGCCGTCCATGTCGCCGCCCGCCACCGACGACCGCCGCCCCGGCTGTCGGCGCGCGCCGCCCCGACCACCGGCGATCGCCGCCCCGGCCGCCGCACCTCACGGCCACCTCGCGGCCACCTCGCCGCCTCCTCGACGCCCCACGCCCGGCCGCATCTCCCTCCGGCGAACTCCCTCCCTCTGGTGAATAGGAACTCCGGCGTCGGCCAACCTCGATCCGTGTGCCGCCGGATCTGGATCTAGAGATTTGGCCCGGTTGACTTTTTATCCCCGAAACCCTAATATTTTGCCTGTGTTCATCGTGTCGTAACTCCTCATCCGTAGCTCCGTTTTGGGCATATAGCATGTCAAAATGTTCGTCTCAGAGAGCACATCATTTCATCTCACTGCATCATTTTCATTTGAGTTCATCTTGATGCCCGAAATGCTGTTGGAAGAATGCTATTTGAGATAATTGTCAGATCTGCTGCTCCAATTAGATATTTGTCATTTTTGCCATGATTAATGTGTGCATGATATGCCCCTAAGCTCTACATGTATTTTTTTATATGTTTTGCCATCTATCCAGAGGTCCAACCCATGTATTTTTGTGATGTGTGTGGTGACTAGTACAAGCTTGCAAAGTGGTGCATTCGTTAATGCTGATTTCAGGGACTTAGCAATTCCACTAAGTCCTTGATCTGTTTATCTCAATATGCCATATGTTCATGTTGTTTCCTAGTGATCCGTGCCTCTTTTGAGGATGATCAGTAAGGATGTTTTGTTAATCTTGTAGTGCTCTATCCATCCATGTCTTTGTTTGCAATTATGGAGCAACCTAGCTTGAGTCAATCGAGCTCTACTTTTGTCATTTCGTGAATCTGGGCAGATTGTCTACTTGTTAGCGATTTTGCCGAGGATGTTGTAGTTGATCCGTGCATGCTATGTTATTGTTCTTGCCATTTCTAGCTTGTATAATGTGTATTCTTGATGTGTGTATGCTTAGATTGTCATGACATGCTCTGTAGTGAGTGCATCGAGCTCGTAAACATGCCTACTTGATATCTGTTTTGCATGCTCCAGTTTTTCACTAAGTCTGTGATCTGATTATGTTTTTGCCATGTTCACATGCTTGCAAATGTATTTTCTGATCCCTTTTGGCTCAAGGTCACTAAGGGACTTTTGTTAAGCTCTTTGAGTAGCTCCATGCCATGCTTTACCTTGCCATGTTCAGGTCCTGTAGCATATAGTTTTCATGCTCCAAAGTGTGCTACCTGATCTGAGATTCCAGACAAGTGTTAATTTCACAAAGTCTGAAATCTGTTTGTCAAATGCATTTTTGCCATGCTTGTTTGAACCTGTTAGTGGATGAATTGGCTGTAGCTCAGTGTTCCTCTTTTCTTAAGCATCATGAATGGATCCCTGCCATGTATTTTGTTGCCATGTTTGAGTGCTGTAGTATGTTCATCTTGTTGCATTTAGATGGCTACATACTGTATATCGCAGACCGGTGCCGTATTTGAATCGCTTGCCATTTCCAAACCGTAACTCCGATTCCGGTGATCTTTATATCATTTTCAAGCGATTTCATCTCACCTTTCTAGTAGCACACTTAGATTTCCAGGTTGAGGTCAGGTTCATTCATTCCTTGTCAAATCTTGCATATGCATCGCATATCGCATCCCGCATAGCATACCATGTTTGCATCATATTGTTTGAGCTTTGCACGTGGTTGATTGTGTCCTTGTTGCTTGTTTGTCTTGTTTGGGTAGAGCCGTGAGATGAGTTCGCTAACGAGGAGCCCGTTGAGTTTGCTTTCAAGGATCCAGTCAACTCTGACAACTTTGCAGGCAAGATGATCATACCCTCGAAATCACTACTATCTTTGCTTTGCTAGATGCTCGCTCTTTTGCTATGCCTATGCTACAATGCCTACCACTTGCTTATCATGCCTCCCAAATTGCCATGTCAAACATCTAACCCACCATGTCCTAGCAAACCTTTGATTGGCTATGTTACCGCTTTGCTCAGCCCCTCTTATAGCGTTGCTAGTTACAGGTGAAGATTGGAGACCGTTCCGTGTTGGAACATTATTTACTTGTTGGGATATCATTATATTATCTTGTTATCTTAATGCATCTATATACTTGGTAAAGGGTGGAAGGCTCGGCCTCTCGCCTAGTGTTTTGTTCCACTCTTGCCGCCCTAGTTTCCGTCATATCGGTGTTATGTTCCTGGATTTTGCGTTCCTTACGCGGTTGGTGATAATGGAAACCCCTTGATAGTTCGCCTTGATTAAAGCTTTTCCAGCAATGCCCAACCTTGGTTTTACCATTTGCCACCTAGCCTCTTTTCCCTTGGGTTTCCGGAGCCCGAGGGTCATCTTATTTTAACCCCCCCCCCCCCGCTGGGCCAGTGCTCCTCTGAGTGTTGGTCCACCTCGTCAGCCGCCGGTGGCCACCAGGGGCAACTCTGGGCTGGCCTACCGGAAGTTTGGACAATCTGAGTATGCCCTGAGAACGAGATATGTGCAGCTCCTATCGGGATTTGTCGGCACATTCGGGCGGTGTTGCTGGATTTGTTTTAACTTGTCGAAGTGTCTTGTAGAACCGGGATACCGAGTCTGATCGGAACGTCTCGGGAGAAGGTCTATTCCTTCGTTGACCGTGAGAGCTTGTCATGGGCTAAGTTGGGACTCCCCTGCAGGGATTTGAACTTTCGAAAGCCGTGCCCACGGTTATGGGCAGATGGGAATTTGTTAATGTCCGGTTGTAGATAACTTGAACCTTAACTTAATTAAAATGAATCAACTGTGTGAGTTACCGTGATGGTCTCTTCTCGGCGGAGTCCGGGAAGTGAACACGGTGTTGGAGTAATGCTTGCCGCGGGTTGCTCTCTAGTTATTCGTTCGCGCTTTGCCTCCTCTTCTTGCTCTCTTTTGCGAACAGGTTAGCTACCATATATGCTAGTCGCTTGCTGCAGCTCCACATATTTACCTTGCCTTACCTATAAGCTTAAATAGTCTTGATCGCGAGGGTGCGAGATTGCTGAGTCCCTGTGGCTCACAGATTACTTCCAAACCAGATGTAGGGCCTGATGACTCCGTTCCAGATGACGCGCTTGAGCTCAAGTGGGAGTTTGACGAGGACTCACGCCGTTACTATGTGTCTTTCCCTGATGATCAGTAGTGGTGCCCAGTTGGGGCGATCGGGACCGTGTCGCATGTTGGGGTTAATTTTTATTTTGGCGCCGTAGTCGGGCCATGAGTGTTTGATTGATGTAATGCTATTTATGTACTTTGATTGACGTGGCGAGTGTAAGCCAACTATGTATCTCCCCTTTTATTATCTATATTACATAGGATGTTGTGAGGATTGCCTAACTTGCGACATTGCTTTCAATGCGGTTATGCCTCTAAGTCGTCCCTCGACACGTGGGAGATATAGCCGCATCGAGGGCGTTACATAAATTAAGCAGACTGTATATATCTCTGTTTATCCTGTCAATCTCATAACAGACGGTTAGTAATATGACATTATCGCCAACAGGTTGGTTTGTTGAACTGGGTGCCCTGACGAGCATAGAATTCACAAAAAAAGACCGTATGGGCTGTCTATAATGATCGCACGCAATTCTGATTACCAACCTATTTGCCGGGTATGACACACATCTTGTTACGCCGAATCGTTTGTGTTCACCTCACTTATTGCAAACGGTTCATCGGAGTGAACTGTGTGCCGTATGTCGCACACACCTTGATCTGGCTGCCCGTTTCTGTTGTTCTGTCTCACCGCAAACAGTTCGTACAAATCAACTGTATGTCCATCATCGCACATGCAACTATAATCTGAATCATGTTTGATGTATCATTCATCGCAAACGTTTTGCATCATTTCTGACGGTTTTCATACAGCACCGTTTGCGATTATTGCATCGCACACACTTTCTCGAAGGGTCTCTGATCATAGTGTCGCGTTAGCAGCATCCTGCAGTAGTGTTATGAATAAACTTGCAACTCCACTGCATGCTTTTAATTCTAATATGTCGCAAGTTATTGATGATGCTACTTCTACTATGAATGATGCTTATGATGATGCTAGTACCTTGCTTGATAATGATGATGTGCCACTTGGTGAATTTCTTGATAAACAAATTGCTAGAGTTATACAACATGATGTTGTTGAATCTGATGATGAGCTTGAAACTGAATCTCCTGAAACACCTGCTAGAACTAGCCTTCCTAGATATGAATTGCCTAAGGTACCGGAAGGTTATGTTATGAGTGAAGAAGCAACTAGAGATATTCTTGCTTGTAATGATAGAGATGATCTAGAGGAATTATTACACAAGTATAAAGAAAAATCTCTGAATGCTAGAATAAATGTGATCCTAAGTTTGCTAACTCACCTATCTTTATTGATGATAAGGATTATGAATTCTCCATCGACCCAGAGTTAATTACTTTGGTTGAATCTGATCCTTTCCATGGTTATGAAACTGAAACTGTTGTGGCACATCTTACTAAGTTGAATGACATAGCTACCCTTTTTACTCATGATGAGAAAACTCGCTATTACTTTATTCTCAAATTATTTCCTTTCTCATTAAAGGGTGATGCTAAAGCTTGGTACAATACTCTTGCTCCTGGTTGTGTGCGTAGTCCCCAGGATATGATTTATTACTTCTCTGGAAAATATTTTCCTGCTCATATGAAACAAGCTGCCTTACAGGAAATATTTAACTTTGTGCAAACCAAAGAAGAGAGTCTCCCATAAGCTTGGGGAGTCTATGCCAGTTACTTAATGCTTTACCTGACAATCCTCTTAAGAAAAATGAAAAACTTGATATCTTCTATAATGGACTAACCGATGCTTCTAGGGACTTCCTAGATAGTTGTGCTGGTTGTGTTTTCAGGGAACGAACTGTTGGACAAGCTGAAGAATTATTGAATAACATATTGAAAAATTATGATGATTGGACTATTCCTGAACCACCGCCTAAACCCACTCCGAAGAAGAGGGGTATATTATATCTCAGTCCCGAAGATATGCAAGAGGCAAAGAAATCTATGAAGGAAAAAGGTATTAAAGCTGAGGATGTTAAAATTTTACCTCCTATTGAAGAAATACATGGGCTTAATACACCATCAATGCCTAAGGTGGTAGAGGTAAATTCTCTTATGAATCTTAATGATAGTGATAATCCTCACAATATGCATCCTAGTCAATGCATTTATGAGTTTGAAAACTATATTAGAAAACAAGGTCACTTCAATGCAAATGTTATGAAACAATTGAAATATAATTCTGATATGATTGCTCGCTTGAGTGACTTGTTGTTTAGAATATCAAATGATGTTAGAGGTGTTGGAAAACATGCTTCTATGGATCGAACTCAATTAGAACAAGTTGCTAAATCACAAAGAGAATTGCTTGATGAAATGAATCATAATATGCATGAGTTTGCTGTTAGAGTTGCAACTAGAGGAGGTAAAATGACTCAGGAACCACTTTATCTGGAGGGACACCCTAAAGGAATTGAACAAGATTCACAAAGAGCTAACACTAGTGCACCTAGTCCTTCTAGGAAGAAAAAGAAAAATAAGAATGATAGGACTTCACATGCTCCTAGTGAACTTGAAATAGAAAAACCTATTGATAATGATAATGATTTTTCTATCTCTGATGCTGAAACTCAATCTGGAAATGAACACTCACCTAATGATAATGAAAAAGATAATGATGAGGTTCATGAAGACTCTCAACCAACCAATGAAAAAGAACCAGATAATGATGTTGAGATAGAACCACCCGTTGATCTTGATAACCCACAACCTAAAAATAAAAGATATGACAAAAGAGACTTTGTTGCTAGAAAACATGGTAAAGAAAACTTGATCAGAAGTTTCATGATCATCATCATTAGCTTCCTCATTAATTGGTGTAAGAATCACTGGAACTGATTTCTGTGACGAACTACTTTCCAATAAGGGAGAAGGTACAGTTACCTCATCAAGTTATACTTCCCTCCTTCTCACTTCTTTTGAGAGAAACTCCTTCTCTAGAAAGGATCCATTCTTAGCAACGAATATCTTGCCTTGGATATGTGATAGAAGGTGTACCCAACAGTCTCCTTTGGGTATTCTATGAAGACACATTTCTCCGATTTGGGTTCAAGCTTAGTCGGTTGAAGCTTTTTCACATAAGCATCGCAACCCCAAACTTTAAGAAACGATAACTTGGGTTTCTTGCCAAACCATAGTTCACAAGGTGTCGTCTCAACGGATTTCGATGGTGTCGTATTTAATGTGAATGCAGCCGTCTCTAAAGCATAACCCCAAAACGATAGCGGTAAATCAGTAAGAGACATCATAGATCACACCATATCTAATAAAGTGCGGTTACGATGTTCAGACACACCATTACGCTGTGGTGTTCCAGGTGGCGTGAGTTGCGAAACTATTCCGCATTGTTTTGAATGAAGACCAAACTCATAACTCAAATATTCACCTCCACGATCAGATCGTAGAAACTCAATTTTCTTGTTACGATGATTTTCCACTTCACTCTAAAATTCTTTGAACCTTTCAAATGTTTCAGACTTATGTTTCATCAAGTAGATATACCCATATCTGCTCAAATCATCTGTGAAGGTCAGAAAATAACGATACCCGTCGCGAGCATCAACACTCATCGGACCGCATACATCAGTATGTATTATTTCCAATAAGTCTGTTGCTCGCTCCATTGTTTCAGAGAACGCAGTCTTAGTCATCTTGCCCATGAGGCATGGTTCTCAAGCATCAAGTGATTCATAATCAAGTGATTCCAAAAGCCCATCAGCATGGAGTTTCTTCATACGCTTTACACCAATATGACCTAAACGGCAGTGCCACAAATAAGTTGCACTATCATTATTAAACTTATATTTTTTGGCTTCAATACTATGAATATGTGTATCACTACTATCGAGATTCAATAAAATAGACCACTCATTAAGGGTGCATGACCATAAAAGATATTACTCATATAAATAGAACAACCATTATTCTCTAATTTAAATGAATAATCGTCTCGCATCAAACAAGATCCAGATATAATGTTCATGCTTAACGCTGGCACCAAATAACAATTATTCAGGTCTAAAACTAATCCCGAAGGTAGATGTAGAGGTAGCGTGCCGACCGCGATCACATCGACTTTGGAACCATTTCCCACGCGCATCGTCACCTCATCCTTATCCAATCTTCTCTTAATCCGTAGCCCCTGTTTCGAGTTGCAAATATGAGCAACAGAACCAGTATCAAATACCCAGGCGCTACTGCGAGCATTAGTAAGGTACACATCAATAACATGTATATCAAATATACCTTTCACTTTGCCATCCTTCTTATCCACCAAATACTTGGGGCAGTTCCGCTTCCAGTGACCAGTCCCTTTGTAGTAGAAGCACTCAGTCTCAGGCTTAGATCTAGACTTGGGCTTCTTCACTTGAGCAGCAACTTGCTTGCCGTTCTTCTTGAAGTTCCCCTTCTTCCCTTTGCCCTTCTTCTTGAAACTACTGGTCTTGTTGACCATCAACACTTGATGCTCCTTGTTGATTTCTACCTCCACAGCTTTTAGCATGGTGAAGAGCTCGGGGATTGTCTTATCCATCCCTTGCATATTATAGTTCATCATGAAGCTTTTGTAGCTTCGTGGCAGTGATTGAAGAACTCCGTCAATGACACTATCATTAGGAAGATTAACTCCCAGTTGAGTCAAGTGGTTGTGGTACCCAGACATTCTGAGTATATGTTCACTGATAGAACTATTCTCCTCCATTTTGCAGCTGTAGAACTTATTGGAGACTTCATATCTCTCAATCCGAGCATTTTCTTGAAATATTAACTTCAACTCCTGGAACATCTCATATGCTCCATGACGTTCAAAACGTCGTTGAAGTCCCGATTCTAAGCCGTAAAGCATGGCACACTGAACTATCGAGTAGTCATTAGCTTTGCTCTGTCAGACTATAACACCCCCAGTGTCATGCTACAGTAACCCTCTGTGATTAAACTAATCATTTTTCCAAACAGTGCTTAATCACCTTTGTTCAATATCCCATTTGAAATTCCAGTCAATTCAAATTCAAGTGAAGTTTGAAGTTGCTCAAAAGTTGCTGGAAAAATGTTCATCATTTGTCAAAAATTCCATAACAATTATTTGTTAAGGAACACAACATCATCATCAACTCTAAATGGTCCTAATGCATTTTAACAGAGCAAAAATAGCCTTTAAAATGCCCTTTTATTTATTGTGTAAATTCAATTGAACTCCAAAAATGCCCAAACTTATTGTGGCAGTGCTGGATATTGCAAAGTAATTATGTGACCAAGTTTCACATTTTTGCAAAATCTTATGGAAGCTCAAAATATTACTAAACCCCTTTCTGTAAAAAGAAAAGAGCAAAAGAAAAAGAAAAAGAAGCCCCCTTCCCTGTTCCCCTTGGCTCTAGCCCACCAGGGCAAAACCAGCAGGCCGGCCCACTTACCCCTTCCCCTACCTCCTGTTCATCCCCGTGCGGTGGTCGACCGAGGCACGTCCGTCGCCGCAGATGACCATGTGTCGGCCATCCGCCGCTCCCCAGCGTGGATAAGGCGCGCCCTGGCTCTCTCCCCTCCTAACCCTAGCGCCCACTCTCACCTCTCCCTCTCCCTGGAGCTCGCCCACCCCTCCCTTCTCTCTGCCGAGCACAACCGAGCGTGGCCGCCGCCACATCTCCGTCGACCCCGCAGCCACCAAGCCCTTCCGACCCCGCCGATCTGTCCGGGAGCCCCAGCGCCGTCGACCCCTTCGTCTGGTGTCGTTGGATCAAGTCGGGGAGCAGCACAGCAACGACGGCAACCCGATCCCCTTCTCCGGCCATCGCGACGCCGCCGCCTCGATTCGCTGCACCGAGTCCTCCCCGAGCACGCTGCCGTCCTCCTACAGCCTCGCTGTGAGCTCCTTCCCCTCCTCCCCCTGTCCAATCGCCCTCGCGCGCCTCCTAGCTAGCTCGCCACCGTCGCCTGAGCGCGTTGCCGCCGACGAGCTCAGCGCCGTGGCCATGGGCGCCTTCACATGAGGCCGACCACCGCATCGTGCTCTTGGGGTTCCCAGGGGCCCAACGCGCGCGTCCGTTGCTCTCGCCGAGCCCCGTAGCGCCGACCCCGTGCTCCGACCGGATGCGCCTCCGCGTAGCTCGTCGCCGGCGTCGTTCCGGTGACCTTTTGGTCTTTTGCTCGCGCCCATCTTGCTCACGCGTGCACGTAGGCCTCGCCCCGCTCTCTGGATAACCCGAACTCGCGCCGTACCACCGCTGTCGTTGCTCGCCCGAAGCACCTCGCCGCCGGCGAGCTCTAAGCGCTCGCCCCCGTCCGTTCCAGCCACTCCGGCCACCACCGTTCGATGCACGATGCCGAGCCGCGTTGAACGTGCCCAGCCACAACCCCGCAGACCCCCTATGCGCGAAATCCGCGCCCCTCCCGAGCCGCGCCGCCACGTTTGGCTTGCCGGAGTCAATTCCGACGCGTCTCCGGCCGGTGTCCGATGTGGTGTCCACGTGGCACCACCTGGGCCACTGACTGGTGGGCCCAGGGACCCCCCTTGACCTATTGACTTGGGTCAACACTGACGTGGACGCCCCCAATGCCATTGACATGTGGGCCCTGCACTAATTAAACAGGTTTTATAAATAGACAAAATGCTAATTAGTCTGTTAATTAGTTTAATCACTAATTAGTCGCTGACTAATGGGGCCCACACCCCTAACTACTACTGTTAGTCAAGTTAATCCACTGTTAACCCACAAAGGCTGACATGTGGATCCCGGTGGCCCCACTGGTCAGGTTTGACCTGGTCAGTGTGGCTGTTGACTGCTGACGTCACACCCATGTCATACTGATGTCATATTTCCTTTTCTGTTAATTTGAATAATTCCAGAAAAGGCTTTAAACTTTAGAAATTCATAGTAATTAAACCATAGCTCGGTGTTTTCTATATGAAAGTTGCTCAGAAAAATCCAATGAATCAGAATACGCGGTCCGTTCATCTATCACATGCCCCTAGCATGCTGAACATGGAACCGTCCCCTCTCTTTCATCTGTCCGGAATCCGCCTAACGCCGGGAATTCATCCTCGGATGTTTATCCCCTTCGTCCGCAACGTGTAGTACTATGTTAGGGCAACCCTAGCTCTGCCTGTCGTCATGTTGTGCCTTGTGATGCATTGTTTGCTCTGTATTTACTGTTTCTTCCCCCTCTTCTCTCCGGTAGACCCCGAGACCGATGATGTCGCTGTGATCGACTACGGCACCGACGACCCCTCCTTCTTGTCTGAGCAACCAGGCAAGCAAACCCCCTTTGAGCATTCTGATATTACCCATTTCTTTCCCTCTCATGCTTGCATTAGAACTGCTACTGCTTTCTGTATGATCCTACTCTGATGCATAGCCTGTTGTTGTTACCTGCTTATCCTAAACTGCTTAGGATAGGTTGGTTAGTGATTCATCAGTGACCCCCACCTTGTCCTTGTTGCCCCTGCTTCATCATTGAAGACCCGATCAACGGGATCGAAGACCAGGCCCCGACACCGCACATCACCCCCCTAGTTGTACGACTCTATAGAGTTACCATCGAGTGCCGAGGGTGGAACCTCTCACACCACTCCTGATGAGATCTCTATAGTGTAGCTAACTGGTCGAGGTCATCGAGGGTGATTTTCTCCTTAACCACTCCCGTTACGGCTTTGTCGTGCAACCCCTCAAGTGTGAACCTCGAGGGTGGATCCTCTTACGTTCACCTTGATGATAACATTGAGTGGAATTCTCCGGGGGTGATTCCTCGCATTTTCCCTTTGGTGTGAGACACACAGTTACTATGGTTACTATGACTTTACACTGAGCCATGTTACTAAAGACGGGTCGTCCCCGAGGGGTACCCGCGCGGGCTTAATAGCGAGTGATGTGGAGTCGGGCGGACCTGGAAGGTGCCCGCGAGATACTTACGAGGCGTGGTCGGGCATTCTTAGCCCTTGTCGCAAGTACTCGAGACGGGGCGACGGGGTCACATCGATCGTGAGTCTCTGCTCGTTACCGCGTGTTCCTAATCCACTACGATTTGGATATTTGATCCGAGGGGCCTCTGGCCTGATAGCACTAACCATCACGTGGGCATAGTATGGGTGTTCTGCGTCGTATACATCAGCCGAAGCTTAATAGACGTCAGCGACTGAGCGGCGCGCGCCGGGTTGCACTGCGTAAGCTCCTTCCTTGTTGAAGGATGTAGCTAGGTCTGCTCACCGGCCGCATACGCAATGTGCAGGGGTTCCCGGGGAGATGGCCCATGACCCCTGGGGGCATAGGTTTAGTCCGGCGTGCTGGCCTCTCTATTAAGCCTAGGTCGGGTTGCGGCGTATTGTTTGGCCGAGGCCGGGCATGACCCAGGAAAGTGTGTCCGGCCGGAGTTAATCGAGCGTGGTGGGTAAGTTGGTGCACCCCTGCAGGGAAGAAAACATCTATCGATAGCATGTCCTACGGTAACGGATACTTGGAGTTGTATCCCGATCGATACAACTAGAACTGGATACTTGTGATGAGAAATGGATGGATATGAGAATTGGATTGTGATGATAACTGGATAGTATGGCTATGGGATTGCTTTCTCGCAGGGAGTCGAGAAAGGATCTCTGGCCGAGGTTGATAACACTTCTACTACTTTACTTTATGCTACTCTACTCCCTCCTGTTGCTACAAGATGGTGGTTTCCAGAAGATGCTAGTCTTCGATAGGCTAGGATTTTCCCTTCCCTTCTGGCATTCTGCGGTTTAGTCCACAGATACAACCCATTCCTTTGATACAGATGCATACTTAGTTTAGATCTGATGTAAGTCTTGCGAGTACTTTGGATGAGTACTCACGGTTGCTTTGCTACTTGTTTTTACCCCATACCCGATTGTTGCGACCAGATGACGGATCCCAGGAGCCAGACGACGCCACTAATAACTGCTACTAACCGGAGGATGCCAACTACTACGTGAAGACCGCAGACGACTAGGAGTAGTTGGGAGGCTCCCAGGCAGGAGGCCTTGCCTTTTCGATCGTTGTTGCTTTTGTGCTAGCCTTCTTAAGGCAATCTTGTTTAACTCATGTCTGTACTCAGATATTGTTGCTTCCGCTGACTCTTGTGTATTCGAGCTTATGTATTCTAGCCTTTGAGGCCCCTGGCTTGTAATATAAAGCTTGTATTATTTTAATTTGTGTCTAGAGTTGTGTTGTGATATCTTCCCGTGAGTCCTTGATCTTGATCGTACACATTTGTGTGTATGATTAGTGTACGATTGAATCGAGGGCGTCACAACTTGGTATCAGAGCCGACTGCCTGTAGGTAGCCCCCTTTCCAACTCCTTGGACGAAGTTGAGTCTAGTCACTACAAAACTTTTACTAACATGGTTGTGTGGCTTACGGGCCCACGTCGCCATATGGGTGGTATTAGGATCTTTTATTCCTCGTCTATACTCTAGGACTTTGATCTCTCTTCTATTCGGGTTAAATGGTTTTACTAACTCAAACATTAGGATCTCGTGATCACATCCGCCCGGTGAGCCCCTTATTTCAAATGATCGCCTGCTGCATTAGAAGATTCCAAAGATACTCTACGATATTCTCTCGAGGCTTTCTGCCTGATGCCTTTGCAATTCCCTACCACCGAGATATCCTTATGGATAACTACACACACTTGCCAATCTTACATTCTATCCCGTTGATCTTGTTATTACAGGATGCCCTGAACAGCTCTTCTTTTTCCGAGAATCCCTGAGCTTACTGCCTTGCACTTCCTTGTCAACTGAATACCCCTACGGATAACCTTGTGCACCTATCGAGTATCTGCTCATCCTCAGTTGACTCATGTACTTCACAAAAGTCTTCGTAATACCATTCGTTCTTGTGAAAATCCACAACAGCCTATTGTTCTTGAATTTCTTGCTTGCTTGCGTTGTGGTTAATACCATAAGTCTAGTAATCTTATTGTCAGCCATTGTCATTATCATTTTGAGTCCGTTGATACAATATGTTGCGAATGCTCGCAATCCTCAATCAGATCCTAGAATTCATCCTTCCGACTCTGACGTCATTTTAACATGTGCTGAATCTCGATCAATCAAATCGCCATCGATTGTACCCCTAAGGCTATTCTACCTATCCATCCCTAATCAGAGCATTGCTTCTGATCCCTTCTCTTGGAAGTCATAATTCCTTTGCAATTGGGCTTTGAGTTAGTCAGTTGTTTCTATAATCTGATCTCCTTGCATTCTTTCTTCCTCTGGTTGAGTACTGATGCTCACATCAGATCCCTTGTGGACCACCAGACCCCCTTTTTTCGGATTTTATCCGACAACGTCCTTCATATTCAGTAACCTTGTAGCCTTTTCCTTGGATACATAATGCTTTTGGTAAATTGTATCCTCCGCTTTCTCAAGCATGCTCTACTACCGAGCTTGTGTTATTTATTCTTGAAATTTATGATATATGTTCCTAAGATGCCCCGATGGGTTGAACCTATGCCTTCCCTAGTCTGTGTGAACTCGAAAGTTATGCGGATTATACTCTACTGGCTTTTCGTCAGATAAAATTTCAATTCTACAACTTCATCAAGAGCGAGAAGTAAAATGAAAGGTTATGCATTGTAGAAGTGGGAGTCGAACCTGAACCTTGTGTTCATGCCCACGGACATGATGCGGGACTTATCATGAAAGCTTCTTGCAAGGATATTTAATCATTTGAATAATTCGTCTGGTATCGTGAATTGGATCCCTTGTAGTTATGGTCCCGACCATATTTCCTCCTTGATCCCATTTACTGGGTAAGTTACAATTACTTATCCTCTACAAATCATTCCCCCCGTCCAACCTCTACTCCGATTTACCTTCTGGCATTACACCTAGTACTTGATACTGGGAAGCTTTATACCCCATCGCATCATTCCTAGCCTGAACGGCTATATTTTTATCATGTCAACTTTTTAACTGTGCTACCTGGTCCTTATGCCCAGAGCAACTTCCGACGATGAGCTAAGCTTACGTCGATCTTCCTCATCTTATCATTTCGCCTTGAACGACAAGCTTAATTTCGAGTTTGTGTCGTACTCATGGTTCCAATAGCCTTTCGCTTCATCATTCCTTTGACTGGATGTCATCGCCGATCAATTACATCTTCATGAAATCTCTCGACAAATGTGTCGTGATCATCATCAACATTCTGAGCTTTTCCAGGAAATCAAACAAATTAATGAGGAGAAATACAATCCTTCCCCTCGATGATTTATGTTATCATCGACACCATTCTTGCCTTCCCCAACACAAACTTGTTCATATAAATTTTGGAAATACATCCTTTTTGGCATGCCGATGGATTGTGGTTGAGCCCGTCAGACACACTCTTATCTTTTCCCTACTAAAATTGTATGACTTATTTTCTAGGTTGTTTCCGATGGATCCTTGGTGTATCCAAAGTCTGACCTTTGCTTGAAACCATGTCAATGCTATCTCGAAGCATGTCTGTGGTAGTCCGTTCTCCAATGAGAACATTTGAAGCATGATACTAAATTTTATTTATCAATTATCCAAACACCATGGTATGGGTAATGTCATGTAATTTCTTTCCCTTTACCTAATTGGTTATCTACTTACTATCCTTTCATGGATATCATCCTCTGTTTGTCCTTGGGAAGGATATACTCCTGATAATTGTGTTTAAATACAATTTCCTTTCCATTGTTCTGATTAATATACTAATCATATTTTCCTTTCCATTCTTTTGTTTAACCTTTCCGGTAAACTAACTTATCTCAGTAGAGATAATTTCCTACTTATGTAAACACCTCGGTGTACAATTTGTCAGTAATACCATGTTACTATTGTTGATGACATTTCGGTAACCACCGATGGACGAGAACTTTGCCTATTGGTCTGCCTCGTTTCAATGAGGAGGAAAGTAGTTCTCTTCGTCCCTCGCCCTTGGTACCAACGTTGTTGGCAACATAATTGACAGTCTATCATCTGCCATGCCTTGCTATCGGCCCCCTTTCTACTTTAAACCCACTTGGTGGGCCCATAACCCATAGTTCCACAGGATCGAAACCTGACTCTCTTCTACAACCTTGATTCTGAAGTATACTTTCAACTTGGCTTCATATGTAATTTACGAGCCACCTTCCCTCAATTATTCTACTCCGGTGTCAGACGCTATATTTATTCCGTTGCTCTGAACCCCTCTCACACATTGTTTCAGGCATCGAACATTTGCCTACTGCTTAAAAATTCTCATGCCTACTTTAATTCTCTCGAGGTATTTCTAGAGTTCCAACTCGAGAGATACTCATATGTTCATTCATGGGTTAACCCCATATGATTACCCTTATAGCATTCTATCGTTGCTGAGCTCCCCCTTACGTATTCGTAAGTATGATGAAGACCCCGAAGTAAGGGTGATGATTTCATCTTGATGACCTGGAGTAGAGAAATAAAGACATCAACGGAAGGGAATGACCTCTTCGAGGAGAGCAACGAAGACCGTGAAGACTCGTTAGAATTTCGTAACCAACTCTTTCCCCCTTACTCCACCCCTTAAATCTCGGGATGAGATTTCTTGTAGTGGAGGAGATTTGTAACACCCCCAGTGTCATGCTACAGTAACCCTCTGTGATTAAACTAATCATTTTTCCAAACAGTGCTTAAGCACCTTTGTTCAATATCCCATTTGAAATTCCAGTCAATTCAAATTCAAGTGAAGTTTGAAGTTGCTCAAAAGTTGCTGGAAAAATGTTCATCATTTGTCAAAAATTCCATAACAATTATTTGTTAAGGAACACAACATTATCATCAACTCTAAATGGTCCTAATGCATTTTAACAGAGCAAAAATAGCCTTTAAAATGCCCTTTTCTTTATTGTGTAAATTCAATTGAACTCCAAAAATGCCCAAACTTTTTGTGGCAGTGCTGGATATTGCAAAGTAATTATGTGACCAAGTTTCACATTTTTGCAAAATCTTATGGAAGCTCAAAATATTACTAAACCCCTTTCTGTAAAAAGAAAAGAGCAAAAGAAAAAGAAAAAGAAGCCCCCTTCCCAGTTCCCCTGGGCTCTAGCCCACCAGGGCAAACCCAGCAGGCCGGCCCACTTACCCCTTCCCCTACCTCCTATTCATCCCCGTGCGGTGGTCGACCGAGGCACGTCCGTCGCCGCAGATGACCACGTGTCGGCCATCCGCCGCTCCCAAGTGTGGATAAGGCGCGCCCCGGCTCTCTCCCCTCCTAACCCTAGCGCCCACTCTCCCCTCTCCCTCTTCCTGGAGCTCGCCCACCCCTCCCTTCTCTCTGCCGAGCACAACCGAGTGTGGCCGCCGCCACATCTCCGTCAACCCCGCGGCCACCGAGCCATTCCGACCCCGCCAATCTATCCGGGAGCCCTAGCGCCGTCGACCCCTTCGTCTGGTGTCGTTGGATCAAGTCGGGGAGCAGCACAGCAACGACGGCGACCTGATCCCCTTCTCCGGCCATCGCGACGCCGCCGCCTCGATTCGCTGCACCGAGTCCTCCCCGAGCACGCTGCTGTCCCCCTACAGCCTCGCTGTGAGCTCCTTCCCCTCCTCCCCCTCTCCAATTTCCCTCGCGCGCCTCCTAGCTAGCTCGCCACCATCGCCCGAGCGTGTTGCCGCCGACGAGCTCGGTGCCGTGGCCATGGGCGCCTTCACATGAGGCCGAGCGCCGCATCGTGTTCCTGGGGTTCCCAGGGGCCCAACGCACGCGTCCGTTGCTCTCGCCGAGCCCCGTAGCGTCGACCCCGTGCTCCGACCGGATGCGCCTCCGCGTAGCTCGTCGCCGGCGTCGTTCCGGCGACCTTTTGGTCTTTTGCTCGCACCCATCTTGCTCGCGCGTGCACGTAGGCCTCGCCCCGCTCTCTGGATAGCCCGAACTCGCGCCGTACCACCGCTGTCGTTGCTCGCCCGAAGCACATCGCCGCAGGCGAGCTCGAAGCGCTCACCCCCGTCCGTTCCAGCCACCACTGTTTGATGCGCGACGCCGAGCCGTGTCGAACACGCCCAGCCACAACCTCACAGACCCCCTGTGCGTGAAATCTGCGCCCCTCCCGAGCCGCGCCGCCGCGTTTGGCTCGCCGGAGTCAACTCCGGCGCGTCTCCGGCCGGTGTCCGACGTGGCGTCCACGTGGCACCACCTGGGCCACTGACTGGTGGGCCCAGGGGCCCCCCTTGACCTGTTGACTTGGGTCAACACTGACGTGGCCGCCCCCAATGCTATTGACATGTGGGCCATGCGCTAATTAAACAGGTTTTATAAATAAACAAAATGCTAATTAATCTGTTAATTAGTTTAATCACTAATTAGTCGCTGACTAATGGGGCCCACACCCCTAACTACTACTGTTAGTCAAGTTAATCCACTGTTAACCCACAGAGGTTGACATGTGGATCCCGGTGGCCCCACTGGTCAGGTTTGACCTGGTCAGTGCGGCTGTTGACTGCTGACGTCACACCTATGTCATACTGATGTCATATTTCCTTTTCTGTTAATTTGAATAATTCCAGAAAATGCTTTAAACTTTAGAAATTCATAGTAATTAAACCGTAGCTCGGATGAAAATGTTTTCTATATGAAAGTTGCTCAAAAAAATCCAACGAATCCGAACACGCGGTTCGTTCATCTGTCACATGCCCCTAGCATTCTGAACATGGAACCGTCCCCTCTCTTTCATCTGTCTGGAATCCGCCTAACGCCGGGAATTCATCCTCGGATGTTTATCCCCTCCGTCTACAACGTGTAGTACTACGTTAGGGAAACCCTAGCTCTGCCCATCGTCATGTTGTGCCTTGTGATGCATTGTTTGCTCTGTATTTACTGTTTCTTCCCCCTCTTCTCTCCGGTAGACCCCGAGACCGATGACGTCGCTGTGATCGACTACGTCACCGACGACCCCTCCTTCTTGTCTGAGCAACCAGGCAAGCAAACCCCCTTTGAGCATTCCGATATTGCCCATTTCTTTCCCTCTCATGCTTGCATTAGAACTGCTACTGCTTTCTGTATGATCCTACTCTGATGCATAGCCTGTTGTTGTTACCTGCTTTCATACCTTACCTGCTTATCCTAAACTGCTTAGTATAGGTTGGTTAGTGATTCATCAATGACCCCCACGTTGTCCTTGTTGCCCCTGCTTCATCATTGAAGACCCGATCAACGGGATTGAAGACCAGGCCCCGACACCGCACATCACCCCCCTAGTTGTACGACTCTATAGAGTTACCATCGAGTGCCGAGGGTGGAACCTCTCACACCACTCCTGATGAGATCTCTATAGTGTAGCTAACTGGTCGAGGTCATCGAGGGTGATTTCCTCCTTAACCACTCCCGTTACGGCTCTGTCGTGCAACCCCTCAAGTGTGAACCTCGAGGGTGGATCCTCTTACGTTCACCTTGATGATAACATCGAGTGGAATTCTTGGGGGTGATTCCTCGGGTTTTCCCTTTGGTGTTAGACACACAGTTACTATGGTTACTATGACTTTACACTGAGCCATGTTACTAAAGACGGGTCGTCCCCAAGGGGTACCCGCGCGAGCTTAATAGCGAGTGATGTGGAGTCGGGCAGACCTGGAAGGTGCCCGCGAGATACTTACGAGGCGTGGCCAGGCATTCTTAGCCCTTGTCGCAAGTACTCGAGACGGGGCGACGGGGTCACATCGATCGTGAGTCTCTACTCGTTACCGCGCGTTCCTAATCCACTACGATTTGGATATTTGATCTGAGGGGCCTCTGGCCTGATAGCACTAACCATCACGTGGGCATAGTATGGGCGTTCTGCGTCGTATACATCAGCCGAAGCTTAATAGACGTCAGCGACTGAGCGGCGCGCGCCGGGTTGGACTGCGTAAGCTCCTGCCTTGTTGAAGGAGGTAGCTAGGTCTGCTCACCGGCCGCGTACGCAACGTGCAGGAGTTCCCGGGGAGATGGCCCATGACCCCTGGGGGCATAGGTTTAGTCCGGCGTGCTGGCCTCTCTATTAAGCCTAGGTCGGTTGCGGCGTATTGTTTGGCCGAGGCCGGGCATGACCCAGGAAAGTGTGTCCAGCCGGAGTTAATCGAGCATGGTGGGTAAGTTGGTGCACCCCTGCAGGGAAGAAAACATCTATCGATAGCTTGTCCTACGGTAACGGACACTTGGAGTTGTATCTCGATCGATACAACTAGAACTGGATACTTGTGATGAGAAATGGATGGATATGAGAATTGGATTGTGATGATAACTGGATAGTATGGCTCTGGGATTGCTTTCTTGCAGGGAGTCGAGAAAGGATCTCTGGCCGAGGTTGATAACACTTCTACTACTCTACTCCCTCCTGTTGCTACAAGATGGTGGTTTCCAGAAGATGCTAGTCTTCGATAGGCTAGGCTTTTCCCTTCCCTTCTGGCATTCTGCAGTTTAGTCCACAGATACAACCCATTCCTTTGATACAGATGCATACTTAGTTTAGATCTGATGTAAATCTTGCGAGTACTTTGGATGAGTACTCACGGTTGCTTTACTACTTCTTTTTCCCCCATACCCGATTGTTGCGACCAGATGACGGATCCCAGGAGACAGATGACGCCACTGATAACTGCTACTACCCGGAGGATGCCTACTACTACGTGAAGACTGCAGACGACTAGGAGTAGTTGGGAGGCTCCTAGGCAAGAGGCCTTGCCTTTTCGATCGTTGTTGATTTTGTGCTAGCCTTCTTAAGGCAATCTTGTTTAACTCATGTCTGTACTCAGATATTGTTGCTTCTGCTGACTTTTGTGTATTCGAGCTTATGTATTCGAGCCTTCGAGGCCCCTGGCTTGTAATAGAAAGCTTGTATTATTTTAATTTGTGTCTAGAGTTGTGTTGTGATATCTTCCCGTGAGTTCTTGATCTTGATCGTACACATTTGCGTGTATGATTAGTGTACGATTGAATCGAGGGCGTCACACAGACGTTCATAACATCTGGAGTTGCTCCTGCAGCGGGCTTTGCACCTAGCGGTGCCTCCAGAACATAATTTTTCTGTGCAGCAATGAGGATAATCCTCAAGTTACGGACTCAGTCCGTGTAGTTGCTATCATCATCTTTCAACTTAGTTTTCTCTACACTACTAGGAAAATGATTTTTAACGACGGGGTATGTGGTTGTTAAAAGTTAGAATGTGGTCGTTGAAAGTCATTAACGACGACAATTTTGTGGTCGTAATAGGCTCCGTCGTTAAAAGTATAACGACCATATACTTTTTCCCATTGTTATTTTGTAACAACAAGAGAGTGTGTCGTCGTTAATTTTGAGAGAATAACGACCACAGTTTGTGTATTAGTGACCACTTTTCTCATTGCTAAAATTGTTTTGATTGATGCTAAATGTTACTCCCTCTATCCCAAAATGTAAGACGTTTTTTTTACCACTTTAGCTTTTCTCTCAACTTTTAAAGATTAGCGACCACACCAATTAGGCAATTAAAGAATCTGAACAACCAAAGTATCGTAGCCCTGATTTTATTGATCAAAACCATATATATTGAACATGATCCTCACATACATTTCTGGAGATAAAATACCATTCAGAAATTATGAACCCCAAAACTCTCTAGACAACCATTGTAGTTGTTCATCTCTAACAAGAAATCATGCAACAACTAGAAAATAGATTTTCTTTTCATAATCTTCGGCCATGACACACCATCATCAGTCCTTGTACTTAAGTGCATATCATTCTTCACCAATTACTATAGCACCTCTTGATGCTTGTATTACGGTGGACCATCAGTTCTACAAAAACATAATTGATTTGTAAGTCAGATATATTTACCTCTTAGGGATTCGGCCAAATTAAATCAAAAGAGGAAATTGTACACAAAAGTGTGTTAGTTATAAGTAGTATATATTATGTACACCTAATATATTTTCAGAGATTGATGCTCAATAATCAAGCGATGCTTACATCGACCCATCTCCAGAAATTGGAGTCAATAGGCCATCCATGGAAGAGGTCATTCTGCAATCATCAGACACATTAAATATTCTTTTTAGTTGAGAAGACAAGACAAAATTTTCAATCGTGTACACGATAATAAGAACTTAGGTAGCCAAACCCATGGTCCTTCCTTTCAGATCTTTCAAGTAGAGAAAATGTAAATATGTGTTGATCACAAGTGTAGGCACTTACCTGGATCATGTGCAACACCCATCTCCAAGAATCCCTTGAGAAGACTGGTATCATCTATCACCTGTACGACCCTGCATCCATGTTTGCATCTACACTTTCAAAATGAAAAAATGCAAAAAAAATGGTGCAGTGAAGAATACAATTAGTTAATCACATGTTGCACGGCTGCTTGTGGACGTCCCAGCAATGCTCACGCCTAGATCTGTTCTGTTCATGGCATGACAAAGACGACCAGTCAAATTCAGAATCTGCTATAACATGTTGTACTGTGCATCATCATCGACATCATGCTTACTTGTGCATCTCGCCGCCGTTTTTCCTGGAGGTGACGTTGACATCGGCGCAGGCCCTTTAGCCGTGTAAAGCGCGGCTACGAGATCTCCAAACTGTGCCTCCTCATGGTGTCCGCGGCCGCCACCACCGAGATAGCATCGCGTGGCCCGCTCCCATGAGGAACGCTAGGGAGGATGTCCACGGGAACTGGAATCTGGACGACATCCCCTGCAGCCCGCCCGAAATCCGGCGCTGCACGCAAGATCTGGAGGGAGGTGGGAGAGCGGAAGGGAGAGGAGGACGAGGCGGCGGCTGGAAGAAAGAGAGGCGGCAGGGAGAGCTCTCGAGGGAAATCAGCGCATGCGAAGGGTATCTAGATTTGATTGGTAATTATCTTCCTCTTTTATCGTTTGTTTTATCAGATAAGGACATAAATTACTCTAAGCATAACAAAACTAACAACGGGCAGACCTACTCTTGTTAGGGAGGTTTCGTAGAGTTAGTTTGGAGGAATTCCTAGTTTGGACGTGGGACTAGCACACCGTACTAATAACAACCGAGGATTGTTAGCTGTTGGTCGTTATTGGCCTAATATCTACTAGTGCTAGGAGCGCATTAAAATTTAAAGGAACAGTAGCACGGGCCATTTATCTACAACAATATAGACATGCAAAATACTATCAGGTACTAAATTAATGATAAATTAAAGTTCAATTAATCATATTACTTAAGAACTCCCACTTAGATAGACATCCCTCTAGTCATCTAAATGATCACGTGATCCATATCAACTAAACCATGTCCGATCATCACGTGAGATGGAGAGGTTTTTAATGGTGAACATCACTATGTTGATCATATCTACTATATGATTCACGCTCGACCTTTCGGTCTTAGTGTTCCGAGGCCATATCTGCATATGCTAGGCTCGTCAAGTTTAATCTGAGTATTCTGCTTGTGCAAAACCGGCTTGCACCCATTGTATGTGAACGTAGAGCTTATCACACCCGATCATCACATGGTGTCTCGGCACGACGAACTGTACCAACGGTGCATACTCAGGGAGAACACTTATACCTTGGAATTTAGTGAGAGATCATCTTATAATGCTACAGGCGTACTAAGCAAAATAAGATGCATAAAAGATAAACATCACATGCAATCAAAATAAGTGATATGATATGGCCATCATCATCTTGTGCCTTTGATCTCCATCTCCAAAGCACCGTCATGACCACCATTGTCACCGGTTTGACACCTTGATCTCCATCGTCTCGCCAACTATTGCTTCTACGACTATCGCTATCGCTTAGTGATAAAGTAAAGCAATTACATGGCGATTGCATTTCATACAATAAAGCGACAACCATATGGCTCCTGCCAGTTGCCGATATTTTTTACAAAACATGATCATCTCATACAACAATTTACATATCGTCACGTCTTGACCATATCACATCACAACATGCCCTACAAAAACAAGTTAGACGCCCTCTACTTTGTTGTTGCAAGTTTTATGTGGTTGCTACGGGCTTCTAGCAATAACTGTTCTTACCTACGCATCAAAACCACAATGATTTTTCATCAAATGTGCTGGTTTAACCTTCAACAAGGATCGGGCGTAGTCAAACTCGATTCAACTAAAGCTGGAGAAACAGACACCCACTAGCCACCTGTGTGCGAAGCATGGCGGTAGAACCAGTCTCATGAACGCGGTCATGTAATGTCGGTCTGGGCCGGTTCATTCAACAATACCACCGAATCAAAGTATGACATGCTGGTAAGCAGTATGACTATTATCGCCCACAACTCTTTCTGTTCTACTCGTGCATATAACATCTACGCATAGACCTGGCTCGGATGCCACTGTTGGGGAACACAGTATTTTAATTTTTTTTACCTACGATCACGGAAGATCTATCTAGGAGATTCATAGCAACGAGAGGGGGAGAGTGTGTCTATGTACCCTCGTAGACCGAAAGCGGAAGCGTTTAGTAACACAGTTGATGTAGTCGAACGTCTTCGTGATCCAACCGATCCAAGTACCGAACGTACGACACCTCCGCGATCTGCACACGTTCATCTCGATGACGTCCCTCAAACTCTTGATCCAGTTGAGGCCAAGGGAGAGTTCTGTCAGCACGACGGCGTGGTGACGGTGATGATGAAGTTACCGACGCAGGGCTTCGCCTAAGCACTACGACAATATGACCGAGGTGTAAAATTGTGGAGGGGGGGCACCGCACACGGCTAGAGATCAACTCGTGTGTCTATGGGGTGCCCCCTCCCCTGTATATAAAGGAGGGGAGGAGGAGGCCGGCCGGCCCTAGGGGGCACGCCCAAGGAGGGGAGTCCTACTAGGACTCCTAGTCACAGTAGGATTCCACCAAGAGGGAGAGAGGGGGAAGGAAGGAGAGGGAGAGAGGGAGAAGGAAAGGGGGGCGCCGCTCCCCCTTCCCTTGTCCAATTCGGACTGCAAGGGGGGCGCGGCCTGCCATGTCTGCCCTCCTCTCTCTCCACTAAGGCCCGTGGTGGTCCATTAGTTCCCAGGGTTCTGGCAACCCCTTCGGCACTTTGGTTTTACCCAAAACACTTCCGATGTCCAAATAACATGGTCCAATATATCAATCTGTATGTCTCGACCATTTCGAGACTCCTCGTCATGTCCGTGATCTCATCCGGGACTCCGAACAACCTTCGGTACATCAAATCACATAACTCATAATATAAATCGTCATCGAACGTTAAGCGTGCGGACCCTACAGGTTCGAGAACTATGTAGACATGACTGAGACACACCTCCGGTCAATAACCAATAGCGGAACCTGCATGCTCATATTGGTTCCTACATATTCTACGAAGATATTTATCGATCAAACCGCATAACAACATACGTTGTTCCCTTTGTCATCGGTATGTCACTTGCCCGAGATTTGATCGTCGGTATCATCATACCTAGTTCAATCTCGTTACCGGCATGTCTCTTTACTCGTTCCGTAATGCATCATCCCGCAACTAACTCATTAGTCACTTTGCTTGCAAGGCTTATAGTGATGAGCATTACCGAGAGGGCCCAGAGATACCTCTCCGAAACACGGAGTGACAAATCCTAATCTCGATCTATGCCAACTCAACAAACACCATCGGAGACACCTGTAGAGCATCTTTATAATCACCCAGTTACGTTGTGACGTTTGATAGCACACAAGGTGTTCCTCCGGTATTCAGGAGTTGCATAATCTCATAGTCATAGGAACATGTATAAGTCATGAAGAAAGCAATAGCAATAAACTAAACGATCATAGTGCTAAGCTAACGGATGGGTCTTGTCCATCACATTATTCTCTAATGATGTGACCCCGTTCATCAAATGAAAACACATGTCCATGGCTAGGAAACTTAACCATCTTTGATTAACGAGCTAGTCAAGTAGAGGCAAACTAGGGACACTCTGTTTGTCTATGTATTCACACATGCACTAAGTTTCCGGTTAATATAATTCTAGCATGAATAATAAAACATTTATCATGATATAAGGAAATGTAAATAACAACTTTATTATTGCCTCTAGGGCATATTTCCTTTCACTTTCGATAAGTGAGAGTGTCAAACCCAACGAGAAGCATAAGGAATTGATAGGCGGTTTCATCAAGGTATCCTCTGCAAGTGTTTTAATATAGTTTGATAAATAGTTTGATGGCAAGTAACAAGTAACTAAAGTAGCAAGTTATGGCCCAATTCTTAATTATGTTAAGGAAAAGCTGGTTATACTCCTAATAATGATTAAAATGCTCTTGAGGACACACAGGAATATTGTCGAGTTACTTTCACCACAATTTATTGATTCGCGTTCGTTGCCTTGATAAGTATTATGTGGGTGGACTGGAGCTAAGGTATTGTTATTACTAGAACAAACACCTGCTTATGATTACACCTTCCATATGGATCCAAAACAGCTCATGGAACAATTCTTAAACTGGGATTTAGGTTTTTATCACCCCCTATCTTGTACAAACTAATTCCACGATGCCTTCCCCTAGGCCCAAAAATGGTGAACTGTCATGTAGTTGACGTTCACATAACACCACCAGAGGAAGAACAACACAAAATAATATCAAAACACTGAATGGTGATCAACTTCACATGATTATTGATAATAAGACTTCTCCCATATCCTAAAATACAAATAAAACTACTCACCACTCACCATATTAACCATATTCAGTTGGTATAAATATGCAATTAACAAATAATGATCTTCCACCAAGTAAACCAACTAGCATAAACTACAAGATGTTATCAATACTACCAACATGTAACACCCCGGATATGATTTACCTAATATGCAATCCAACTCTTGCTGTTTCCGGCATTAAGTTATTTTATTTTCTCGGGTTCGGGTTTTTGTCTCCGTGTGTTGTTGTTGTCATGCATCTCATATCATGTCATCATGTGCATTGCATTTGCATACGTGTTCGTCTCATGCATCCAAGCATTTTCCCCGTTGTCCGTTTTGCATTCCGGCGCTTCGTTCTCCTCCGGTGGTCTTTTCTACCTTTCTTTCGTGTGTGGGGATTAAACATTTCCGGATTGGACCGAGACTTGCCAAGCGGCCTTGGTTTACTACCGGTAGACCGCCTGTCAAGTTTCGTACCATTTGGACTTCGTTTGAGGCTCCAATGGTTAACCGAGGGACCGAGAAGGCCTCGTGTGTGTTGCAGCCCAACACCCTTCCATTTTGGTCCAAAACCCACCAAAACCCTCTCCATCATCTAGAGAGTTCGATCATGATCGCGTGGCCGAAAACCGCACCTCATTTGGACTCTCCTAGCTCCTCCTATGCCTATATATAGTACCCCCTCCGAAATTCCCGGTGAAACCCTAACCCCCCTTCTCCCACCGCGCGCCGGACAACGTCTGCCGGCGCCGGACGTGTACGACCCGCCCGCCAGCGCCACGTGGCGTCTCCCCATTCACCGAACCGCCGCGCCCACATCGCCGCGGATCCCGCCGGCCCGCGGAGCCCGTCCCGGGCCCCCGAGGCCCATCGGCCGCCGCCCGCCGCCCCCGCGCCCTCGCCTCCATCTCCGGTGCGCCCCGCCGCCGCGCGCAGTTCTCCGGCAAGCTCCGGCGCTTCCTCCGGCCGGCCGCACCAAGCCGCCGCGGCCATCCCCGACCCGCGCCGCGGACGCCACCGCCGCCACCGTCCTCGCCCGGGGCCCGGCGAGCCCTTCCCCTCCTCCGGCGAGCTCCGGCAGCCGCTTCCCCGACGGACTCCGGCGAGGCCCCCAGTGAACCTCGATCCACGCGCCGGATCCAGATCTGGGAATTAGGGTTGACCTAATTTTTTTCCCTAAGTCTGCAGATTATATTGCCATATTCATCGCATCGTAACTTTGCATCCGTAGATCCGTTTTGGGCATATAGCATATCAAAATGTTCGTCTCAGAGAGCACATCATTTCATCTCACTGCATCATTTCCATTTGAGTTCATCTTGATGCCTGAAATGCTATTGGAAAAGTGCTATTTGAGATAATTGTCAGATGTGCTTCTCCAAATAGCTATTTGTCATTTTTGCCATGATTATTGTGTGCATGATATGCCCCTGAGCTCTACATGAGTTTTATTATATGCTTTTTCATCTTTCCAGAGGTGCTATCCATGTATTTTTGTGTTATGTGTGGTGACTAGCACAAGCTTGCAAAGTGGTGCATTTGTTAATGCTGATTTCAGGGACTTAGCAATTCCACTAGTCCTTGATCTGTTTTTATGAATATGCCATATGTTCATGTTGTTTCCTAGTGATCCGTGCCTCTTTTGAGGATGATCAGTAAGGGTGATTTTTTAATCTTGTAGTGCTCTATCCATCCATGTCTTTGTTTGCAATTATGGAGCAACCTAGCTTGAGTCAATCGAGCTCTACTTTTGCTATTTCGTGAATCTGGGCAGATTGTCTACTTGTTAGCGATTTTGCCGAGGATGTTGTAGTTGATCCATGCATTCTATGTTATTGTTCTTGTCATGTCTAGCTTGTATAATGTGCATTCTTGATGGGTGTATGCTTAGATTGTCATGACATGCTCTGTAGTGAGTGCATCGAGCTCGTAAACATGCCTACTTGATATCTGATTTGCATGCTCCAGTTTTTCACTAAGTCTGAGATCTGATTATGTTTTTGCCATGTTCACATGCTTTCAATTGTATTTTCTGATCCCTTTTGGCTCAAGGTCACTAAGGGACTTCTGTTAAGCTCTTTGAGTAGCTGCATGTTATGTCTTGCTTTGACATGTTAAGTTCCTGTAGCATCTAGTTTTCATGCTCCAAAGTGTGCTACTTGATCTGAAATTCCAGACAAGTGTTAATTTCACTAAGTCTGAAATCTGTTTACCAATTGCACTTTTGCCATGCTTGTTTGAACCTGTTAATGGATGATTTGGCCGTAGCTCAGTGTTCATATTTTGTTAAGCATTATGAATGGATCCCCGCCATGTATTTTTTTGTCATGTTTGGGTGCTGTAGCATGCTTAACTTGTTGCATTTAGATGGCTACTTGCTGTATATTGCAGACCGATGCCATATTTGAATTGCTTGCCATTTCCAAACCGTGTCTCCGATTCCGGTGTTCTTTATATCGATTTCAACTGAAATCGCCTCACCTTTCCAGTGGCACACTTGGATTTCCAAGTTGAGGCCAGGTTCAATTATTCCTTGTCAAATCTTGCATATGCATCACATATCGCATCCCGCATAGCATACCATGTTTGCATTTTGTTGCTTGGGTTGTGCATGTGGTTGATTGCGTTCCTTTTGCTTGTTTGTCTTGTTTGGGTAGAGCCGGGAGACGAGTTCGCTAACGAGGAGCCCGTTGAGTTTTCTTTCGAGGATCCAGTCAACTCTGACAACTTTGCAGGCAAGATGATCATACCTTTGAAATCACTTCTATCTTTGCTTTGCTAGATGCTCGCTCTTTTGCTATGCCTATTCTACGATGCCTACCACTTTCTTATCATGCCTCCCAGATTGCCATGTCAAACCTCTAACCCACCATGTCCTAGCAAACCGTTGATTGGCTATGTTGCCGCTTTGCTCAGCCCCTCTTATAGCGTTGCTAGTTGCAGGTGAAGATTGCAGACCGTTCCTTGTTGGAACATTATTTACTTGTTGGGATATCACTATATTATCTTGTTATCTTAATGCATCTATATACTTGGTAAAGGGTGGAAGGCTCGGCCTTTTGCCTAGTGTTTCGTTCCACTCTTGCCGCCCTAGTTTCCGTCATATCGGTGTTATGTTCCCGGATTTTGCGTTCCTTACGCGGTTGGGTGATAATGGGAACCCCTTGACAGTTCGCCTTGAATAAAGCTTTTCCAGCAATGCCCAACCTTGATTTTACCATTTGCCACCTAGCCTCTTTTTCCCTTGGGTTTCCGAAGCCCAAGGGTCATCTTATTTAAACCCCCCCCGGGCCAGTGCTCCTCTGAGTGTTGGTCCACCTCGTCAGCCACCGGTGGCCACCAGGGGCAACTCTGGGCTGGCCTACCGGAAGTTTGGACAATCTGAGTGTGCCCTGAGAACGAGATATGTGCAGCTCCTATCGGGATTTGTCGGCACATTCGGGCGGTGTTGCTGGATTTGTTTTAACTTGTTGAAGTGTCTTGTAGAACCGGGATACCGAGTCTGATCGGAATGTCTTGGGAGAAGGTATATCCTTCGTTGACCGTGAGAGCTTGTCATGGGCTAAGTTGGGACTCCCCTGCAGGGATTTGAACTTTCGAAAGCCGTGCCCGCGGTTGTGGGCAGATGGGAATTTGTTAATGTCCGGTTGTAGATAACTTGAACCTAAACTTAATTAAAATGAATCAACTGTGTGAGTTACCGTGATGGTCTCTTCTCGGCGGAGTCCGGGAAGTGAACACGGTGTTGGCGTAATGCTTGCCGCAGGTTGTGATAAGAACCGAAACTCGATGTGAGGTCCGATCGGTTGTTGCGGCCCGACCTTTCACGACACTCCACCACCAGCAGTAGCAACCTCTCGCCCGCGCACGCGATGTACACAAAGTAGAGGGTTTGAACCTTGCGGCCCAGCACGAGAAAACCAATCTCGACGAAGGTACTCACGTGCAAAACAATTTCCACGAAGAGAAATCGCAACACAGAGGTTTTCTAAAGATCCCTTCAAAACATGATACGGGTGTCTACGCTGAAAAACACATCGTGTCTATTTCATATAAAAAATAATCTGCTTTACAATGAACGCATCATGGCTTTATATATTAGCCAATCCATCTAACTTGAGCAACAAACCGAACTATTCATCAATTGATATCTCTCACGGTTAAACATAAAAGGAAACTAATTTTGTTGTAGGTTCGTGCGTCTTCTCTGATTGCATGGCAGGTGGACCCCATCCAATTTCCTTTAAGGAAAGAAGACTCCATGCGCTGCATCTTCTACATGTTCCTCCCTGATACGTCTCTTTGCCTGGCAAGAATAAATATAAAAATCTAAATTGCATTGATTTCCTTTTAAACCAGCGTACAACGCCTCTATATCTTTGATTAGAATATTCCCTTGTAAACTCATCCATACGTACAACCTTGTGGCCTGAGTATGCACGGCTCAAGGATTGATGAGATCCATGCAAGTAGTACTCGCGTTGTAGTTTTCCATTACCATATAACTCAGTTCGTTTCTTATCTCCCGGGACCAAATCAAGAAATACACCGTAATTGCATGTGCTCAGAACAAAACAAGAATGATTGTTCAATGATTTGACCACCGAGCCATCTTCAATCAACTGAAAATAATTAGGAGCGTAGATATTTCGCTGTATTGATCCCTCGACATCACTAGCATCAACGTCCGTATCATCCTCTCCTCCTTGAAACGAAACTGTCCTCGGTTTTGGATCAGTCTCTTCAACAATATTTATTTTTGCAGACTGAGCAGCCAACAAAAAAAAATTCTGGAGTTTCAACCTTCTTCTTTACTTCTGATGCAGCTTGAGAAATATCCCGCTTCTTGCGATCGGCCATATACTTCTCCGATGTGTATGAATCAAGTGGTACGTATTGTCCTCCACATAGAAAAGAAAATTCTCCAGCCGAATGATGTGTCAATTGTCTTTTATCTGTCCATGGTCTGCCTAGTAGTAGAGAGCAAGCATGCATGTGCATAGGAAGCACATCACACACGACCAGATCATCATATCCAGATAAAGTAAATTTTACCTCAACATGATGCTTGATCATGACAAACTTGTCCTCCCACCAAAGCTCATATGGTTCTAGATGTTCAGTTAACGGCAAGTGCAAAGCATCAACCACGGTCTGACTCACCAAATTCATATTGGAATAGCAATTCATCAATGTTGCACAACTCGCCGGCCCTACACGCACACGCGTAAAGCATTGGTACCACGACAAAGCACGCAATGGATCCTTCTCCACCGCCATCATCATTTGCGAGCTACAATCTTTTCTCATGATAAAAAAGATCTTCAATAGTAACTCGAAGAAAAATATTGTGTCGTGAACAACTTTTGCTCTGAATACCACCTGATGTGAACCGAACCTCGATGTGAGGTCCGATCGGTTGTTGCGGCCCGACCTTTCACGACACTCCACCACCAGCAGTAGCAACCTCTCGCCCGCGCACGCGATGTACACAAAGTAGAGGGTTTGAACCTTGCGGCCCAGCACGAGAAAACCAATCTCGACGAAGGTACTCACGTGCAAAACAATTTCCACGAAGAGAAATCACAACACAGAGGTTTTCTAAAGATCCCTCCAAAACTTGATACGGGTGTCTACCCTGAAAAACACATCGTGTCTATTTCATATAAAAAATAACCCGCTTTACAATGAACGCATCATGGCTTTATATATTAGCCAATCCATCTAACTTGAGCAACAAACCGAACTATTCATCAATTGATATCTCTCACGGCTAAACATAAAAGGAAACTAATTCTGTTGTAGGTTCGTGTGTCTTCTCTGATTGCATGGCAGGTGGACCCCATCCAATTTCCTTTAAGGAAAGAAGACTCCATGCGCTGCATCTTCTACATGTTCCTCCCTGATACGTCTCTTTGTCTGGCAAGAATAAATATAAAAATCTAAGTTGCATTGATTTTCTTTTAAACCAGCGTACAACGCCTCTATATCTCCGATTAGAATATTCCCTTGTAAACTCATCCATACGTACAACCTTGTGGCCTGAGTATGCACGGCTCAAGGACCGATGAGATCCATGCAAGTAGTACTCACATTGTAGTTTTCCATTAACATATAACTCAGTTCGTTTCTTATCTCCCGGGACCAAATCAAGAAATACACCGTAATTGCATGCGCTCAGAACAAAACAAGAATGATTGTTCAATGATTTGACCACCGAGCCATCTTCACTCAACCGAAAATAATTAGGAGCATAGATATTTCGCTATATTGATCCCTCGACATCACTAGCATCAACGTCCGTATCAGGTTGTTATCTAGTTATTCGTTCGCGCTTTGCCTTCTCTTCTCGCTCTCTCTTGCGTACAGGTTAGCCACCATATATGCTAGTCGCTTGCTGCAGCTCCACCTATTACCTTGCCTTACCTATAAGCTTAAATAGTCTTGATCGCGAGGGTGCGAGATTGTTGAGTCCCTGTGGCTCACAGATTACTTACAAACCAGATGCAGGGCCTGATGACTCCGTACCAGATGACGCGCTTGAGCTCAAGTGGGAGTTCGACGAGGACTCACGCCGTTACTACGTGTCTTTCCCTGATGATCAGTAGTGGTGCCCAGTTGGGGCGATCGGGACCGTGTCGCATGTTGGGTTGATCTTTTATTTTGGTACCGTAGTCGGACCATGAGTGATTGGATGATGTAATGCTATTTATGTACTTTGTTTGACGTGGCGAGTGTAAGCCAACTATGTACCTTCCCTTTTATTATCTATTTACATGAGATGTTGTGAAGATTGCCTTACTTGCGACATTGCTTTCAATGCGGTTATGCCTCTAAGTCGTGCTTCAACACGTGGGAGATATAGCCGCATCGAGGGCGTTACAAGTTGGTAATCAGAGCCTTCTCCGACCTTAGGAGCCCCCACTGCTTGATCGTTTTTAGCAGCCGAGTTGAGTCTAGAAAAAAAATGTTTTGAGTCATTTAAGAATTATCTATCGGAGAGTTTAGGAATTCTTTTTACTCCCCAGTCCCTTCATCGCTCTGGTAAGGCATCCTGACGTAGAGTTTTGACTCTTCTCTTCTCAAATTTCACTAGAAAAAAAATTTAGTATCAGGCGGGTATCTTGGAATCGTTCCGATGGATTTGTGACGAGAACATTGTTCTTGGTGCCTCCTGTCATTTAGGGGTTGTGGCAGTGTCCCGGAGAGTTGAGCTCCGAGGTGTTGTTGTCACAATTTTATCGTTGCAGTTCTGGAATACCTGAGTTTAGTCCGCCGACATCGAAAATCTCTTTTATGCAGTTGTTGGTGAGATAACCTCGACGCCACCCAGTACTGGGGCGGGAGTTCGGGAGTATTGCCATAACTTGTATAACGGATGCTTTTCGAAGGTTGAGGTAGATGGTTTCCGAAGTTTTTCTCGTTATGTGTTGAAGGATGGATACAGCTGGATGTAGGATTTGCTAGATTTGGGTGAGATATTATGCTTCCCCTGTATCCCCAACACCTGATTGCATAACCGGAAAGGTTCGGGTGTTTAATAGGTGGGAATTCTTGTAGCTCTAGTTCTTCTTCCATGGATATTTGGTTTGAGATTGGGATTTCTTACCGAGTATTCGTTCTTGATCCGTACCTTGTTGATTCATTTCTCTACCAAAATTCTAAGTGGCTTCTCAATTTATGGATATGTGACCAGTTCAAGTGGAATGCATTCGTTCATTTTGTTCGGATGTGAAGACTATATGTTGCAATTTCATCCCGCTTGATTCAGCTTCAATTTTATCTGTCAATGTGCTAACGGATGTCACCCTCTTCAGGATGGCTCCCGCTAAGAGCAGCAATCAGAATCAGAATCAAGATCCGCCACCACCTCCCCCTCCTCCGGAGGCATGGCAAGCTGTGATGGCCACTACCAATGCAAACACGCAGTTGATCGTGCAAATTCTTCAAGAGTGCAACCAAGCGAACCAAGGCAACCAAGGCAACAATCAGAATCACTTTGCTACACTCAACCAGTTCCTTGCTAACCAGCCAAAGACCTTCAGCAATTGTGTTGAGGCAACTGATGCTGACGATTGGCTCGTGGACTTGTGCAAGCATTTTGAGTGCAGTAACGTCAGGCCTGAGGACTTTGTCAAGTTCGCTTCCTTCCAACTCAAAGACCAAGCTGGAGAATGGTTCCAGCAGTACAAAGATTACAGAGGAGGCCGTGTGATTACCTGGGATGAATTCCATCAAGACTTCAAAGCTCATCATATTCCTCAGAGCGTGGTTGAAAGCAAGCATGAGGAATTCCGCAACATAAAGCAAGGCTCTTTGTCTGTTTATGACTACAACAAGTTGTTTCAGAAGCTCGCCCGCTTTGCTAAGCAGGACGTCCCTGACGAGAAGAGCATGATATACCAGTTCAGGGGTGGTCTCAGAGAAGAAATCCAGCTAGCTCTTGTTCTCTTTGAGCCCTTGAGGTACGATGAGTTCTACAACATAGCATTGAAGCAAGAGGCTGCTCAACTGAGGTGTGATGCTTCCAAGAAGCGAGTCAGAGATGTTACTCCTTCTTCCTCTACTCAAGTGGCTAAGCAGCAGAAGTATTGGCTTCCTCCTCCTCCTCCATTCCGTCAGCCGTATCAGCAGAAGAGCAAAGGTGGCAGTGGATCTTCCCACCCACCCAACCCTGGCTTTCAGAACAAGACTTCGTCTCAAGCTTCAAGATCGAGTGCTCCGTATCACTGTCCGCTTTCAGAGGTCACGTGCAACAAGTGCCAATAGAAGGGTCACTATGCCAACAAATGCTTCAATCAGAGGCGTCTCCCTCCTCCTCCTCCTCCTGTGAGATCGGCAAGTACAGCTGTGGTCAAGCATAACCCCAAGCACGCCAAGGTCAATCTGATGAATGCAGCTCAGGCAGAGGACTCGTCAGATGTCATCATGGGTAACCTACCTGTTAACGATGTTCCTGCAAAAGTACTTTTTGACACTGGTGCATCGCATTGTTTCATCTCGAAACCTTTTGCATCTAAGCATGAGTTGTCTTCCCAAGTTATGCATAAACCGTTAGCAGTTGTTTCTCCGGGTAAATGTCTGCTCGCTAACCACGAGATTCCAGATATTTCTATCATGATGGGTGATTTCAAGTTTCTGGCTTCTCTAATGGTCCTTGGTAACTCGGATATTGATCTTATTCTCGGGATGGATTGGCTTTCTAAGCACAAGGCTCAGCTTGATTGTGCAGCCAGGTAGATTCAATTGACTCATTCGTCTGAGGATGTAATTGTCTTTGTTGCTCGGGATAATACCATCCGTCTGTTTTCTCTCAATGAGAAGGGTGAACTGGATGCCATCTCTCAAATTCCAGTCGTTTGCGAATATCAAGACGTCTTTCCAGAAGAGCTTCCAGGAATGCCTCCGCACCGGCCAGTTGAATTCGTCATCGATCTTGATCCTGGCACGGAACCAGTGTGCAAGCGTCCCTACAAGCTCGGACCTGAAGAGTTGAAGGAGCTGAAGAAACAACTCGATATTCAAGAACGTATGGGTCTCATCCGACCTAGTTCTTCTCCGTGGGGTTGTGGAGTTCTTTTTGTGAAGAAGAAGGATGGAAGGGACCGAATTTGTGTTGACTACCGTCCATTGAACAAGAAGACTATCAAGAACAAATACCCACTTCCCAACATCAACGAGCTGTTCGAACAACTCAAAGGTGCCCAAGTATTCTCCAAGCTTGATCTCCGTATGGGCTATCACCAGATTCGAATCCGTGAGCAAGATATTCCCAAGACGGCTTTCAGAACAAGCTATGGTTCATATGAATACACTGTCATGTCTTTTGGCCTCGTCAACGCTCCTCCGACTTTCTCTCGCATGATGAACTTCATCTTCAACGCCTACACCAATGACTTCGTTTTGGTCTATCTCGACGACATTCTGGTCTTTTCGAAGAACAAGGAAGATCATGCCAAGCACTTGCGTTTGGTGCTTGATAAGCTCAGGGAACACCAGTTCTACGCCAAGTTCTCCAAGTGCGAGTTTTGGCTCGATGAGGTTCTTTATCTTGGGCATATCATCTCTGCCAAGGGCATTGCGGTGAATCCTGAGAAGGTGTCCGCAATTGTGAATTGGGAACCACCTCAGAACGTGAAGCAACTCCGTAGCTTCCTCGGTCTCGCAAGCTACTGTCGAAGGTTCGTTGAGAACTTTTTAAAGATCGCGAAGCCTCTCTCAAATCTTCTCCAGAAGCACGTCAAGTACGTTTGGTCTCCGGAGTGTGACATTGCTTTCAACACTTTGAAAGAGAAATTGGTCACTGCTCCAGTGCTGACTCCTCCCGATGAATCCAAACCGTTCGAGGTCTTCTGCGATGCCTCTCTCCAAGGTCTCGGTGCAGTGTTGATGCAAGAGAAGAAAGTTGTGGCTTATACCTCCCGCCAGTTGAAGCCCAACGAGAAGAACTACCCTACTCATGACCTCGATTTGGCGGCAGTTGTGCATGCTCTTTTAACTTGGAGACATCTCTTATTGGGAAGAAAAGTGGACATCTTCACTGACCACAAGAGTCTCAAGTACATCTTCACTCAGCCTAATCTCAACCTCAGGCAGACTCGATGGGTCAAAATGATTCAAGAGTATAATCCTAGTATCGAGTATACTCCAGGCAAGGCCAATGTGATTGCTGACGCATTGAGCAGGAAGGCTTATTGCAACAGTCTGATTCTCAAGCCTTATCAACCTGAGCTTTGCGAAGCTTTCCGCAAACTAAATCTGCAAGTTGTTCCTCAAGGTTTCCTCGCCAACCTTCAAGTCTCTCCTACCTTGGAAGACCAGATTCGCGAGGCTCAACTTCTTGATGCTATGGTGAAGAGGGTGAAGATTGGGATTGCCAAGAGTCAACCCAAGTACAAGTGCTACCGCCTTGACGACAAGGATACTCTCTTCTTCGAGGATCGTATTGTTGTGCCAAAGGTGATCTTCGTAAGGTTATCATGAACGAGGCTCACAATTCACTCCTCTCCATCCACCCTGGGAGTACGAAGATGTATCAGGACCTCAAGCAGGCTTATTGGTGGAATCGAATGAAGCGCGAGATTGCTCAGTTCGTGAATGAGTGTGATGTCTGCAGAAGAGTGAAGGCAGAACACCAAAGGCCAGCTGGTCTCCTCCAACCTCTTGCCATTCCAGAATGGAAGTTTGACCACATTGAGATGGACTTCGTGACTGGCTTTCCAAAGTCCAAGCGTAGCAATGATGCTATATTCGTTGTCATCGACAAACTCACTAAAGTGGCTCACTTTCTGCCTATCAAAGAGTCAATCACTGCAGCTCAATTGGCGGAGCTCTATACCTCTCGGATTGTCTCTCTGCACGGTATTCCACAGGTGATCTCTTCAGACCGTGGCAGCATCTTTACCTCCAAGTTTTGGGAGTCTTTTCAGAAGGCCATGGGCACCAACATCCGCTTCAGCACAGCTTTCCATCCTCAAACTAGAGGTCAAGTCGAGCGTGTCAATCAGATTCTTGAAGATATGCTCAGGGCTTGTGTGATCTCCTTCGGCATGAAGTGGGAAGATTGTCTTCCATATGCTGAATTCTCCTACAACAACAGTTTTCAAGCAAGTTCGGGCAAGGCCCCATTTGAAATTCTCTATGGCAGGAAGTGCCGTACCCCTCTCAACTGGTCTGAAACCAGCGAACGTAAACTTTTTGGAAATGACTTAATCACAGAGGCAGAGGAAATGTGCAAAGTCATTCGTGATAACCTCAAAGCAGCGCAATCGCACCAGAAGAGCTATTATGATAGTAAGCACCGTGATTTGGCTTTCGAGATCGGAGATCATGTGTACCTCCGCGTCTCTCCAATGAAAGATACTCGTCGCTTTGGTATCAAAGGGCAGCTTGCCCCTAGATACGTGGGTCCTTTCAAGATCGTCAGCAAGAGAGGCGATCTCGTCTATCAACTCGAGCTTCCTTCAAACTTTGCAAATGTGCACGACGTGTTCCATGTCTCTCAGCTCCGCAAGTGCTTCAAGACTCCTGACCGCACCGTCAACTTCGAAGACATTGAGCTCCAAGAATATCTCTCTTATCGTGAGCACCCCGTTGCTATTCTTGAAGAGACTGAACGCAAGACTCATAATAAGTCAATCAAATTCCTCAAAGTCAAGTGGTCACACCATTCCGACCGTGAAGCCACCTGGGAACGCGAGGATCACCTCCGTTCTGAGTACCCGACGTTGTTCCAGTCCTAGATCTCGGGACGAGATCCTTTCGTAGTGGTGGAGTGTTGTAACACCCCGGATATGATTTACCTAATATGTAATCCAACTCTTGCCGTTTCCGGCGTTAAGTTATTTTATTTTCTCGGGTTCGGGTTTTTGTCTCCGTGTGTTGTTGTTGTTGTCATGCATCTCATATCATGTCATCATGTGCATTACATTTGCATACGTGTTCGTCTCATGCATCCGAGCATTTTCCCCGTTGTCCATTTTGCATTCCGGCGCTTCGTTCTCCTCCGGTGGTCTTTTCTACCTTTCTTTCGTGTGTGGGGATTAAACATTTCCGGATTGGACCGAGACTTGCCAAGCGGCCTTGGTTTACTACCTGTCTTTGTTTGCAATTATGGAGCAACCTAGCTTGAGTCAATCGAGCTCTACTTTTGCTATTTCGTGAATCTGGGCAGATTGTCTACTTGTTAGCGATTTTGCCGAGGATGTTGTAGTTGATCCGTGCATGCTATGTTATTATTCTTGTCATGTCTAGCTTGTATAATGTGCATTCTTGATGGGTGTATGCTTAGATTGTCATGACATGCTCTGTAGTGAGTGCATCGAGCTCGTAAACATGCCTACTTGATATCTGATTTGCATGCTCTAGTTTTTCACTAAGTCTGAGATATGATTATGTTTTTGCCATGTTCACATGCTTTCAATTGTATTTTTTGATCCCTTTTGGCTCAAGGTCACTAAGGGACTTTTGTTAAGCTCTTTGAGTATCTGCATGTTATGTCTTGCTTTGACATGTTAAGTTCCTGTAGCATCTAGTTTTCATGCTCCAAAGTGTGCTACCTGATCTGAAATTCCAGACAAGTGTTAATTTCACTAAGTCTGAAATCTGTTTACCAATTGCACTTTTGCCATGCTTGTTTGAACCTGTTAATGGATGATTTGGCCGTAGCTCAGTGTTCATATTTTGTTAAGCATTATGAATGGATCCCCGCCATGTATTTTTTTGTCATATTTGGGTGATGTAGCATGCTTAACTTGTTGCATTTAGATGGCTACTTGCTGTATATCGCAGACCGGTGCCATATTTGAATTGCTTGCCATTTCCAAACCGTGTCTCCGATTCCGGTGTTCTTTATATCGATTTCAACCGAAATCACCTCACCTTTCCAGTGGCACACTTGGATTTTCAAGTTGAGGCCAGGTTCAATTATTCCTTGTCAAATCTTGCATATGCATCACATATCGCATCCCGCATAGCATACCATGTTTGCATCTTGTTGCTTGGGTTGTGCACGTGGTTGATTGTGTTCTTTTTGCTTGTTTTTCTTGTTTGGGTAGAGCCGGGAGACGAGTTTGCTAACGAGGATCCCGTTGAGTTTGCTTTCGAGGATCTAGTCAACTCTGACAACTTTGCAGGCAAGATGATCATACCCTCGAAATCACTTCTATCTTTGCTTTGCTAGATGCTCGCTCTTTTGCTATGCCTATTCTACGATGCCTACGACTTGCTTATCATGCCTCCCAGATTGCCATGTCAAACCTCTAACCCACCATGTCCTAGCAAACCGTTGATTGACTATGTTGCCGCTTTGCTCAGCCCCTCTTATAGCGTTGCTAGTTGCAGGTGAAGATTGCAGACCGTTCCTTGTTGGAACATTATTTACTTGTTGGGATATCACTATATTATCTTGTTATCTTAATGCATCTATATACTTGGTAAAGGGTGGAAGGCTCGGCCTTTTCCTAGTGTTTTGTTCCACTCTTTCCGCCCTAGTTTCCGTCATATCGGTGTTATGTTTCCGGATTTTGCGTTCCTTACGCGGTTGGGTGATAATGGGAACCCCTTGACAGTTCGCCTTGAATAAAGTTTTTCCAGCAATGCCCAACCTTGGTTTTACCATTTGCCACCTAGCCTCTTTTTCCCTTGGGTTTCCGGAGCCCAAGGGTCATCTTATTTAAACCCCCCCGGGCCAGTGCTCCTCTGAGTGTTGGTCCACCTCGTCAGCCGCCGGTGGCCACCAGGGGCAACTCTGGGCTGGCCTACCGGAAGTTTGGACAATCTGAGTGTGCCCTGAGAACGAGATATGTGCAGCTCCTATCGGGATTTGTCGGCACATTCGGGCGGTGTTGCTGGATTTGTTTTAACTTGTCGAAGTGTCTTGTAGAACCAGGATGCCGAGTCTGATCGGAATGTCTCGGGAGAAGGTATATCCTTCGTTAACCGTGAGAGCTTGTCATGGGCTAAGTTGGGACTCCCCTGCAGGGATTTGAACTTTCGAAAGCCATGCCCGCGGTTATGGGCAGATGGGAATTTGTTAATGTCCGGTTGTAGATAACTTGAACCTAAACTTAATTAAAATGAATCAACTGTGTGAGTTACCGTGATGGTCTCTTCTCGGCGGAGTCCAGGAAGTGAACACGGTGTTGGAGTAATGCTTGCCGCAGGTTGTTATCTAGTTATTCGTTCGCGCTTTGCCTTCTCTTCTCGCTCTCCCTTGCGTACAGGTTAGCCACCATATATGCTAGTCGCTTGCTGCAGCTCCACCTATTACCTTGCCTTACCTATAAGCTTAAATAGTTTTGATCGCGAAGGTGCGAGATTGCTGAGTCCCTGTGGCTCACAGATTACTTCCAAACCAGATGCAGGGCCTGATGACTCCGTACCAGATGACGCGCTTGATCTCAAGTGGGAGTTCGACGAGGACTCACGCCGTTACTACGTGTCTTTCCCTGATGATCAGTAGTGGTGCCCAGTTGGGACGATCGGAACCGTGTCGCATGTTGGGTTGATCTTTTATTTTGGTACCGTAGTCGGACCATGAGTGATTGGATGATGTAATGCTATTTATGTACTTTGTTTGACGTGGCGAGTGTAAGCCAACTATGTACCTTCCCTTTTATTATCTATTTACATGGGATGTTGTGAAGATTGCCTTACTTGCGACATTGCTTTTAATGCGGTTATGCCTCTAAGTCGTGCTTCGACACGTGGGAGATATAGCCGCATCGAGGGCGTTACACAACACCCCCGGTACTAATACGAGGTTTGATACAAAGAGTGAACACAAGAGATGAACTAGGGTTTTATAGATGAGAGGGTGATGGTGAAGATGTTGATAAAGATGAGACATCCACGATGAAAGGGTCATTGGTGATGGTGAGGGCTTCGATTCCCTCCTCCTGGAGGAAAGTTTTCCCAGCATAATCGCTCCGCCGAAGGCAGTTGAATAAAGCCTGCATTTTCTGAGCGGACGTGTCTGAAAGGTTATGGTGCAACTGAATATCCCATTATCCATCAACAAACAGTGTAGCCACGGTGCATGATTTATCTTTAGTGAAGGTATAAAGTGCAGGAAAAAAATGGAGAAGTCTGCCTCTACCTAACCAACCATCAAGCCAAAAGGAGGTCCTGCTGCCATCATCTACACTAAATTTGCTTGCTTGGATGAGCAAAGGGATTGTGCGTTTTATGCATCGCCATATATCGGTGTCATCAGTGCACGCTTTCAGAGGAATTGTCTGCTAGCAATAAAGATGGTTGTTTGCCGCTAGTTTGACATTGCACAATTATGTTTGCTTTCATGATGGAGAAGATATTTACTTTGTTGACATGGACCTGGACTACGTGCCAACAATTCTGGAAAGATAAAGGAAATATGTTGCTCCTTCACATGCAACTATAATAGGTAATGGTCATGACATGGATGCATTTAGGCAATAATTAGCTACCACCATTGCTCTAAGTTGGTACGTCATTGTTGATGTTAGAGACATGCATGTGCCCTTTTGGTGGGATGTCTGTTTTGGCTCTAGAAGCGTACACTCCCAAATAAATAGTAAATTTTAAAAATAGCAAATATAATTTTTTTAGATGTTTATGTTAGTGTAACAAGTATGTTTAAAAATTTCCATGCAAAACGGGAGAGCATGCTTCATTAGTAAAAAAAGATTAAGTGTAACATTTAGAGGTAACATTTGGCGTTTGACTTGTTTTTTTTTTTTGCATAGGTGAAAAATTTAAGCTTTCCCCTTAAAAATTTGCAGGTAACATTTTGATGTGACACATATTTTTTTGTCATTTGGAAAATCTATATTTGGTGCACAAGAGCATATGGTTCCAAGAGCTGAATTGGATTTGCGCCTTTTGGTTTGCAAACTTATGCAAATGCGAGGATTGGTTGGTGGTACACATACGAGGCTTTTATTCTGCGCAAAATGTCCAAAATTTGACCTAAATCATGCTATATATTTTTCATGTTACTTTCTAATTTAGATCATTCTAAATTTATGCCGTAACTATTTTCTGTGCAAGAACACAAAATTTTCACAGAAAACGCTCTCTGTACACTGCTAAATCGGAGAAGAAAAGAAAAGCAAATACATAGTTTTTTTTAGTCTGCATCCTCTCTCCCAGCTGGCTTCCCACGGGCTGCAACGGTCGCTTCACCAGCTGAATGGGCTGAGACAAAAAAAAAAATGGATTGCGCGGCCCGTCCAGCGACCTGGGCGAGAAGCGAGGCTGCCGAACGAAAAGCCAGAAGGTGAGTCCCTCCTCCCGCTCCCTGGTGGTCATCGACGGCGGCGGCTGCATCCCGGCCAGGAGGTGAGTCCCTCTCTCCCGCTCCCCTCTCCGACCACCTAGGATTTTAGGGGTTACCAGCGCGCGGAGCGGCGGCGACTTGCTCTGCCGCCGGCTAGTCTGTGCCTGTGATGGTCGCTGACCCAGCTGCTGTGTGCTGCCGCCGACGCCGCTGCGTGGTGTTGATCCACCTGAAGGCCTGCTGTTGTGGCTGCTATTTGACTGTTGCTTGCTGCTGGAGATCTGATGATTGTTTGCTTGATTGCTTGCTGTTGCAGACCGAACACGCCCAAGTCTCCTAACCCTAAACGGATAAACCTCTCGTCCCTCCCCATGGCGTCACCACCACCGAAGCTTCCGATCCCCGGCCGTCGCAACATACTCATCACCAGCGCGTTGCCCTATGTCAACAACGTCCCACACCTGGGGAACATCATCGGATGTGAGCACCCCCTTCTGCTGTGCTATCTCCTCCCCCAATTTTGTTGCCTCGAACTCTCGCTGTTCCCCGCCCTTTTGTTTTTCTGATGGTTTCGGTTTTGGTCGTCACCTGCAGGCGTGCTCAGCGCCGACGTGTTCGCGCGGTACTGTCGGCTGCGAGGGTACAACGCGATCTACATATGCGGCACCGACGAGTACGGGACGGCCACCGAGACCAAGGCCTTGGAGGAGAAGTGCTCGCCCAAGGAGATCTGTGACAAGTGAGAGAGCCTTTACTTCTCGATGCTTTTTTAGTTAAGTTTTGGTTTGTTTGTTACAGGATTCGGAAATTGACTGTTATGAAATCTATCCAACACTGCTTTGAATTGCACTACACACACATATGCACAAAAGTTTCAGTTATCAACCTGTGATATGCTTACACACCTGGCTAGTAAATTTTTGATAGTAAATATGAATAATGAAAGCATTTTATTCATAGTAAGCTTTCCCGGCTGAAAATGTAGGTACCATGTTATCCATGACGAGGTTTACAAGTGGTTTGACATAAAGTTTGACAAGTTTGGGCGGACATCTGCTCCTGAACAGACAGAAGTCTGCCAGGCAATTTTCCATAAACTGATGGAGAACAAATGGCTCACGGAGAATACCATGCAGCAGGTGCAGCTAATTCCTAGCCTGGTCTTGCATATATTCATCTCTGCATGCTGTTTCTGTTATATAATATCTTCTGCTTTGCAGCTTTATTGTGACACGTGTGAACGATTCTTAGCCGATAGGCTCGTGGAGGGGAAATGTCCGACTGAGGGCTGTAACTATGAAGCGGCAAGAGGCGATCAATGTGAAAACTGCAGCAAATTGTTGAACCCAACCGAGTTAATTGATCCAAAGTGCAAGGTAAGCATGCACAATACTTATTGTAATATATTTAGTTGTGTTCAGCGTACCATTATGATTTACCTGAGCGCACAAGGTGTGTACTTGTGAAACTGCGTATGATAACCTTCCTGTTCTGTTTCTGTTTTTTAGGTCTGTAAGAATGCTCCACGTATTCGTGACACAGATCACTTATTTTTGGAGCTTCCTCTATTGAGTGATAAGCTGGTAAACTATATTAACAACACTTCAGTAGCTGGTATGTGGAGTCAAAATGCTATTCAAGCAACAAACGCATGGTTGAAGGAAGGGTTAAAGCAACGCTGTATCACCAGAGATCTTAAATGGGGAGTTCCTGTTCCACATGAGAAGTATAAAGACAAGGTTTGGGCATATCAGATATCAAGATATTCTGCTGTTATGCATTTATCTTATTTCTCATTTATGATTGTTTGCAGGTGTTCTATGTCTGGTTTGATGCACCAATTGGGTACATATCTATCACAGCATCATATACGCCTGATTGGGAGAAGTGGTGGAAGGATCCTGATAATGTAGAGTTGTTCCAGTTCATGGGTAAAGATAATGTGCCATTTCACACGGTATGATGTCTATGATATGGTGAACACCTTCTTTAGTTATTCAAGCTTGTTTTGGCATGAATTTAGTAGTTATTTGGCTTCATTTCGCTAGCCAAAATTTTGGTCAATATGGCAAGAAAGATGAACTAGAGTTGCCAAAGAGGCATTGGCAAGCCAAAAATCCCGTCAACCATCCAACAAAATAACAAAATTTTGGACACGACCAAATATTTGTAGGGTGAGTTTTGGATACCATCCAAACATACCTATGTTAGCGCATATATTTGTAAATTAAGTTTTGTTCAACTGGTAATTCAGGACAATAGTATTCCCAGCCAGTGGGTTTGTTTTCACCACAAAATAGGACTGTAAAAAAATGCAAATTATGATTTCTTGCTGAATATTTGACCCTCTATTCAGTGGAGTACTGTGATTGTTCGGCATTATTTTTATAAGGATTTTTTTATAATATTGATTTTTTTATAAGTAATAGTTAAATCACGCAAAAGCTGCAAACACACAAACAGTATTCAAGGGTCAGTTGCATTTGGTGTGCTTTAGCCAATTCTGGCATGAATTTTCTGTTATAGCTCGAAAAAGTTTGCTTTCGTTGCAAGTAATTAGTACTTTTAGAAATTGAAAAATTATCCTTTAAGAAGCCAGTCTAATGCGAGCTGTATTGAAATGTATGGATAGCATGTGTATACTGGCTTTTCGTTTAATGCCTGTACTTCTTTTCCATGAGTTACTTATTTGTTAAAATGTAATTTTCAGGTCATGTTCCCTTCAACACTACTGGGAACTGGTGAAAACTGGACAATGATGAAAACCATAAGCGTTACTGAATATTTGAACTATGAAGCAGGTACGTTCCACATTTTTGTTTGAACCTAACGCTTGATTGTCGCACAGTTCATGCTAGTCATTCATATTTGGTTAACACTTTCCTGTTTACCTGAGCTGAAAGTCCTATTGACTTTCAAGAGATTTATCAGTCAAGCTGTTATGACCGGTTTACAATACAACCGGAGGAGGCCCGCTGGGCAGTAGATTAAGGGCTTGGCCCACAAGTTATCTTAGGCTAGTCGTTTTCAGGTTATAAATATTAGATTGTAAGATACCTTTTGGAATTAAGCAATAAAGATAGTTCTATCCTATTGCCCGGCTCCAGAGGAGCCGGAAACCCTAGCCGCACCTTGCCCTAGCCGCGCCGCCCTCTTCTTCCTCGCGACGGCGCCCACGCGCCGGAGCCGCCGCCCTCGCCCCCAACCCTCGCTGTTCTGCCCGTATAACCTACGGAGTAGAGCCGGTAGGAACCCTAGCCCTACCAATTTGGTATCAGGTAACCGGGTTTCGACCATGTCTCCGCCAATTCCACCGCCACCACCACCGCTGCCCGCCAACTCCTCCACCACCGCCGCCTCTGCGCCGGGCGTCACGGCCTCGCTCTCGGCGGGCACCACCTGGCGTCGCTCTCAGCGCCGGTCCTAACGGCACCCGGCACCACGCCGGGCCAAGGGCAGCCACACGGCCCCCGTCCAACACTCGCCGCCGCCATCACCTCCCCCGCAGCCGCAACAGTTCACGCCGGAGGCCATGGCGGGCGTCCTCAACGACCTCGTCACCGCGGTTCAAGGGATCCGCCTCTACCTGGCAGGTCCGTACGGGCCGCCCCCACCACTCCATCCAGCCATGGCCGCGGGTCAGCAGGCGCTTCCGTGGTACTCGGCACCGGGGGCCATCACCGGAGGCTACCCGGCGCTTCCCGCGCCCAGCGGCCGCACCGCCGCCTTGGCCGCAGTGGCCGCCGCAGATCGCGCCGGCAGCCCCGCCACTCTCGCCACCACGGGACCGCAGTGGCCCACCTGGACCGCCGGCCGCGCCGTCCTCCGTCGCGCCCTACCTTCCAGCGGCCTCGGAGCAGGGTCCTCCACCGGCCCCGCCCAGCCCTAACCTGGGCAGGTCTTCGCCGAGCGGGCTCCCATACAGAGTCCCCTTCCCGTCGCCCCCTTCGCCACTCCCCGGCTGGCTCAACGGACAGCCATCGGCCTACCCGGAGACCCGCCCACCGTCCGATTTTCCGCTGCAGCCCGCGGTGTCGGGCGCCGCTGGGAACTACGCCGGGCCTTCCACCATGGCCTGTGCGCCATCATCCGCCCTCCGCACCGCTGAGGCAGTGGGCCAGGGCACGCCACACCAGCAGCCGCCCCGGTTCGCCAAGATCGACTTCGCCACATACGATGGCTCCGACGACCCGCTTAACTGGCTCAACCAGTGTGACCAGTTCTTTTGCGGCCAGCGCACGCCCGCGTCGGAACGGACCTGGCTGGCATCCTACCATCTCCGCGGGGCCGCCCAGATATGGTACTACGCCCTCGAACAGGACGAGGGCGGCATGCCCCCGTGGGATCGTTTCCGAGAGCTGTGCCTTCTTCGTTTTGGGCCACCGATACGCGGGAGCCGCTTGGCCGAGTTGGGCCGTCTGCCGTTCACCTCCACGGTGCAGGACTTTGCCGATCGCTTCCAGGCCCTGGAGTGCCACGCACCCGGTGTGACGGCCTTACAGCGGGCGGAACTTTTCATCGGCGGTCTCCCCGACCACATCCGCGTGGACGTCGAGATGAAGGGGCCCCAAGACCTTCAGACGGCCATGTACTATGCCCGGGCGTTCGAGCAGCGCGCCCAGGCCGTGACGCATCCATCTGCGCCACGTGGGGGCCGATAGCTTCCCCGTCCGTCTCCGGCGGCACCGGCGTCCCACACAGCCGTGTCCGGCAGCCGCCCCGGCACCGACGCGGCCATTCAGGCGCCTCACCCAGGGAACAGTTGGAACGCCGGCGACTGGGCTTGTGCTTCAACTGTGATGCGCCCTATGCACCAGGTCATGTCTGTCCCCGCCTCTTCTACTTGGAGACGACAGACGAGTCTGAGGAGGAGCCACTGGAGGATGGCCTCGGCCCCAGCCCTTGCGGAGCCCGCAGCGGCACCCGCGCCCGCCCCGGCCCCTGCCCTTGTGGTGTCCCTACACGCGCTGGCCGGCATCCGTGATGAACGGACGATGCTCTTACCGGTCATGATCCAGGGAGCGCTGGTGGCCCTAGTGGACACAGGGTCCACACATAACTTCCTGCCGGAGACCACCATGCGGCGCCTGGCATTACACAGGAGGCGGTACAGTGCGGGTCACCGTCGCTAATGGTGACCGCTCCGCTGCCACGGGTCGCCTGACGACGTGCCCATCACTATTGGTGACGAGCACTTCACCGATCTAACCTTAATGTCACCAGGCCAGCGTCTTGTGCATTCGGCTTCAGTGGCTACCACAACGTAATCTAATAAAAATATATCAATAATAATGAGTAAAAACCAAATCAACTGCGAGAAAATGTAACACAAATTATATCCACCAATTCCTAAACACAAATAATGAAATAGATTGTAAAACAGAATAACCAATAGACACATAACATACTCACTATTGGCGTGAGCAATTCTCCATCACCTGCCGCGGCATCGACTGGCTGCTTCGACTTCATCCTCGGCGTCGACTTCTTGCGCACTCTTGGTCCTATTCTCTGGGATTTCGACGCGCTGACGATGACCTTCTGGCGGTTAGGCCGCCGCATTCGGTGGGCCGGCATTGGGGGTGCCGCACCCACCCCTCCACTCCAGCTCGCCGTGACCACGGCCATGGCCGAGCACCCACTATTGGAGAGCCTCCTACAGTAGCACGACGACATCTTCACCGAGCCACAGGGGCTGCCGCCCCCAGCGCGTACGATCACCGTATACATCTTCTGCCAGGCTCTGCACCGGTGGCGGTACGGCCTTACCGCTATCCGCAATTGCAGAAGGATGAGTTGGAGCGGCAGTGTGCGCTCATGCTCGCGGCGGGCAGCATCCGGCTATCCACTTCACCGTTTACCGCCGGTGCTTCTCGTCCAAGTCAGACGGCACATGGCGTTTCTGCATCGACTACCGTGCCCTTAATGCTGTCACACTCAAGGATAAGTTCCCTATTCCGGTGGTCGATGAGCTCCGATGAGCTCACGGGCGCGCTTCTTCACCAAACTCGATCTCCGGTCGGGTACCACCAGGTGCGCATGCACCCGATACATCGCCAAGACGGCGTTTCGGACTCATCACGCCACTTCGAGTTCTTGGTGATGCCTTTGCCTCACCAACGCCCGGCGACTTTCAGGCCTGATGAACGACGTCCTCCGCCCTACTTACGCGGTTTGTGCTTGTTTTCTTTGATGATCATTTATACAGCGCCACCTGGGCCGAGCACCTCCAGCACGTCCCATCGTCTTCAACGAGCTTCGGGCGCACCATCTCCATCTTAAGCGCTCGAAGTGCTCGTTCGGGACGCCTTCGTCGCCTACCTCGGCCATGTCATCTCGGCCGACGGGGTGGCTATGGACGCCGACAAGGTGGCGGCCGTCGCTGCCTGGCCGACGCCGCACTCCGCGGGCTCTTCGCGGTTTCTCGGCCTCGCGGGCTACTACCGGAAGTTCATCCGGGAGTTTGGTCATCGCTTCTCCACTCACGCGGTTGTTGCGCCGTGACGCTTCGCCTGGGATCGGAGGCGACGACAGCCTTCGAGGCCCTCAAGGGGGCCCTCACGACGGGGCCCGTTCTTCAGATGCCGGACTTTCGACCGCGTTCATGGTGGACTGTGACGCCTCGGGTGGGGTTCGGCGCTCGTGCTTCATCAGGGCGATGGCTCTGCCTTTCTTTCAGCCGGCCTTGCTCCGCGCCATCTTCAAGCTCGCGGCGTACGAGCGGGAGCTCATTGGCTTGGTGCAGGCGGTGCGCCATTGGCGGCCCTATCTGTGGGGCCGGTCTTTTCAGATTCGCACGGACCACTACAGCCTCAAGTTCTTGCTGGATCAGAGGCTCTCCACCGTGCCCCAGCATCAGTGGATTAGCAAGCTCTTCGGCTTTGATTTCTCCGTCGAGTATCGCCTGGGTCGTCTTAACACCGTGGCCGATGCCTTATCCCGCCGCGATGCCGACCTCGACTCCGTCACCGGCGACTCCGAGGGGCGGGCACTCTGCATCCGCCCAGGGCCGACTTTCGGCCTCTTTGACGACATTTGCCGGGCCACCGCGAGCGCCGCCGACGCGGTTCTCCTGCAGCAGCAGTTGGCGGCCGGTGACCTGGAGGAGCCATGGCGCCTCTCCGACGGCTTGCTGGTCCATGGGCGCCGTGTCTTCGTTCCATCCCATGATGATCTCCGTCACCAGGTCTTGCTGCTAGCTCACTCGGCTGGCCATGAGGGTGTGCAGAAAACCCTCCATCGTCTCCGTGCCGACTTCTACATTCCTGGTGATCGTGCCCTCGTCGCGATTGGGGTGCGTCTTGTCGACGTGTCAGCGCAACAAGACGGAGACTCTACGGCGGCTGGTCTTCTACCCTGGAGGTGCCGTCTCAGGTTTGGGCGGATATCTCCATGGACTTCATCGAGGGCCTTCCCAAGGTGGGGCAAGTCGGTCATCTCACGGTGGTCGACCGCTTCTCCAAGTATGCTCACTTCATCGCGCTGGGGCATCCATACACCGGCGCGTCCGTGGCCCGGGCCTTCTTCGACGGTATCGTCCGTCTGCACGGGTTTCCTGCTTCGATCGTCAGTGATCGCGACACGGTGTTCACAGGCCATGTCTGGCGCGATCTCTTTAGGATGGCGGGCGTTAAGCTCCGCTTCAGCACGGCCTTCCATCCCCAGACGGACGGCCAATCGGAGGTGGTTAACAAGGTGATCGCCATGTATTTACGCTGTGTTACTGGTGATCGGCCTCGCGCTTGGGTGGATTGGCTCGCATGGGCGGAGTACTGCTACAACACCTCCTACCACTCTGCCTGCGTGCGACACCATTTGAGGTGGTCTACGGGCGGCCACCTCCGCCGATCTTGCCGATGGACCCGGCTACGGCGAGGACGGAGGCCGCGGGCGACCTTATTCGCACCCGTGACGAGATGCTTGCGGAGGTCCGTCAGCGTCTCCTTCAGGCTCAGCAGCTGGCGCAACATTACTACAACAACCACCATCGCGAGGCGGAGTTCGCGGTGGGTGATTGGGTGTGGCTGCGTCTTCTTCACCGCTCTACGCAGTCACTCGACCCGCACGCGAAGCGCAAGCTCGGGCCTCGCTACGCGGGACCCTTTGCCATCTTGGAGCGCATTGGGCAGGTGGCCTATCGTCTTCAGCTGCCGGTTGGCGCTCGCATCCACGATGTGTTTCATGTGGGGCTGCTCAAGCCTTTTCATGGAGAGCCACCGGCGGCTCCACCAGCGCTTCCCCCGACCGTCAATGGACGTCTTCTTCCGGAGCCAGAGAAGGTGTTGAAGGCGCAACTTCGTCGCGGGGTATGGTTCATCTTGATCCAGTGGGCGGGTCTTCCTGTGGAGGAAGCTACTTGGGAGCCACGTGAGGATTTCCGCCAACACTATCCAGACTTTCAGCTCGAGGACGAGCTGTTTGTGCAGGCGGGGAGAGATGTTATGACCGGTTTACAATACAACCGGAGGAGGCCCGCTGGGCAGTAGATTAAGGGCTTGGCCCACAAGTTATCTTAGGCTAGTCGTTTTCAGGTTATAAATATTAGATTGTAAGATACCTTTTGGAATTAAGCAATAAAGATAGTTCTATCCTATTGCCCGGCTCCAGAGGAGCCGGAAACCCTAGCCGCACCTTGCCCTAGCCGCGCCGCCCTCTTCTACCTCGCGACGGCGCCCACGCGCCGGAGCCGCCGCCCTCGCCCCCAACCCTCGCTGTTCTGCCCGTATAACCTACGGAGTAGAGCCGGTAGGAACCCTAGCCCTACCACAAGCATATCCAGCTGCATTTGTTTACACCATAGAAATACATGTTCCGTTTACTCCCCTGCAATTGCAGAGGCTCTTGGACCTGGGCTTCCCGAAGCGCAATTTCTTTTTCCAGAGCATATTGCCCGGTACTTGGCCCATGTTTGCACTGTGAGCTGTGGTGCATTGTGATGCACTTCATGCTGCAGAAGTAATCGACACCTTCCTCAACCTAAACATGCCTCTTTCTTTTCCGGTCCCAGAATGACTAGCTGTATAGGTTTGTGTACTTATATTGTTGCTTGGTATTATTAAGCAGTGGGCCATGTTTTCATTACGGGTCATGCTTCACGACCGCTCCCTTGTTCTCCTGCCACCAGAGTATTATCATGAAATTGGATGAATGGTTTGAAGACATCGGGTTATGCCGTTATGGCATCTCTTATCCTTTTTGTTTGGCTAAACAGCATATATGGACTAAGATATGGTCCAGCATGATCGAGACACTGTTTTGCATGGACCTGATTCAAAAATTACCCCGAAGTAGATTCATATATAATATGGCACATTATGTATGTTTATTCCCTTGATAATAGCTAAATATTCCTCACATCTATAGGAAAATTTTCCAAGAGTCATGGTATTGGTGTCTTTGGCAACGATGCGAAGGTTACTAATATTCCATCTGAAGTATGGCGATACTACTTGCTTATGAACCGCCCTGAGGTTTGTATAGACATTTTGTTTAATGGATTTGAAATATCTAATAATGACATTCATTGCAATATTTTAATTTGACTTCTGTTTTGGGTGTTCAGGTATCAGATACACTGTTCACTTGGGCTGATTTACAAGCTAAATTGAACAGCGAGTTGCTGAACAACCTGGGAAACTTCATCAACCGTGTGTTAAGCTTTGTTGCAAAACCAGCTGGTTAGTCATGGGAGAATCTTGCACCTGCCATCTAACTGTCTAGAAGTATTATCAGTTGATTTTTGTATTTTCTCTTCCAATTTATCTTGATTATCTGTGATTTACTACCATACTACATCCTCATCCGGTTATCCCCTTTCTGTGGCACTTCCGTTAAGTTGATTTTTGATCTTCTTTTCTGGTAGGAGCTGGATACGACTCCATCATACCTGATGCTCCTAATGCCGAGTCACATACATTGACCAACGCGCTTGCAGAAAAAACTAATAAATGGGTTGAACAATATCTTGAAGCAATGGAGAAGGTCATTAATTTACTTGAACCATGTGAAATGGCACAATTTCCTGCTTCCTGTCTAGTTTTGTGTTGTTTCATTGTGCCAGCTACTAGGATCTGAAACAGAATGCTCACTCCTTTTGCTACAGGTTAAATTGAAACAAGGACTTAAGAGTGCAATGGCGATTTCTAGTGATGGAAATGCATATTTGCAAGTAAATACATTTCTTTGTCTTGGTTTCCATTTGTGTTTCTAAATAGCACTGTTATATCTTTGACTTGCTAATTGTTGAATACAGGAGAGCCAATTTTGGAGGCTTTATAAGGAAGATCCAGCAGCCTGTGCCATCGTAATGAAAACTTCAGTTGGTGTTGTCTATCTCCTTGCCTGTCTGCTGGAGCCTTTTATGCCTTCCTTTTCTAGAGAAGTATAATCCTCTTTTTCATGTTTAAGAGTTTCTGTTAATAGACCCCCTTTGCCTGAACTCACTCTTATGTTTGTTTCTTTATAAGGTGCTGCGACAATTAAATATGTCCCCAGATGAAGATCTGTCATTCTGTGATGATAAAGGAGAAACTGCCAAGGCTAAAAGACCCTGGGATTTTATATCAGCAGGACACAAAATAGGAAAGCCAGTTCCTCTATTTAAGGAACTGGTGCGTATTTGCATTTTTTTAAAAGAAATTTATTAGTTGGCCCTGCTTTTATATCTCGTAACTTGAAATAATGCAGAAAGATGAAGAAGTTGAGGCGTTTAGGATCAAATTCGCTGGCAGCCAAGCTGAAAGGATCTCAAAGGCACAATCTGACGCCGAGGCCAAGAAAGTTGCTGATAAGCTCAAGGGCACAAAATTATCTGGTACTTGTGAAATTCTTACTATATGTTTTTTTGTGTGTGAATTACATGGGAGAACAGTTTTCTCCTGTGGCAATCTAGAAACAGGATTTTCTTTGTGGCTCACTTTTATGCAATTTGTATGTTCTCTTGAAAACACCGGTGCATAGTGCGGCATTTTTCTTACGCTTGAAGTGCTCTTGAGTTATCTTCTGCTGAACCAATTTCATAATTCGAGAAATTCATTCTCAAATTTCCTTGTCTCGCTTTCGTATCCAGAGGGAAGTTCAAAGAAGAAACAATCTGGTGGTTCGAAATCAAAGACAGCAGAGGATGCCTCAGTTGCCAAGCTGGATATTCGGGTAGGGCTTATCAGAAAAGCAGAGAAGCATCCAGATGCCGATTCACTTTACGTAGAAGAGATCGATGTTGGAGAAGAGGCACCAAGAACAGTGGTTAGCGGCCTTGTCAAATTCATCCCTCTTGAGGAAATGCAGGTCTGTCTTTCTGAGAATCATTTCTAGTCACGACATTGGTCTATGCCATGGTGGTCTTGCCTCCCTAATTTTGCAATTTCTGGTACGAATGAGCAGAACCGGAAAGTGTGCGTGCTCTGCAATCTTAAACCGGTGGCAATGCGTGGTATAAAGTCACTTGCTATGGTTTTGGCTGCATCAAGCGAGGACCACTCAAAGGTAAGGAACGTTTGCCTCTCATGCGCTCTCTGTTTGATAAAGCATCATGAAAGTACAGTGGCAGCAGCCAGTTTGGTTGGTGGAAACTGACATTTGAAAGTTTAGGTTGAGTTGGTTGAGCCTCCAGAATCCGCTGCTGTCGGGGAGAAGGTGACCTTTGCCGGGTTCTCTGGTGAACCTGAGGCTTCTCTTAACGCCAAAAGCAAAACCTGGGAGAAGTTATCCGCTGATCTGCACAGCAACGGTGAGCTTGTGGCGTGCTACAAAGATGTTCCGTTCACAACTTCGGCTGGGGTATGCAAGGTCAAGACCATAGCGAATGGGGACATCCGCTAGGCATAGTGTCCAATCTGCAGTCTGACTGAGTCGCTGTCTGATTTCATTGAAAGTCAATATTGCTGATTTACTCTTTTTGGGGGAATTTTTGATGTGTCTTTCGGGTACTGCTCTGCACACGATTGTGATTGAAAACATACATTTTTTTGGTATGTTTGTCTCAGTCTCTCTTTCCTCTTGTTCTTTTGCTTTTTTTCTTTTCTTTTCCTGAGTGTATGTTTGGCTCAATCTCAGGAGCAATCTCTTATATAGGTACGTTTCCAGCTGAACTTAAAAGCCCCCAGCTGTTGGGAGGCCCATACTCCCTCCGTTCCTAAATATAAGTCTTTTTAGACATTTCAATATGGACTTCGTATGTATGTATATAGACACTTTTAAGAGTTTAGATTCACTCATTCTGCTCCGTATGTAGTTCATATTGGAATCTCTAAAAATACTTATATTTAGGAACGGAGGGAGTACAAGTCTAGCTCTAGCATATCTCTCTGGTCTCTGGAGCCCATTTGAGCTTGGGATCAGAATAGGACTTTTGTCTCTGGAGCCCATTTAAGCAGAATGGGACTTTCGGCTCTGGAGCTTCGCTTTCTCTAGAAAAAAAAAGTCTTATCTTTGCTGCTTAGAAGGCCAGGTTAGATGAGCAGTAGCCGTCTGGCTCTAATCCATTTTCCATGGAACCGTGCAGCCATATACTGTGTGGTACTGTGGTTCTACCCTATTAACCCTATATGGAAAAGACATGATTGGTTGGTACCGCCTCCCTCCCGTAATAGATGACCTTTTTTGACACTACAGTAGCTTCAAAAAGCTACATTATGGGACGGAGGGAGTGGTTGCATGTTGCTCGTACTGTAAAGCTGCAGAGGTTGCGATGTTTACAGTGCAGTGCGTAGTGTTGGGTACTCCCTCTACGCTGGTGCTGTGGTGCACTAGATGTTAACAGTCAACCCTCGTCTCCCTTGCCTCCGTGCTAAACACTGCAATCTCGCTCTACCAGGGAAGTACGATGCTAGGAAATGGATGTAACAATTGTTTTTTTTTTTTGAAATGGAGGCAAAAGCTTTTCCTTTCATTAACTAAGAAGAAGATAGTTGCTCGATTACCTATACATTGATAATACATGATACTAGTAGCAAAAATCAGCTTTTAGTCATTTTTCGTCCTTCACTGATAATCCTTTTACTAGAAAAAAGCAAATCACCTTTTATACTCCATTTTGTATACAAGGCCACAAACTTATATTACAAGTACCAAGGTAGAAATTAATGCCTACTTAAGCCCATATTGCAAGCTACTTGTCTTTTTTTCTCGCTTGACGTGTTAATTAATGTGCATTTTCTCTTCAACACACAACAAGACAACCCTTGCACTTCTCATTGGTTGATTAATGTGGTACATGAAAACCAATCTTCTCACTCCCACATGCATGCAGGGGATATTAATGTCCTCGGTTACTAGTACGAGGCAAACTTCATCAATTTTACCTCGATTGATGTTAGTGACCTTGTATAGATGCTAATTGTAATTTTGATAGTGGCCTTATATAAAAAATGAAGGGAGTATTTATGATGATGAAGAAAAAACATTACGCGACGCACCACGAAAAACCTGATGCGTGAGACGTAGGTGCCGGTAGTTTATTTCGCAAAAAAAAATTAAAAGGTACCAGTAATTTGATCCCCGGTTCCAGCTCGAGACATTTTCCCGCCTTTCCCCACCATCTTCTTCTCCACACGCTACAGACACGTGATACCGACGCTTGTGCCCCACCATGACAGCCCGCGTCCGGGCCCGCGCTCCAGTTACCTTGCCAATTCAAAGCCGCGAGTGGATTTCCTGGACCGCTTCAATGATATAGGTGGGTCCCCCAGTCAGGTGAGCCTATGATAGAATGTCAAAGGGAAAAAAAGGTGAGCCTCGGATAAGCACGCCCCATGACGTCATCCCCCTCTCTTCTTGTACTCGTAGACAGTGGCGGCAATAAGAATTAAGAAGAAAAGCGCGCGGCCAGAGAGTTAGGAAGAAAGGTTCGGCAGCGAGCGCGCGAGCGAGAGAGATAAGGAGAGAGGGCGCGCGCGGGGATCTCCGTGTCTTGGTCGGCGGTGAAGTCGTCGGCGCGGGGGCGATGGAGAGGGGGCCGGCGGGGACGCTGAGTGATGTGCCGGTGATGCTGGACGGCGACCGGTACGAGCTGGTCCGCAGCATCGGGTCCGGCAACTTCGGCGTCGCCCGCCTCATGCGCAACCGCGCCTCCGGCGAGCTCGTCGCCGTCAAGTACATCGACCGCGGCGAGAAGGTACCACCACCCGCGCCACCACACTTCGATTGTTTATTCATTCCCGGTTTCCCACGCGCACACTTGGCACCAGACCAGAGCCACGGCCTTTGGTATTTACAAGTTTGATGATGCGTGCGTGTGCGCGCGCGCGCAGATCGATGAGAACGTGCAGAGGGAGATCATCAACCACAGGTCGCTGCGGCACCCCAACATCATCCGCTTCAAGGAGGTGAGTGAAAATTACTACGAATGAAGACACGATCTTTTTGCTTGCAGTATCGCCGTCTTCGATGGTTATGTCGTGGAATGATGCAAAGAACGAGTTCTGCCTTGCCTTTTGTTTGCGGTTCTTCAGGTTATTCTGACGCCGACGCATCTCGCCATCGTCATGGAGTACGCCTCCGGCGGGGAGCTCTTCGAGCGCATCTGCACCGCCGGTCGATTCAGCGTCGACGAGGTATATCTCTTGACTCATAGTTCTGCCGTATAGTCTTTTTTTTTTCTTATCAAGAGTTGTACGATTGTACAATTTGGTTAACTCAGTCACTAACTCAGTTTATATGTGTGTTCATTTTTCAGGCTCGGTTCTTTTTCCAGCAGCTGATATCTGGAGTCAGCTACTGCCACTCCATGGTATCAATCTGTTATCTGCTCCCCAAATTATACTGCTACTACTTGATTTTACCTTTCAATGTAGTTTCCTATGCAATTGACAACATGAGTTTGTTGTATTCGTCAAGCAAGTATGCCATCGTGACTTAAAGCTCGAGAACACTCTGCTGGATGGAAGCACCACCCCTCGCCTCAAGATATGCGACTTTGGTTATTCCAAGGTATTCTGTGCTATTAATCTGCTTATATGTCAACTATCTTACACCAGAAACTTGTGCTGGATACCAGATTTTTAAATGATCTGCACACACGTTCTTCTCTAATTTACAGTCATCGGTTCTTCACTCTCAACCAAAGTCAACTGTTGGAACGCCGGCATATATTGCCCCTGAAGTTCTGCTCAAGAAGGAATACGATGGCAAGGTATGCATCCACCTTGGCGCTTTCAAGTTTAAACCGTCTCATGCATACTCTGCCACCATCTGCTGCCTAATTTGAATCATTTTGCTCGGCCATAAAAGCTTTACTTGCTTTATGAATATTCCATCCACCTTTCGTTGGCATGAGTGGTGCATGGTATTGAGGAGCAACCATTTAAAGTACTTCTCTCTAAAAAAACATCTAAAGTATTTCATGTTTTTTGCTCAAGCACTAATAATTTATCTCTGAATGGAGATTGCCGATGTGTGGTCATGTGGCGTAACGCTTTACGTGATGTTGGTCGGCGCCTACCCTTTCGAGGATCCGGAAAATCCCAAGAATTTCAAAATGACAATCCAGGTATGCCGCCAGCCGTTCAGCTTAGCAATTCCACAAGTTGCAGTTATAGCCAAACATCTAAATACCGAGCTCAACTTTTTCAGAAAATATTAGGTGTTCAGTACTCGATTCCGGACTACATTCACATACCAATGGACTGCCGAAACCTTCTCTCAAGGATCTTTGTTGCCAACCCAGCTACGGTGAGTACTCACTCCATCGACACACGCACGGTTTCGCTTGTTCGGCCCTCAGGATAACGCCTGTGCCATTTGAGCTTGCAGAGGATCACCATACCTGAGATAAAGAACCACCCATGGTTCCTCAAGAACCTCCCAGCCGACCTCATGGACGGTCCCACAGTGAGCAACCAGTATGAGGAGCCTGACCAGCCGATGCAGAACATGAACGAGATCATGCAGATAATGGCAGAGGCGACCATACCGGCGGCCGGCGCCCTCGGAATCAACAAGTTCCTGCCTGACGGCCTTGACCTCGACGACGACATGGATGACCTGGACTCGGACCTCGACATCGACATGGACAGCAGCGGGGAGATAGTATACGCCATGTAGTGAACCTGTGAATATCTGTATGTGCATGCAGAAGCGGTGTTTGTGGTCTTCCACCTTGTTTGCTTCTTGAACACGAACCAGATTGAGTGCCGTTTTGTGTTCAGAAGAAGAGTGTAGAAATGTACATCGAGAGGATTGTATTCAGGCTACTCTTGAGTCTGAAATTGGTGTTGCTGCTGATAGTGTAGCGTGTGTTGTCTAACAAAATACAGTATGTTGGAGTTTTCTGATGATGTTGATAAAAGGAGTGTTTACCCGAAATCGCTGGATGAACAATGTTGTATTATGTGTGTATCATGTAGGCGCAAAGCTGGTTTGTGATGCAACGCCAGCTCTGCCTGCGGCCCCTGAGACTGCACTCCACCTATTCAATGCAAGGACTACCCTACCACGGCCCGACACCTGGTCCTTTGTTGATCAATTGCTAACAACCGAACAGAGTATCGACCGCTGTTCGAGGTGATGTGTATCAGTGTATGCGATTAGAGGGGTGGCTGGAAAGGTTGATCGGTCTACCTCTTCATAGTTTTGGTCTCATATGGCTTTACTGTTGCCAAGACGTCGTTTTTATACTTTGTAAAAAAAAATCAATTGCGAACAATCCCTGAAAGAAGGGATCGACATGTTGTGGAGGTGGTCGGTGATGTCGGGGAAGTAGCCGTGTCATATGTTGTAGCCTGACTTGGCTCGCTCACGAAACACGGGCGATGGAGGTGTGTGTGTGCGCCCTCTCTTCAAAATTTTAGTAGTGTGTGGAAGAGCCAACCTTATATGTTGGTACAATACATCCTTCACTACCAGGGTGGGATTAAACTTTCCATGCCCCCTTGTCATGAATGGAGCATATGAGCCTCTAGGATTCAAGAATTATTGGAAATAATAAATGGGCTAAAAGCCTAATAATTTCAACAATCCCCTATAAGATCCCAAAGGCAGATAAAGTTTGCTTATGGTTCCATAACATTGTTTATATAATGATATTTTGGTGAAGACTGTGAAGTTGAACTTTCACCTAGAGCTTCACACTACACTCATTCACAACTTGAACAAAGGACTATGACTTGAACTGCAAGTGATGTGCAAATAAGTTTCTGGTAAAGCCTTGACTGATATTAGGCTGCCGAATGACTTTCCGGTAGATAGGAGATTATACGTCATACTCTGAGGCCTCTTCATAGTTTACTAGAAAGCACTCAACTCTTATAGGATACAACATTTAATTGTCTAACTCATTAGGTGTGTTCATAAAGATGTTATGTAGGACCTTGGCTTACGTCATAATGGAGTTTGTCTTTATTAAATAAACACTCCTCCCTCAGTTAACCATGTCTGACTCATCAATTCTACTTCACGAGATCTCTGGTCACATAGAGTGGGTTCTACTTCGTGGATAACTTATGCAGTGGGTCTCAAGCCCATTTCACACGATGCACTGCCTATCACGTTTCGTGATAAACTTTTTTGTGAAGGGATCTTTCAGATTCTTGAAATCAAGTATGTATGACAAAAATACCATGTCTAGCTTAAGGGATCTTCCAGATTCTTCAAATCAGGTATGTATGATAAAAATACCATGTCTAGCTTAATTTCCAGTATTACATATCCAGAAACAATCCATGGCGGAAGGGATAAGAGAACTAATGGTGCGAAGAACCTAATCGCTCCTCTCATGTACACGATCAGAATAGGTGGAGTTTCAGAGGTCTGTTGTCTCACTTCACTGTGTACGTCGAGAAGCAAGATTGGAAAGCCATAAGCGGCACAAACTCACTCACGAAATATGATGCACATGGCGAGGCGGGTAACGGAGGGGAGCATGCATGTATGTGCCCTCTTCTCAAGCTTCTAGTGACGTGCAAAGAAGCCAATCTTATATGTTGGTTCAGCGCACCCTCCACAGCCGGAGTGCGACTAAACTTTCTACACTCCGTTGTCACGCATGAATGGGCCTACGTGAGTTTCAATAAACATTAAAATTATAAAATGAGCTAAAAGCCCAATAATTCGTACACTTTCTTGGATGGATGACCACGTCCCTCCAAACGAAGCTTTCACCAACCCTAAAACGAGGCATGTATAAGAACCACAAGTGGAGGCGTAGCGGACACCTGATCTACATCATGTGAAATGCCCAAAAAGAAAGAGAAGAGCCGCCGGATTTTTAATGGCACGAGGCTAACATACATGAGTAATTTATGACCGCATGCATCTCCCCCAAGAGTTAACCACAACCATGAGTAATTTGCATGATGTGTTGGAGCTCCGACATATGCCTGTTTTTCCAGTCATGTTCATTTTGTACATACTCTGCTCCTTAATAAAAAGGCAGCTTTCCTGCCGGTTGTTCGGAGAGAAAAATGGTCTGTGCCAATAGAAATTCTCTGTTAGCTTGCCCAATATAAACTCTTGTGTGCATTTCTACTCGAAAGACCATGACTTCAAGATAAGTCAGCTACTGGAGTCAACTACATGAACACTGAACATGTCAAAACTGAACAGTGTATTGACTACCCATCCTGCATTCGAACAGGGAAACATATACACATCATTTGTACATGGTGAGCCCGGAGTGCAGAGAGCATCCAGAACATCAGTCTACAAGCCAGTCCAGGTTGTAACACTCTTCTGCTACCTGCACACGGAGGTCCGGGATGACCTGCTCGGCCTCCCTCCACAGCATCGCCGTCTCCTCGTCGCACACGACGTGCCCGAGGGACTTCAGCGACGAGGAGGACCTCGGGAGGCTCCTCAACCGCGAGCATTCCCGCATGTCGATCTTCTCTAGGTTTGTCAGGTGGCCAAGCTCTTCTGGAAGGTCTGTGAGGTTAATGCACTGCGATATGTCCAGGTATTTCAGCCTCTTCAGGCTGCATACCGACGGCGGAAGCTTCCACAGCGCCGGGCAGGCGTACACCCGCAGGATGCTCAGGCAGTGCAGCTTGCCCAGCTCATATGGCAGCTCTGTGAGGTCATGGCAGTTTGACAAGGAGATGCTCTCCAGCGAGCTGATTTCACACACACTAGGTGGCAGCTCCTTCAGATCTACGCAATGGTCGATGGTGAGGTTGGATAGGCGCGGAAACGTCATGGAGAGATCCATCGTCGATCCTCTTAGGCTGTTGTTCAGCTCACAAAGGACGAGGGAGATCTTGCGCAGGTTCTTCAGTGGGATTGTGCTTTTCGGCAGTGGCGGGAGCGTAATCTTTTCAAGCCAAAGACTCCTCAGGTCACTTAGTGTGGTGAAGGCAGACAAATTATCAAGGGCTGCACTGGTGGTACCATAGTTGATCAGCACCAGGGCCTTCAGGTTCTGCATTGTTGCAATGAACGACGGGAGGTAGTATACACTCGAGGCGAAGTTGAGGATAAGAACTTCTGCCTTGGGGAAGCTCATCTGGAACCAGTCAGATTCTTTCATCTCACCTGAAATTTGAAATCAATTGATCAGACCATTTTGTACTTCTAGAGAGAACTCAATGAGGGCAATATTCGACAAGATATTGCGAATGCATGTTACTGTAAGGCTTGCTGAAACAAATTATTTTCCGTGAAGAAATAATACTGAAGTAAAATTGTGTTATACAGTACTAATTAAGTTCAGTTTGCTAAAGAACTAAAGATCAGTTTAGTACAATAGCAGGTGATTTAATAAAGGAGTTAAAGATCTGAAGTTCCAAGTCAAAACCATGCAATTTCATTTGAGGAAGACCACTACACTATTCAACATTTTTTCTTCAATTACATCTCAAATTCTGCAAGAGCAGCTTTCAGACTGGACTCGCAGAAGATACTGCACGGCAAATAACATGCAAGAAAAAACCAAGTTCATGAACAGATAATCACCTGTATGAATAGAAACAATCTGAGCTTCAAAAGGAAGGTCCTTATTCCTCTGCCAATCTCTCGGAAGCGATTCTTCTCTTCTTGGCATCACTAACCGCCTCCGTTTGTTCAGAGAATCACGGCCACTCATGTGAAGTGCCAGATCACGCAACACATCATGTTGCGTCACTGAGTAGTCATGATAGTTACTGTATAAATCTCCAGCTTTATTCCTGCATAAAGAGCAACAAAGAGTCAAAGCTGTTTCTTACAGTATATGAATTCTCAGATGATTTGAAGAAAAAATGTGCAATACGTACTGTGCATCATTAACTAGGGTAAGCAGGTTCTTGTTCGATAGCTCCATGAGGATGGCAAAAGCATCTGGCTTGTCAAGATCATGTATCTCCATCCAAATATTGATCAACACATCAAGAGGGATCTTCTTATCCTCTGGGAAGCAGCCCAGGTCAAGGAAACATTCCCTGACCTTTCCCGACAAGCACTCGACACTTGCTGCCATTCTCTCGAGGAGTTTGGTCTCATGTGAGTCCGATATAGACTCTCCTCGTGATAAGCGGTTCTTCGCGCTCAACCATATCATAGGAGGCTGATCACGCAAGGATGCGCCGATAACCTTGAGAGCTAGAGGAAGCCCTCTGCACTCGGCAGCAACCTGCTTAACCAGTTTCTTGTCAGCAGTCTGAGGAACAGACTCCTGATTGAAGGCAGCACTGCAGAAGACAGACAAAGCCTCCTCATCGCCGAGTAATTTCATTTCGTATGTCCGGGAGACTAACGTAGGGAACTTCAACCTTGATACGACAAGAGTCTTGCAGCCAGGGAACTTGAAGACCAGCTCCTCGAGCTGTGAGAGAGACCACACATCATCAAGTATAACAAGAACTGGTCCTCGGTCCCTCGGCCCTAACTTGAGCTGCCATTCCGGGATCTGGTTATATGCACCAAGCACAATATTGCTGCTGATCTGCTCCCACAGCTTCATCTTGATGGTCTCCAGATTTGCGGACTGCGAGACCGTCTCAAAGAAGACCCTGTTGTTGAAGTAGCCTAAACAAAGAAAGAAACATATATTAGCACTATGTAGAGAAGAAAGATCGCTACGTTTAGAGACCAATTATGAAACAAGATTAAATGGAAATCGACTTTTGGCATATGCCTAATCTTGAGAACAGATCTTGATGAGATGATGCTGAAGTAGTGAGATTCGAATCAATTTACATGTATAGCACCCCTAAAAGGATTAGCTTCACAAGCATCACTAATTCCAAGTGCCTTTGTAACTACTAACGACAGATCTGTATACCAAATTATTTTGGATTGGCAATCGGTGTTAAACTATTCATCAAACGATAAGTGTGTGTGCTAGTATCATTCATTCAGTTGTTTAGGGGTCACCACTAATTAACTCAATAGTTATTAAGTGGTGCAATCATGTCTTGATTCAAAACAAAAGTGTTGCCATCATGAACAAAATTTTCAGTGTCTGCTAAGTTAGGCAGGCGGGAGTTGGTGTGCTCCCATCAGCAACCCAATCCCACCAGAGCCATACGCACGCTCCGCACTAAGCTGGTCAAAGCGCCAATTTTGACCAAACAAGTGGTGATGAGCTAAACGTAAGCATCAGCCTCGACTTTAAGTATAAGTAATTAAATCATATGATGACACGCAAATCAACCGCCAAAGATTCCCCAAATTTTCAATCTTTGTTCGTGGTAGCGCCCCATATAATTCAATAAGAGACGGTGCGATTTTCGCACCCAGAGAAAGGATGATTATGAACACAGATGTGATTAATTTCTGCAGATGATTCGGAGAACGGGATAAAAGGTTTAAGAAAGAATACGTGTGAGACGAGATGGTTGGGATCTGATCCTTTGTTACCTTGGATCTTTTGATCCTTATAGATCTCCATGGCGAGCGTGGTCTTGCCGCTGCCGCCCATGCCGCAGATGCCGACGACCTCCCAGCCGCCGCCGCTGCTCATCACCATCTCCTTCACTCTCTCCTTGCCCACCTTGACGCCGCTTCCCACCAAGCCGCCGCCCTTGCTCTCCTCCTCGCACGGGAGGTCGAAATCCATCGGAATCCCCATGCCCTTGGTCGGCGGCGCCACCTCCATCGGCATGCCCATGCCCTTGGTCGGCGGCGCCACCTCCACCGCCATCGCCATGCCCTTGGAGGGCGGCGGCGGTAGCGCGACGGGGAGGGACATGGCGGGCGGGATCGTGGGGGGCGCCTGCATCGCGGCGACCTCCTCGACGCGGCGCTCCAGGCGGCCGATGCGCGCCTCGGCCTCGTCGCGGAGGCGGCGCACGCCGTCGAGCACGTGCGCGGGTGCGTGGCGCGCCAGCCAGCGCTCGATGCCCTTGTCGGCGGCCTCCATCCTGCGCGCCAGCTGCGCGGTGCGGTAGACGTTCCAGCGCGGGGCGGCGGCGGCGCGGCGCGCGAGGTCGAGCGCCTCCCTTGAGCTGCACGGCGAGCTCGCCCAGCTCGGCGTTGCTGCGGAGCGCGTGGCGGCCGTTCTGCTGCACGAGGGGCAGCAGCGGCTCGACGTTCCGGCGCAGGCGCTCGGCGGTGGAGCGGCACAGGAAGGTGCCCTGCACCGCGCGCAGCAGCTCCCGCACGGCGTCCCCGGCCAGCTCCTCGAACAGGAACTTCTCCATGGTCGACCCCGGGGTGCCGGACGGCTGGCCGGCGGCTCTCGGCGCGCTCTTCCTTGTCTTCTTGACCGCTTTGTCCGGGCTCTCAGTGGGCTCTGGGTGCGCGCTTGCGTGAGCTTTGCTTGTTTGCTTAGTCGGGCAAGTGAGAGGTCGCCATCGCCATGGAGGTCTGGGGGAGGGGGAGAGGGTGGAGGAGGGGGGCGGCGTTTGGTCGGGGAGACGGAGGAGGAGGAGGAGAGTTTATAGCCGGCGGGAGAGTGCGGCACGGCAGCTTTTGAGTGGAGGGGAGGGGAGGGGAGGGTCAACCGTTTGCGGTGAGGGGTCGCCGGTTATCTCAGTGACACGGCCGGGGGCAAGGTGGGACCCAGGGAGGGACTGTGCCGTGTTTACACGAACACGGTGGATGACAGCAAAAGCGAGTCGCCACCGGAGTAGACCTCACCCAATTAAGAGCAACTTTAGCAGAATTGATTGATATATCGGCTCCATCGCCGTAATAATCATCATTACATTGGTTTTGATTAAAAAGTTTTCGGCCCTATTTGAAAATGGTCTGCTCCTAGAATCTGCAGAGTGGCTAAATAGCAATTCCACTATTTTAAACTACAGCTCCGCCAATTCTGTTTCCGGAGTTGGGGAGCGTTGCCGAACAGCCCTTCATGTCAGATTTTTGGCAATTCAGAGCGAACGTCCCACGTACGTAGGATCCTCGCGCATGAATCCTAAAGCATTCGCTCCCACACACCTCTTCAAGGGAACTACAGGCGACGATAGTATACGGTTTGCTCGGATGGCAATCTAAACAAGCATACTTTGGATGGCAAATTATGCTGTTGGAGCATCGCAATTTTCATCATTTTTCTTTCTTTTTTAGGCTGCCAATTCTTCATGGGAATCACTCTCGTGCAACATGTCAATCTTCTGAGCTTTTTATATACAACATGAGAATTTTTATTTCAGAACATAGCAAATTTTTAAAGAAGTTGACGAATTTATCTGTTTTCGCACGGTAAATTTGGAGTGTTCCCTGGCCTGATTATTTGAACGAACGAAAACATTCATTTCTTCATCGGGGAACGATCGTTGGCTTGGATTACCTTCATGAGGGAACGTCATATGTATATTGGGTTCGCGAACTGAGCGTATCTCATATGGTTAGATTCCTTGTGGTGGAATTAGTCCGCCAAGGTTCAAGTCTAGGCTTGGCATTGGTGTTCGTATTTTTCTAGATTTATTTCAGATTTTTTCAACAATGTTCACTCAGTGCAAGAGACCAGCCTGACAATAAATAAAGTAGTATCATAATAAATGCTATACTGCTATATATCTTGCATGACAATAAATAAAGTTGCATAAGATACTAATAATCTATGATATTATGCATTATAGACGTAGTATCATATGTATGATATTAAGTTATGATATTAACTTACGATACTTCTCACTACACGCGGCCTTAGGCACTCAGCCTACCTCTCGAGTAATAAAGTTACCCAACCGGCTTGCTGAAATTACCTAGCAGCGTTCTAGCAGAGTAGATGTAGCAGGCAGAGGCGGGATGTTATGGGCGGGAGAGGCCGAAGTAGGGTCGGCGAGGCGGCGCCCGACTGAAGTAACAGTGCAGCACCACCCTAAGAAAGTGAGCACGAAGGCCACCGCTTGGGCCCGAGGCTAGGCAGAATTGCGCTCGTGATCCGAGAAGGGGAAGGTGCGTGCGTGCAAGCTCGATTAGGTCCTGCCTGGGCATTAGGAGTAGTGAAGTTAGGTCGGTGTTGTGTGTGCTGGGGTAAACCCATGACTCATACCGAAATATAGTTAGGTGATAGCTAAAAATCCCTCAAAAAAGGTGATAGCTAAAAAGAAAGGTCACGCCCTAGGCCCGGGCCCAACATCGACCCGAGTCTGTGGGTGGGGATTGCGGGCGCCCGAGTATGTCTAGACGGCAGGCTGGGAAGTACAATGGTGGCATGTGGAGAGGAGGATGCATAGGCAAAAATAAAGTGAAGCAGGGACAGAGTGAAAGAAAATGGATCAAACGAGGATTTGAGTGGGCCGGGAGTGTTGGAGTTCTACAAGACGGTGTTCTGAACTCCTGTAAAGGCCCTCCCTCCCCCAGTTTTTGTCAGGCCTGTGGGAATTCGAACAACCAGACTGATTCATGGATCAATGAGTATTGTGTTGATTGTAAATTGTGTTTAGATAGCTTCTCAAAATAGGCTTTTCGCCCTGCTATATTAATATAGAGTAAAATGCATCACAAGTCCTAAAACTATCATAGGTGTGTCAGTTTAGTCCTATAACTTTCAAACTGCACTTTTGGGTCCTAAAACTATCGGAAGTATGTCAGTTTAGTCCTATAACTTCGAAACTGCACTTTTGGGTCCTAAAACTATTGGAGGTGTGTCATTTTTAGTCCCATAACTTCAAAATTGCAGTTTTGGGTCTCAAAACTATGTATGTTTGTTCATCTGAGGTCCTAATCTTGCATGGCCACCATCCATGGTGCATTTTTTCAAATGAGCCCTTTGTATGTGTTTATATCCCCCAAAGTGGTACATACGCTTCCACGTTGCAGTGTGTCCTGCAACCTGCATGCCCACCATCTGCATGGCCATGAGCTGCACGGTAGCCTCCCTGAGAGGTTTGGCGTGACCGTCGGGGAGACCCCGAGCTAGTCGGCATGAAGGACGACATCCCTCTCCCTCGGCGAGGCCGCTGGGGAGATCCCGAGCCAATTGGGATGGAGTACGCCATCCCACCTCTCTCTCTCTCTCTCTGTTTGATGATATCTTCGTTGCCCCGACACCCTTGCCATAGAGTTGGCCGTGCAGGCTGTTGTTTGGGCACGAGCATGGTCATAGGTGGTGAGCTGTCGGGCGACACAGAGGAGTGCGCGAAAACTGCAAAGCTGGCGTAGAGGTCGTCGAGAGTGACACAACCCTAGCAGTAGCCATAGGTGGGTAGCAATTGGACGTTGTGCGACATGTCGTTCTGCTGCTGTTGGGGGAGGCTGAGATGACCGGTCTACTCTCCTCGCTGGAGCTCAAACCATCATTCCACTGATGGCCTATGTCCCGTCGCCTCTGAGCATTCTGTGCATGGGAGAAGACGAGTGCGTGAGAATGAGGCGAGACAACGCTCTAGTTTTTTTTGCATATTTACCTGGTGGGCCCATTGGGTCAGGTCAACGTGGCTACAATCCAAGCATTTCCAAGTGACTCGTTGGTGGGTCAATGCTAACCATGCAAGCTTAGGACCTAAGAGGAAGAAACTTACATAGTTTTGGGACCCACAACTACTGTTTCAAAGTTATAGGACTAAACTGACACACCTTTGATAGTTTTAGGACCCAAAAGTGTAGTTTTGAAGTTATAGGACTAAACTGACACACCTCTGATAGTTTTAGGACCCAAAAGTGCAGTTTCAAAGTTATAGGACTAAACTGACACACCTCCGATAGTTTTAGGACTTATGATGCATTTTACTCTATAATATAGCAGTCACATGATACAACATGAGAACCATTGCTGGGGAAAACAACACATCCATGCCCAAAAGAAAAGAAAGAGAAAACAATGTCGACACCGACGGATCAACAAAAACGAAAATGACTCGTAGTCGCTGCGTCCTCTCCTAAGTATTCCCACCACGATCCTAGCACTCTGATTCGCCACGTACCAAGCAGCACCTCCAAGAAGGACAGTGACGACGACGACACTGCTGCCCGGATAGGTCCTAGGGTTTCCCCCGGTACCCTCCGAGGAGTGGGAAGAGGTACACCGACGTCCTTCGGGAAGGAGTGATGACAGTCTCAAGTGTCATCGTGTCTGTGTCAAAATGACAAGGATTTCTCCCGACCCCCAAAACCCACCTCCCGGATAATCAGAGGTGCTCCACCAGTCATGGTATCCACCGACATACGCCACCACGGTCTTGTAGTCACCATCGTCGTTTCACCATGACCAACGTAGCAAGGTCGGCCAGCCCGAGACGTAGTAGTCATAGACAAGATCCGACTGGATCACGACCACGCGGAGGGAACAACCTCCACCATCATAGACAGTAGCCGTCTAGACGCGACCACAAGAGCACACCGATCCATTGGAACTGGAGGGCGATAGCAGCGCCGCCACCTGGAGGACGTCTGTAAGTGCATCTAGTGCCACCCCTAGTTGGTTTTGGAGTATTGAAGACAAACCTGGTTGAGGAACTAATGTGTTTGTGAGAATTGCAGGATAACACAGGTAGTAGTCCCTCATTGATTCAGTTTAACTACCAGAGATGACCCCTAAAAATGTGTGAAGACATTGAAGACGATGGTGGTCTGTGAAGAGTTTCACATTGAAGACTATGACATGAGAAGACACCGTATGAAGACTATGGATTGCGAAGACATAGTTGTTTCGTAGTTTCCTTTTCTTCTTTGTTGAGTCATAGGAACCACCGAACTGTTAAGTGGAGTCTAAGTGAACAAAGTCAGAGTGACTGAAGTGATGCTCAACCAAATCGTATGTCTTCGAGCAAAGACAATGAGAGCGAATCTTATCCAGAGCTGGATAAGTCATCTTTACTTGTAGCCCAAGTCAAGCTGCCGCGTGTGTTTGTAATCTGACCGTTGGACACGTGTCAGTTCCTTAGTGACCCAAGGTCACTTCGGACAAATCAGGTCGGGTTGCCTCATGGCTATAAATAGCCCACCCCTACACCATAAATTGGTGGTTGCTCAGAGTTAGTGCACGGCTTTTGTCGTTTGAGAGCAACCCACCTCGAAGCCTTTGAGAGAGAAATCCTTGCGAGGACAAAGCCCTAAACACCCAGAGCCAAAGAGTGTTAGGCATCACTGAAGTCTTTCTGTCTGCGTGATCTAAAGACTTATTACACTTGAGGACTATGAATCCTCCAGCCGGTTAGGCGTCGCGTTCTGAGCATCCAAGAGTCATTGTGGATCGCTAGTGAACGAAGTCTGTGAAGGTTTGGAAGTCTACCTTGAAGACTTACCAGAGTGATTGGACGAGGACTGTGTGCCCTTAGCTCAAGGGGAATAAGGTGAAGACGTGATCTTCTGAGTTAAATCTCAGCCTCCCTAACCAGACATATAGTTTTCATGGCAACTGGAACTGGTCCAACAAATACCTGTCCTCACCGAGCTACCGGTTCTATCTTTTACCTCTTTTTACTTACTGTTTGTCTTCGTGAAGTCATTGCTTGCTTGCATGATATGATTGACTTCACTGAGTGGAGGTTGTTGTTGTTTGGCTTCATACTATCTTCCATCTTGATTCTACTACTTAGCTGCTGATAGTCTTCATGCTTTCACTTCATTGCTTACTTGACTATGGCTTGTCTAGTGTAGTCTACCTTCCGCTGCATATTTATAGGATCATCGCTACTGTTTGTCTTCAAAGCCCCTATGTTTTGAAGACTTCCATAAAAATCGTCTATTCACCCCCCCTTTAGTCGATAACTAGCACTTTTAATTGGTATCAGAGCAAGGTGCTTCCTTGTTCTGTGTGATTCGGTTTAACCACCTGGAGTTTTAGCTATGTCGACTGCAGGGATAATCAAAGTCTCCGCTGTGTGCCGTGTCTTCGATGGCACTGATTACCCCTACTGGAAGAATAAGATGTGCATGCATCTTGAAGCCATTGATGTCGACCTCTAGTATGTCGTCAAGAAAGACGTTCCCAAGGCCGGTGAAGGCGTCACCCCAGCTGATGTCAAGAAGTTTATTCAACTGGATTCTACTGCCAAGAACATCATTTGTGGTCATCTGACCAAAGGACAATATGGCCGTGTGAGTGCTCTGGAAACTGCGAAGCTAGTCTGGGACTAGCTCTCCAAGGTCAATGAAGGCGTATCAACCCAGAGAGACTCAAGGATCAATGTTCTTCGCAATCTCTTCAACCGCTTCAAGAGAAATGACAATGAGAATGTTTAGCTAACGTTTGATCGCCTCACTGACATCACAAATGAGCTTCATGCACTCGACGCCACTGAGATCACCAAGCATGAAATTGTCAAGACACTCTTGAGATCACTCGACAGCTCATTTGACACCCTAGCCCTGATGATTGAAGAACACCCTGACTTCAAGACCCTCGATCCATCTGACATACTTGAAAGGCTCAACACACATGAGTTCCAGCTATTTGAGAAAAGAGATATCTATGGTCCCAACTATGGTCGAGCTCGCACTTTGAAGGCAAAGGTCGTTTCCTCATCTGAAGAAGAATCTGACTGCAGTTCTGAGGATCCTGAAGACATCGGAAAGGAACTTGCCATGCTCATGAAGAAGTTCCAAAGGTTCACCAGGAAGAAAGGCTCCAGACAGTCTTCAAGATCCAGCTCAAGAAATGATGAAGCTTCCTCCCGTGACTACAAGAAGAGAACGTGCCACAAGTGCAACAAACCTGGTCACTACATCTCTGAATGTCCTCAATGGGACAATGAGAACAACAAGAAGAAGAAGACGAAGAAGAAGAAGAGCAAGGAATATGAGTATGATGACAAGAAGTAGAAGAAATCCTCAAAGTCTTCTTCCAAGTCTTCGTCGAAGTCTTCATCACACAAGAAGAGCTCATCTAGCAAGGGTCGTGCGTTTGTTGGCAAGGAAATGGATTCAGAGGTGGAGTCTGCATCTGAGGAGGTGGAGATGGAGTCTAAAGAGGAATCTGATTCAGGCGTGGCAAGCCTGGCTTTAGCTTCAGCATACATCGCCAAGTCCATCTTTGATACTGAAGACGATGGCCTCTTCACCAACGCTGATGCTAACGAGGATGACTCTGCTCCCACCTACTGCTTCATGGCACGTGGTTCCAAGGTAAACTCACGCGATGCTCACTATAAAACATCTAGTGAAGATGACTCTGAATGTAAATCTAAACCTAGCTACAAAACACTTGCTAAAATTGCAACACAGCAACATACTGCTATGGAACATATTCAAAAACTGTTAGACAAAAGCGATGACCTGTTGGACGCAGAAATGAATCGAACTCAGTCCTTAATTGAAGACATTAAAAATCTTCATGTTAAGTACGAGGAACTTGAAAGTCATCATGAAACGCTCTCAACAACTCATGAAAAGATTTCCTATGATTATCTTCAAAGGAAGCAAGAACTTGAGAAATTGAGAGCGGCTCATGAAGATGTTCAAAAGGAGAACGAGTCACTTGGCACTCAACAGATCAATCCCGCTCAGGAAGGATTTGAACCACCATGTCTAAAATGCCTTAGCATGATAACGCTACTTTTGTTGCTGGATTTTCTAATGCTACTATTGTTGCAGTATCTTCAACTGCTGATGTGGTAACTAACCCCTTTGATGAGGATACGACTACTATTGCTGATGAGAATGCCAGGTTGAAGACATTCTTTGAGACAGGAATGTACAAAAGTCTTAAAGGGCATCAGACACTACGTGATGTCCTCAAGAAACAGATTCTGAACCGAAACCCTAGGAAAGAGGGTGTTGGGTTCGAAAGGAAAATGAACGTTGATGGTTCTTACTGGAAGCCTGAGCAGTACCCCAAAACCACATGGGTTGCTGCAAGGGGACATTTAGTGGATCCACCTACCTTATCTGGCTTCACTTGTGCTAACTTGATTATCATTGATGAATCCTTTGATGCAAACTATAAACTGTTCAAGAATCAGAATGGTGAAGTGTTTGCCAGGTATATTGGTACTAACCGCAGGAATGGACCACCTTTGAAGAAGATCTGGGTGCCCAAGAGTTGTCTTGAAAATCTTTAGGTGAATGTCATCATGACACCACCTGGGATGAAGACAAACCCCAGACCAAAGGCTTCACATGGTCCAAAGGCTTCATACAGACAGAGGGCTCACCAGAGTCACCCTAACACAAATGTTTTGTAGGGAAACCATACTAAGGCCTATGAATATGAGCGTGTTTCATCAAACCGCCATGTTCATAAGACCAAGAACTATTCTCCTTATTATTATGAGTATTATTCACCTCCTGCAAGACTATTTGCTAGGGCTCCAAAGCCAAAGTTCTCAGATGCTGCACTTAGACTCATTGCTTCGAAGCCACCCCTGAAGATGTGGGTGGTGAAGAAAACTTAACTCTCTTTTGCAAGGAAAGGTCTCCGGCCGGAAATCAAAGGCATCAGATGCTATTGCCGGAGACCTAAAACATCTTGTGGGGCACACGATAAAATTCCCAAATGGTCTTATTATGTATTTCGTTCCTGAATCGCTTGCCATTCATCCTATCAGTCCTAACTTGGATCCGAGCTTTCATAATCCACTTGCTCGTCAAATGTTTATGCTTCACAATACTCTTCGTGAAGCCTACCCCCCTAACTGCACTATAGGGTATGACACCAGCTGCTTCAAAATGGATTATTGATAGTGGAAGCACTAACCACATGACTGGCGATCGAAGTCTTCTCATGGACTCAACCTTACGTCCATCTGACAAGAGTCATATCACATTTGCTGACACTGGTAAAAGCAATGTATTGGGTCTAGGTAGAGTTGCAATCTCAAAGGATCAGCACATGGATAAAGTGATGCTTGTTGAATCCCTTGGTTTCAACTTAATGTTTGTCTCAATGCTTTGTGACTTGAACATGATTGTGATATTTGGAAAATTCGTTGCCTTGTTCTAATGGAATTTGACAAGTCTCTAGCCTTTGAAGGGTACCGAAAAGGTGATCTGTACATGGTAGATTTCTCAGCAGGACCACAGTTGACAGTATGTCTTCTAGCAAAAGCTTCATAGTGTTGGCTTTGGCATCGGAGGCCAGGGCATGCTGGCATGAGAAACTTGTACACTCTCGCGAAGAAGAAGCATGTCGTAGGCATCGAGGGCGTCAAGTTCAAAAAGGATCATCTATGTGGTGCATGTGAAGCCGGGAAGATGACTAGGGCCAAGCATCCTTCGAAGACAATCATGACGACATCACGTCCCTTCGAGCTGCTTCACATGGACCTATTCGGCCCTACTCATTACTCCACCCTTACTACCACCGCTTGTCTCTATGGCTTCGTTATTGTTGACGATTACTCTAGATATACCTGGGTGCATATAATTCTCTACAAGACTGAAGTGCAGGATGTCTTCAGAAGATTCGCAAATCATGCCATGACGAATTATGGCATCAAGATCAAGCACATAAGAAGTGACAATGGCATAGAGTTCAAGAACACCGGCCTCGACACTTATCTTGATACATTGGGCATCACTCATGAATTCTCAGCTCCATACACACCTTAGCAGAATGGCATCGTGGAGCGCAAGAATAGAACACTCATTGAGATGGCTCGGACGATGCTTGATGAGTACAAGACTCCAAGGAAGTTCTGGCCTGAAGCCATTGATATCGTGTGCCATGTCATCAACCGTGTTTATCTTCACAAGCTTATAAAGAAGACATCATATGAACTACTAACTGGTAAGAAGCCAAATGTAAGCTACTTCAGAGTATTTGGTGCCAGGTGCTGGATCAAGGATCCACATCACACGTCAAAATTCGCACCGAAAGCCCATGAAGGTTTTATGCTTGGTTACGGAAAGGATTCGCACTCCTACAGAGTCTTCAACCTCTTTCACTATAAAGTGGTTGAAACTGTGGATGTGCGGTTCGATGAAACTAATGGCTCGCAAAGAGAGCACCTGCCAAATGTGCTAGATGAAGTCCCTCCTAGTGAATCAATCAAGCTTATGGGTACTGGAGAAATCATACCTTCAAAGGCACATGCTGAAGAGGAAATTATCATCTCTGCACCAAATCAGCATGAAGACTCTGCTCAGCCTGAAGCCAATGCTGAAGATGAAGACAATGATCAGCAAGAGAAAAATCTTCGTCCAGTTCATCCTCATGTTGCAAATGAAGTACATATTGAGAAGATAATTGATAGCATCAATGCACCCGGTCCCCTTACTCGTTCAAGAGCTACACAACTAGCGAATTTCTGTGGGCACTTTGCATTTGTGTCCATCTCTGAACCCAAGAAAGTTGCTGAAGCCTTCATGGAACCTGAATGGATTCAAGCTATGCAAGAAGAGCTTCAGCAGTTCGAGCTAAACAATGTATGAGAACTGGTCAAGCGTCCTGATACTCGCAAGCACAATATCATTGGCACAAAATGGATCTATCGCAACAAACAAGATGAGCATGGTTAAGTTGTAAGAAACAAGGCTCGTCTCATTGCTCAAGGATATACTCGAGTTGAAGGAATTGACTTCGATGAAACATTCACTCCGGTGGCTAGGCTTGAAGCCATTCGCGTTCTGCTAGCCTATGCCAACCATCACAACATCCCTCTGTATAAAATGGATGTGAAGAGTGCTTTTCTCAATGGCAAGATTGAAGAAGAAGTGTATGTTGCACAACCACCTGGCTTTGAAGATCCAAAACATCCTGATATGATTTACAAGCTCAACAAGGCACTGTATGGCCTCAAACAAGCCCCTTGTGCTTGGTATGACACACTCAAAGACTTCCTGAAGAACAAAGGCTTCAAACATGGTTCCCTGGATCCCACTCTCTTCACGAAGACATATGATGGTGAACTATTTGTGTGCCAGATCTATGTGGATGACATTATCTTCGGCTGCACTGACAAAAGATACAGTGATGAGTTTGGACACATGATGCAAGAGCAATATCAGATGTCCATGATGGGTGAGCTGAAGTTCTTCCTTGGTCTTCAAATCCGTCAGTAAAGGAATGGCATCTTCATATCTCAAGAGAAATACCTCAAAGACTGCCTGAAGAAGTTTGGAATGCAAGACTGCAAGGGATACACAACGCCAATGCCAACCAAAAGTCATCTGGGCCCCGACGACAATGGTAAAGAGTTCGATCAAAAGGTATACCGCTCCATGATTGGTTCTTTACTCTATTTGTGTGCATCTAGGCCAGATATCATGCTTAGCATTTGTATGTGTGCCCGATTCCAAGCGGCACCAAAGGAATCGCATCACTTAGCTGTGAAGCGAATTCTTCGATATTTGGCTTACACCCCACACTAGGATTATGGTATCCAAAGGGCTCAGAGTTCCTTCTATAAAGATAAGGTACGCCTTTGGCATACTCTCGAAAAAAAGGGCTCAGAGTTTGATCTAGTTGGATTCTCAGATGATGATTATGCTGGTGACAAGGTTGATCGCAAGTCTTACATCAGGCACATGTCACTTTCTTGGACGATCTCTTGTCTGTTGGTCTTCAAAGAAGCAGAACTGTGTCTCTCTCTCCACTGCTGAATCTGAATACATTGCTGCTGGATCTTGCTGCGCTCAGCTTCTGTGGATGAAGCAAACTCTCATGGACTATGGCATCCATCTGAAGCATGTGCCACTCTACTGCGACAATGAAAGTGCCATCAAGATTGCCAACAACCCAGTTCAGCATTCGAAGACAAAGCACATTCAGATCCATCATCACTTTCTCAGAGATCATGTCATGAAGGAAGATATTGATATCATTCACGTCAACACTGAAGAGCAATTGGCAGATATCTTCACAAAGCCCTTGGATGACAAAAGGTTTTGCAGGTTGCGGTGTGAGCTAAATATCTTAGAATGCTCGAATGTCCTGTAATTGGACACATATCCTAACGCTTATGCATGTGATGACTTAGATGTGCAACACACGAAGTAACGTATATCTTCAAATAATGAAGACATACACTCTAAGTGTGAATACATTAATGCGGAAATTGACTTCAGAGCGCCACGATAATTGTTCGCCGTGTCTAGGTCTAATACTTCCTATACGGTGGGTAACGCCACCACCAAACTCTTATTTGAAGTGTTTTTATTGGCATCACATTTTCATAGTCTTCGCATTTGGTTTGTCTTCAACATTGATTCAACTTCATGCTTATCTTCACAATGTTGATTTGGTATCATATTGGTATATACATTGGTGTTCTGTCATCTACAACATTCACTTATAGCTATGTTTTCATGTTTGAATCTTTTGATCTAAGTGAATGTGATCGGACCCTAACCCCCTCTATGCTTCTACCTCAGATTCTATCTATCCAAATCATATGCATTCTATTGAAACTATCGATTGTCTTCTCTGAGTCCTTGTCAGCAGAAGACACAGAGACAAAAATTGAATCTGTTTTAATGCTATATCTCTTTTGCCTGAAAACCGGAGAAGCGGGAACGACCACCCGAGAATCCAGGCGTGCGTGGGAACATGGAACAACTTCCAAGGTGTTGCATGCACGCCACGTGTCCCTCAGATGTGAACCGCCAGGGGCACCTACATAATATCGCTGTCTCGTCCCTGTCTCTATAAATATACACCTCACCGCGGTCATTATCCCTTCTTCCACCTCTCCACCTCGCACAAACCCTAACGCCACCGCTAGCTCTCGACGACGCCGGCGACGAAGCGCTTAGCTGCCGCGACCTCACCGACGCCGTCCTCACGCCGGCCGCGGACCTCGTCTCCTCCGCCGTCGCCGTAGGTGTCTTCCGTCACCAAGTTAGGGCACAGAAGATTGAATTGCTCGGCCTCCAACTCCACTCCGTCTAGCAGTCCTTCGTGTGGTAATTAAGACTTACTTTACTGTCTTTTTGATCCGATAGATCCATTCTTCTTCACCAAAAGTGGTTTCTAAACCTACAAAATTGGATCTATCATGTTCTGCATCTCATCTCATGCCTAGAATATTCACTTATGATTCACTACTAGTTAGATTCCTCACTTGTACCTATTCTTGGATTCGTACAAATCTGGAACCAACTCTCAACAAATAAGTGAATGTCTTCGCGTCATGAGGTCAATGTCTTCAAACTGATTTATCTTCAAAATCTTCTGAGAATGCATATGACCTCTTCCCCTTCCCTCACATCTCTAATGATTTCACAGGTACATGTACGTGGGAGAATCCCTTGGTTCTCATAGTCTGCATTCATTTGCAGTGTTCTTACAGCGTCACATTAGTTCTCCCGAAGCCAGTTCCTGTCTGACCAGCAAACAGAAGCCTTTGCAAGTTCTGAAGCCATTTAGTCTGAACTTCATGGCGACAGAAAAGTCAGCAAGAAAGGGCGGCAGACAACATCGTGGGGACACAGCCAAGGACCTTCCACCAGATCTCTTTGAACTATACAAGTCAGACCCTGAAGAGACCTATGGGGAACACAAGAACCGAATCCAATGGATTCGAAGATATTGTGCAGAGGAATGGTTCAAGTACAAGTTTTTCACTGCCGAATATGCTGAAAAGAATGCCATCAAGGGCCCCTGGGGAGATATTGTATACAAAGGTCTTCATCCCAAGTCCAAGTCTGAAGCCATAGCTCAAGGTTTCTATCCTTGCATGGTCCGAGGACCACAGCCTGAAAATGCCAACCCATCCAGTCTGCTATGGTGTCGTGAAGACAATCTCTTCAAGCGCAACTTCCAGTTTGCCAAAGAGTCTACCAAGAAGAACAAGAAGGACCTTGGACTCGACTTCAACCCCGGTCCATCTGCTCCTCGGGCTGATGGCACTCGTGATGCTGAACCCAATATCATCGGGCCTTTCTACAACCTTGACGGTCTACTCACTCACATTGCTGTTCAGGGGGCAGCCGTGGAACACTCTGAGAATGACGCTGACACTGATGAAGCGCCAGCTCCACCACAGCCACAGAAGCAGAAGAAGTCGAAGGCTTCAATGCCCCCGGCTGCACCTAAAGCTTCACATGCGAAGCCACTAGCCACTACACCACCTGAAGCAAGTGTGCAGTCTGAAGATCTTTCTCGCATCTCTAAGAAGACCGAGAAGTCTTCAAAGCAGATGAAGCTCATCCAGCGCTCTGGGCAAGAGCTGACCCTAGCTAATATCTTGCGGAATGAAGAAGCCACCATTGATCTGTCCAGCGACGAGGATCTTGGTGATGATGCTCTTGAGATGCTCATCAAGAGCAAGGAGGAAGCAGAGATCTTCAATGATCTACCCCTGTTTGATGTGGATATCTTGAACAACTTCATTGATGAATGGTTTGAAAACCCCAGCATCAACATTGATGACCTTGAGCTTCCAATTGGCATCAGTGTCTCTTTCCACAGTGCCATTGCTACTGAGCTGGCTCTGGCTCAGGAGATAGTTCAACTGAAGAACAAGATTGATCATGAGAAAGCTCAGTTCAAGAGGAACATGGCCAATCTCAGCATGGCAGATGTTCAAAGCTTCAAGCAGATGTTGCATGAGCTCAAGGAGCAGTTTCACCAAAAACGTGAGGAAGATAAAGGTTCCAGAGAGAGAATGAAATACTTTGCTGGGAAGAGTGTGCAAGCGCACAATGAGGCTGAGAAGTGCAAGGCACTTGGGCGCCCTGGCATCGACCCCAGAATGGCTGCCAAGAAGAAGAAGTCTGCTGCGGGACGCACCGAAGAAGTAAGGCAGGAAGCACCTATCATTGTCTTCCCTGCCAGCATGTCAGGCTCGAAGCCTAAGGTCCCCACAGCTACTTCAGAACTGAAGAAGACAAGGGCAGCTGAGGCCGAAGCTAGAAAGCGCAAGAACAAGAATGCCATAGATGATACCCCACAGCCTAAGAAGCGGAAGACAAAGTCTTCGAAGAAAGATCGGGCTGCTCCCTCAGAGCCCCTCCTTGTCGAACCCATCTCAGTTGCTCATCCAGTGTCAGAAAACCAAGAGTGTTAGTTAATTGTTCATGAGCCTGCTTCCACAGAGGCTCCTAAAGCTGAAGATATTCCAGCTGCCGATCCCATCACAGCTAAAGACATTGGTCATCATGACAATGTAGATGATGATGAAGTCCTTCCTCAGATCGAGCGCCAACTGATAACCCACTAGGGGATCAATTGTAGCCTCTTTCGATAAGTAAGAGTGTCGAACCCAACGAGGAGCTAAAGGTAGAACAAATATTCCATCAAGTTCTATCGACCACCGATACAACTCTACGCACGCTTAACGTTCGCTTTACATAGAACAAGTATGAAACTAGAAGTACTTCGTAGGTGTAACGGGATAGGTTTGCAAGAATATAAAGTGCAAGTAAATAAAAACTAGGGGTTGTTTTAGGTAAAGAAACAATAAAGTTAGTATAGCAAGTGTCGAAAAGTGGTGGTAGGAGTTGTGACATTGTCCCTAAGCAATTGACTACTTTACTAGACCGATAGCAAGTTTTATGTGGGAGAGGCTGAAAGGATCGATAGGGTTGACTAGAGGGGGGGGGGTGAATAGGCAACTAACAATTTTTAGCTTTTCTTTACCAAATTAAACTTTGCATCAAAGTAGGTTGTCTAGATGTGCAACTAGGTGAGCAACCTATATGATGCAACAACAACGAACATACAAGCAAGCAAGAGAAGTAACACTAATAAGCTTGCACAAGTAAAGGTAAAAGATAACCAAGAGTGGACCCGGTGAAGACGAGGATGTGTTACCGAAGTTCCTTCCTTTTGAGGGGAAGTACGTCTCCGTTAGAGCGGTGTGGAGGCACAATGCTCCCCAAGAAGCCACTAGGGCCACCGTATTCTCCTCACGCCCTCACACAATGTGAGATGCCGTGATTCCACTATTGGTGCCCTTGGAGGCGGCGACCGGACCTTTACAAACAAGGTTGGGGCAATCTCCACAACTCAATCGGAGGCTCCCAACAACACCATGAAGCTTCACCACAATGGACTATGGCTCCATGGTGACCTCAACCATCTAGGGTGCTCAAACACCCAAGAGTAATAAGATCCTCTAGGGATTGGTGGTGGAATCAAATTTCTCTTGGTGGAAGTGTAGATCGGGGCCTTCTCAACCACTCCCAAGCAAATCAACAAGTATGATTGGCTAGGGAGAGAGATCGGGCAAAAATGGAGCTTGGAGCATTAATGGAGCTTATGGGGAAGAGGTAGGTCAACGAGGAAGAAGGGGACCCCCTTTTATACAAAAGGACCCCATCCAACCGTTACCCCCAAAACAGCCCCGTAGAGGGCGGTACTACCGCATGGGGCAGCGGTACTACCACTGGACCTAGCGGTACTACCGCTCCCCCTTGCGGTACTACCGCCCAGCCTGGGAGGGCTTGAAGATAGAGGAGGGACCGGCCCATCGCGGTACTGCCGCGGTGGTAGGGTGGTACTACCGCTCTCGAGCGGTACTACCGCACCTACTACCGCTGCAAGTGCCGCTCAACCCGACACGGGAAGCGCCCCCCCTCGAGTCGAGGCGGTAGTGGCCCGGTAGTGTAGCAGTACTGCCGCTGAGGACCCTCAAGCGGTACTACCGCTGGGCACCGCGGTACTACCGCTGGGGCCAAGGACTGCTCAAACAGCAGGGAAACAAACCTCCAACGATGCAGGAAGGCCCAGAGGGTGTGAAGCAGAAGTGTACGTGATGATTCCACCCTAGCCTTACTAAAGCAGACCCCCTCTTGATAGTACGGTGACTCCTACGAAACTAGTCCACCAACAAGAAACGAAAGAGCTACACCGTCTTGAAAAACACTCCGAGGGGAAAGAAATTGTCTCGAGCCAAAGGATGAATCTCAGAAATGCTCAAAGCACATGGTTAGTCCACAAATATGTTGTCATCAATCACCAAAACTACATCGAGAGAGATATGCCTTAAATCTCCCCCTTTTTGGTGGATTGATGACAACCAGGGATTTGCACAGGGAAAAGACATGAAAGTCAAGATACTTAGAACTACAAAATATAGGCGGGCTTCCCCTGAATGTGTGCACCTAGTTAGTAGTGCCTTTGGAATGCAAGACACACACATTAGGATCAACACTCCCCCTATATTTTATAGTTCAACAATTCTAAGCATAGGATACATGAGAGCAGGGTATAAAACAGGATAAGCATGCAACTCAAGATACTACAGTACTGGATAGACATAGATAATAAAGGTAAAGATAAGGTAGCATATGTCTCACACCATATGTCTAGAACTTAGGTCTCACTGGCACCAAACCAAACCAAGCAAAACGACGAGAAAACACAAGGCACCACAAACCACAAAGACACACTCGCAACACGGCAACAACACAAATCCCTAAACTCTCTCCCCTTTGGCAGCGAGACACCAAAAGGGCAAAGAGTGTTGCTACGGCTCCAGGTGATAGCAAGCTGAGGATCTCGAACATCACATCTCAGCGGGATCGTCTACACCGCCATCGTTGGTCGGAAACTGCTCGGCGTCTGAATCGGTCCATGGGCAATGCTGCTGAACCCACTCCTCCTCGTCAGTGATCCTCTCCTTAGATCCGCTGTTAACAGTGGCACCCAACTGGTGCATGAGCTCCTTGTGACATCTGCGGGCCTTCTTCTCAGAGACATGAGACATGTACTGGCCATGAGACTCCATGCAGAAAAGTTTCTTCATCTTGCGCTTAATTCTCTTAGCCCATGAGGGCTCCACACCGGAGGGATCATAGTCCTCATCCTTGTCGGCCTCAGCATCGTCCTCGGACTCCATATCAGCCTCAGAAGGTGGAGCATCAGATCGAGGGGCCTGGGTGCCCCAGTTGTCCTTCTTCCTCATACGTTTGATATCATGAGAAATCAACTCTCCAGTTTCCAGCGCAGCCCTGGGATAGTGATGTGCCCAGGCCTTCTCAATGAGCAGCATGATGAAAGGACCATAGATCGGGCACTTGCGCTCAGAAATGGCAGACAGAAGTTCAGACCACATAACATGAGAAATGTCCAGGGTCTCTCCAGTGGTTTCTTCCTTCTCATGCTGGCAGAAGAGAAGCATGTCCACAAGATAGGAGTGGACCATATCCAGATTCCCAATGCGCGGGAAAAGAGTCTCGCGGAAGACACGGTGAAGGATGTCCAGATAGGTAGACAGCTCATAGGTTACCTTCTTTGTCTTGGGGTTAACCTTCTGAGAGCAGTAAGGCCAAAGAGCTTGCTTGTGAGTGGAGGTGACATTGCGGTGAGGACAGAAGCCGACTGGATGCTCAAGCCCGTGATCTTCCACCCCAAGTAACTCCATGAAGGCCTTCCATGTTACAGAGAGAAACTTGCCATTCGTCATCCAAGTCAAAGTCCTTTCTGCATCAGTTCCAAGATGGACAGTGGCATAGAATTGGCATATGATGTCGGCATCAAAGTCCTTGTTGAACTGCATGATTCTGAGAATGTTCAACTGAGTGCACATCTAAAGGGCTTCGCCAAAGTACTCAGGGTCCTTTTTCATTGGATCGGTGTCGATGGAACGGACATCAACAAAGTGATTCTTCTTAGCCTTGACCACATCAAAGAAGATGGGGAACTGAAAGCGGTTCCAAAACGGGTGGTTGACCAAAGAGGGATCTTGGTCTTCCTCATAGGGGTTGCGGTGACGCCTTGCCCAAAACTCCTTGGCAGTCATCTCAGTCACAGTCTTTCCCTTTGGCTTGCTTGCATATTTCTTCGTGTGCTGAGGTGGCGGTGGAGTACTTGAGGTTGCGCCTACTGGCGGCGGTTGAGCACTAGATGAACAACCGGCTGACTCAGAAGTGCGGTAACGCTTTGACATGGCACGACCGGGGTTGACACGGCGGGCCTGCTGCTCAGGATGATCACCACCTGGAACCAAACACACGAGCAGAAGAAACACACAAAAGAGAAGAGCATAAGACACCAAAGAACACAACAGGATCAAAGCTTGGTAGGAAAAGATGGAATTAGGCATCTAGCTTGCGCGGTAGTACCGCTCGAAGAGGGCGGTAGTACCGCGCCAGATGGGGAACGGTAGTACCGTGACCCATAAGCGGCAGTACCGCTCGAGGAGGGTGGTAGTACCGCGCCAGATGGGGAACAGCGGTTCCCTACTGCCGTGGACGGATCCGGCACTACCGGAGATGCCAAATTCAAAAATAAACCTACCACACTTCAATCCACAGGGCCTAGAAGCCATCTCCATCCTACTCAAGCCTCTCCTTAGCCAAAAGACGAGAAGAACAATGCCTATTGCCCCTAAAAACTAGATGCAAGATCTAGGAAAAGAGAGAACGTGAACGGGGGCAATACCGGCATCCATGGCTAGAGGACGTGGTGGGGATCGACTCCACCAGAGGAAATGGAGAGGGACGACACGAAAACGGCGGCCGGCCGGGCGCCTCCTGCGGCGAGAGGATGTGGGAGCGACGAGGAAGACGAGTGGGGGCGAATGGGTATGCGGGAGAAGCAACTCCCCCCTGCCCGTCATAACCCCCATCGCCCGCCCCGCAGCGGTAGTACCGCTGGGGTGGGCGATAGTACCTCTTGACCCTTGTCAGCAGTAGTACCGTGCACGCATCGGTAGTACCGCTCTGCCGCAAAAAGGACTGACCAAAAAGGGCTATGCTCAAGGAAAAGGAAAAAAATGAGACAAACATGAGAACACACACACACAGAACCGACAAAAGGAACGAAGACACACACCTCTCCAAGAGAGGGCGGTGGCCGAGGCCACCTATGTTTGAGTTCAGAGGTATGGCGCCGCGAAGATTTTAACCTTGGGCCCATGACCAACACTCATCTTTGAAGCACAAGTACCATCAAAAATAGCTAAAGTGAAAGAATTTGATTAGTTTATGCATTGTGGGGAGAGGGAAAGTTCATTGAGAGAATAACACTCCCCCTATGTCCATGCCTACACCTAAACTAGACAACAAGTTGAGTGTGGTGGGGTGTACAGGGGTTCAAGTCACATTGCTCGAGTCAATGATATTTAACTCATGCCTTAACTCACAGAATCTTGCTTCATCCAAAGGCTTCGTGAAGATATATGCAAGGTTATCATGAGTGTTGACATAGTTGAGCTCGATCTCCCCTTGCCTAATGTGATCTCGGATGAAGTGATACCTAATCTCAATATGCTTTGTCTTGAAGTGTTGCACCGGGTGGAGAGAGATCTTGATGGAACTTTCATTGTCACACCAAAGAGGCACTTTGTCACAAGTGACACCGTAATCCTTTAAAGTTTGCCTCATCCATAAAAGTTGTGCACAACAACTACCGGCAGCCACATACTCCGCTTCCGTGGACGAGAGTGACACACAACTTTGCTTCTTGGAAGACCAACTTACCAAAGAGCAACCAAGAAATTGGCACCCTCCGGAAGTGGACTTCCTATCCACTTTGTCTCACGCCCAATCCGAGTCCGAATAACCTACAAGCTTGAAGTTTGCTCCTCTTGGGTACCATAAGCCAAAGTTTGGGGTATGAGCCAAATATCGAAAGATTCGCTTGACCGCCACAAAGTGACTTTCCTTAGGTGTGGCTTGAAACCATGCACAAATTCCCACACTCAACATGATATCCGGTCTAGATGCACAAAGGTAAAGCAAGGAGCCAATCATGGAGCGATATACCTTTTGATCCACCGCTTTACCATTGGGATCAATGTCAAGTTGGCAGTCGGTGGGCATGGGAGTGGAAGCTGACTTGACATCACTTAGCTTGAATCTATTTAGCATATCTTGCTTGTATTTGGCTTGATTGATGAAGGTTCCTTCTCTCCTTTGCTTCACTTCGAACCCGAGAAAGAACTTCAACTCTCCCATGGAAGACATCTCGAACTTTGAGGTCATGAGAGCGGCAAATTCCTCATTGAAAGCTTTGTTAGGGGAACCAAAGATAATATCATCAACATATAATTGGCACACAAACAACTCCTCATTGACCTTCTTAGTAAAAAGAGTGGGGTTGATTAGCCCAACTTCAAAACCACGGTCTTGTAACAACTCGGTAAGGTGGTCATACCACGCACGTGGGGCTTGTTTAAGGCCATAGAGTGCCTTATCAAGTTGATACACATGATCGGGAAAGTAGGATCCTCGAACCCGGGGGGTCGCTTGACATATACCAATTCATTAATCGGGCCATTAAGGAAAGAACTCTTCACATCCATTTTTTGTAACTTAAAGTTATGATGAGAAGCATATGCAATCAACATGCGAATGGATTCAAGACCAGCAATGGGGGCAAAGGTTTCACCGTAGTCGATACCCTCGACTTGGGAGTAGCCTTGTGCTACCAAACGAGCCTTGTTGCGAATGATAATCCCATGAGCATCTTGCTTGTTCTTGAATATCCGCTTGGTTCCAATGACATTGTGGTTCACCATTGGCCTTGGCACCAATCTCCACACTTTGTTGCACTCGAAGTTGTTGAGTTCTTCATGCATGGCATTGAGCCAATCCGGATCTTCGAGCGCCTCATAGACCTTTTGGGGTTCAACACAAGAGACAAACACGTGATGTTCACAATAGTTTGCTAATTGTCTATGAGTGCTTACCCCCTTTCTTAAGCTTCCAAGCACATTTGTCATGAGATGATCCTTGGTGGAGAGCTTGGAAGCAACCTTGGTGGCACGACACTCCAATTCCTCCTCGGGGGTGAGACAAGGAGTGGTCACTTGATCATCTCGAGCGTCGTCTTGAGCTTGTTCTTGATCTCGTGGAAGCTCTTGATCATGAACTTGCTCGGAGGAGGGAGCTTGACCTTGGGCATAACTTGATGTTACAACACCATCTTGAGATTTATCTTGCCCTTGGTCTTGTTCTTGAGGTTGAGGGGCCTCACTTTGTTCTTCGGAAGTGTGTGGGTCTTGTGTTGGTGAAGGTTCCACTTGAGTAGAACATTGTCCTTCTCCTTCGGCCACAAGGGGTTCCTCAATGGGTAGGATATGACCAACACCCATTCTTCTTATGGCTTGGGGAGGAATTTCATCACCTACATCACAAGTACCACTTTGCTCCACTTGGGAGCCGTTATTCTCATCAAACTCCACGTTACACATTTCCTCAATAAGTCCCGTGGACTTATTGAGAACACGGTAAGCATGAGAGTTTGTAGCATAACCAACAAATATGCCCTCATAAGCTCTAGCCTCAAATTTAGACAAACGGACACCTTTCTTGAGAATGAAACACTTACACCCGAACACCCGGAAGTACTTGAGGTTGGGCTTGTTACCGGTGAGTATCTCATATGGAGTCTTGTTCAAGCCTTTGCGGAGGTAGAGCCGATTAGATGCATGGCACGCGGTGTTGATAGCTTCGGCCCAAAAGTTGTAGGGAGACTTGAACTCCGCCATCATGGTCCTTGCTGCATCCATCAACGTCCGGTTCTTCCTCTCCGCTACACAATTTTGTTGAGGGGTATAAGGTGCGGAATATTGATGCTTGATTCCCTCATCGCTCAAAAACTCATCCAAGGTGTAGTTCTTGAACTCGGAGCCGTTGTCACTTCTTATTGTCAAGATCTTTGCATTGTGTTGTCGTTGAGCTTCATTTGCAAAGTCGATGACGGTTTGTTGGGTCTCGCTCTTCCTCTTGAAGAAATATATATACCCAAGTGTATCTTGAATAGTCATCTACAATCACCAAGCAATACTTTCTACCCCCAAGACTATCAAAGGATGGAGGTCCAAAGAGATCCAAATGAAGGAGCTCCAAAGGCCTCTTCGAGTAGATGATAGTCGTGGGAGGGTGAGCCTTCTCATGTAGCTTTCCTTCGATGCAAGCACTGCAAGCACGATCTTTGGCAAAACTAACATTTGTTAGTCCACGTACATGGTCCCCCTTGAGAAGACTTTGCAAAGATCTCATATTGATGTGGGCTAGACGGTGATGCCAAAGCCATCCCACGTCAACTTTAGCCATTAGGCATGCCACGGTCTTAGTGGGTCGCTCCGAAAAGTTAATCACATAGAGACCATTCTCGACATGCCCAACAAAGGCTACTTTAAGAGTCTTGCTCCACAAGAGGGCCACGGTATCAATATCAAAGAAAATGGCAAAGCCCATGGGTGCTATTTGACGAACAGAAAGTAAATTGTATGCAAGGGACTCAACAAGCATGACCTTCTTGATCGTAAGATCATGAGAAATGACAACTTTGCCGAGTCCCAATACCTTAGAGGAAGAGGCATCACCCCACTAGACATTGGTGGGCATGGATGGAATCTTTTTCACGTCCACCACCAAGTCCTTGCTTCCGGTCATATGATTAGTAGTTCCACTATCGAGCAACCATGATCCCCCACCGGAAGAAAACACGTACAAGATATCAATGCTTGGTTTTAGGTACCCATTTTGTAATGGGTCCTTTGATGTTAGTAACAAGGGTCTTAGGAACCCAAATAGACCATTCAATGTACTCATAAGGAGAACCAACAAATTTGGCATAAACATGCCCATCTCTAGCACGACACAATACATAAGAAGGGTTAAAGTCGCCGGCTTTGTTGGGAATGGAAGCGTTGCCCTTCTTGGCATCACTACCCCTCAAGGAGTTCTCCTCCTTCTCCTTAGTAGCACGCTCTCCCTCCTTCACAAAAGTTTGCTTGAGAGGAGGAGGTCGTTTGGCCTTGTCATTCTTCTTCTTGTTCTTGGACTTGGGCACGTACCCAATCCCTTCCTTGGCCACAACTCCCTTTTGGTTGGTCAAAAGGTCGCTGAGATTCTTCTCGCCTTGTATGCAAGACACAAGACCTTTCTCAAGTTGCACCTTTAGCTTAGCGTTCTCCTCAACAAGATGCACATGCTCACAACATGGGTTAGTAGCATTTGCATTATCAATTAACATCATACGAGGAAAAGCGGCTTTCTCCTTGGTTAGCTTTACTTAAAGTTGATCATGAGACTCTTTGAGGCTAGCATGAGCACCCTTCAAGACCTTGTGAGCCTTGTCAAGTAGGTCAAACTCCTCTTTGAGTCTAGCAAGATCAACCCCAAGCTTGGCCTTCTCGAAGTTTAGCACACGAGAGACAACAAGAGCATGATCAAAATATTTCTTTAACTTAGCGTGATCAACGTTGTGTGACTCCTCAAGAGCCAAACGGAGACCACACTCTTCCTCAAGAGCATTGGAAAGATCTGAAATCTCATCGGCATAGTCACGACTATGCCCCTCCATCTTGGAGATAGTATCTTCATGAGCCTCGATCATGTCATTGGCTTCACCAAGTTGTTCCAAGAGAGCAACAAAATGCTTCTTGGATTTACCCTTGAGTTTACCCATAAAGGACTCACACTCATTTTCCTCCACATTGGATCCCTCATATTAATCAATGCAATCCGTCAAGGAAGGATTATTAATGATGGTAGTTTTGATGTTGGGGGTTACCTTGTTGGTGGCCTTAGCCATGAGGCACTTGGCGGTGATGTTCTCATTGGGTGAGTCGAAGAGAGACACCCATGGAGCTTTTGCAATGGCAACGGAGGCCATGGAAACCGACCGACCATCTTCATCATCATCATCCTCATCGTACTCTTCTTGAACCACCAAAACCTTGTGAGGGGTCTTCTTGGTGAAGTTGCTCTTGTTAGGGAAAGACTTGGCTTTGTCCTTTTGGATGAGCTTGCCACCATTGTCTTCCCTCTTCTCATACGGACATTCCGCAATGAAATGGCTCACATTGCCACAATTGTAGCAAGTCCTCACACGTTGCTTGCTCTTCATGCCACTTGAGTTGTTCTTGTTGAAGTTTGGCCTTGAGTTCTTCTTGCTCCAAAATTGCCTTGAAGCAAGTGCCATGTGTTCATGATAGGCATACTTTGTATCTTTGGGGTTGCTTTCCTCTTCTTCCTCTTCTTCTACTTCTTCAACACAAACCTTGGCCTTCAATGCAAGGTTGGGCTTCTTTGCCCTTTGAGAGCGAAGTACTGCATTGTCGGCGGTCTTGTCCAAGATGTTCATAGCCACAAACTCATTCAACACTTCACTTGAGATCAAGGTGTGGAAGTCGGGTCTTTGAAGAATGACGGAGGACATGGCCTTGTGGTAAGGCATCATTGCCTTGAGGAATTTGCACTTGATCCAATTGTCATCCGTGTCCTTGCTCCCATGATCTCGGAGTGAGACCGCGAGTTTGGTTACTCTCCGATAAAGCTCACGAGGTTCTTCATCTTCTTTCATAGAAAACTCATCGGCTTCATCTTGCACTACTTCATAGTTGGAGCGTTGAATGCTTGCACTTCCCCGGTAGAGAGAGACAACACAAAGCCATGCATCTTTGGCCAAGGCGAGTGGCCGAAGATGAGGTAGATCTTCGGGTGGAATTGCATCTTGGATGATGAAGAGAGCATTCTCATTGAATTGATTATTCACGGGTTCTCGAGGAGTGAAGTTGCTTGGGTCATGCGGATAGAAACCTTCTTCAATGATTCTCCAAAGATTAGTATTCACATGATTTAAATGACGCTTAAAGCGATAAACCCAAGAATCAAAGTCCTCATTTTTCACAATCTTAGGGGGAGGACCGGCATGATTCAAATGAGTGGAAGGAATCGGTCCGCCATAAACAAGTGGTGGTTCCACATGGGCAAAGATGCCGGTGCCATTTTTACCACTAGAAGAAGGAGCCTTTTCACTACTAGCTTCCCCCTTGTCGGAGTTAGAATCCGTCACCTTGTCAGTGGAATCACCCACTTTCAACGGTGCGGTGGATAGTTTAAGCCCTTCAATGAATTTAGTAAACATGCTTTCAACCTCGGTCGTCATTGAGGTTTTCAATGTCTCCAAGGCTACATTGAATTCCTCATGGGAGACCGAGGTTCCCCCATCACCCGTAGATGAGATTGGATTCACACCGAAGTGCTCCTCCACACCGTCTACGGTGTCAACCATACTCTTCGGACGGCAAAGTCCTTAGAAAAGAGACGAGGCTCTGATACCAATTGAAAGGATCGATAGGGTTGACTAGAGGGGGGGGGGTGAAAAGGCAACTAACAATTTTTAGCTTTTCTTTACCAAATTAAACTTTGCATCAAAGTATGTTGTCTAGATGTGCAACTAGGTGAGCCACCTATATCATGCAACAACAACGAACATACAAGCAAGCAAGAGAAGTAACACTAATAAGCTTGCACAAGTAAAGGTAAGAGATAACCAAGAGTGGACCCGATGAAGACGAGGATGTGTTACCGAAGTTCCTTCCTTTTGAGGGGAAGTACGGCTCCGTTAGAGCGGTGTGGAGGCACAATGCTCCCCAAGAAGCCACTAGGGCCATCGTATTCTCCTCACGCCCTCAGACAATGCAAGATGCCATGATTCCACTATTGGTGCCCTTGGAGGCGGCGACCGGACCTTTACAAACAAGGTTGGGGCAATCTCCACAACTCAATCGGAGGCTCCCAACAACACCACGAAGCTTCACCACAATGGACTATGGCTCCGTGGTGACCTCAACCGTCTAGGGTGCTCAAACACCCAAGAGTAACAAGATCCGCTAGGGATTGGTGGTGGAATCAAATTTCTCTTGGTGGAAGTGTAGATCGGGGCCTTCTCAACCACTCCCGAGCAAATCAACAAGTATGATTGGCTAGGGAGAGAGATCGGGCAAAAATGGAGCTTGGACCATTAATGAAGCTTATGGGGGAAGAGGTAGGTCAACGAGGAAAAAGGGGACCCCCTTTTATACAAAAGGACCCCATCCAACCGTTACCCCTAAAACAGCCCCGCAGAGGGCGGTACTACCGCAGGGGGCAGCGGTACGACCGCTGGACCCAGCGGTACTATCGCTCCCCCTTGCGGTACTACCGCCCAGCCTGGGAGGGCTTGAAGATAGAGGAGGGACCGGCCCAGCGCGATACTGCCGCGGTGGTAGGGCGGTACAACCGCTCTCGAGCGGTACTACCGCACCTACTACCGCTGCAAGTGCCGCTCAACCCGACACGAGAAGCGCCCCCCTCGAGTCGAGGCGGTAGTGGCCCGGTACCGCAGAGGTACTGCCGCTGAGGACCCTCAAGCGGTACTACCGCTGGGCACCGCGGTACTACCGTTGGGGCCAAGGACTGCTCAAACAGCAGGGAAACAAACCTCTAACGACGCGGGAAGGCCCAGAGGGTGTGAAGCAGAAGTGTACGTGATGATTCCACCCTAGCCTTACCAAAGCGGACCCCCTCTTGATAGTACGGTGACTCCTACGAAACTAGTCCACCAACAAGAAACGAAAGAGCTACACCGTCTTGAAAAACACTCCGAGGGGAAAGAAATCGTCTCGAGCCAAAGGATGAATCTCTGAAATGCTCAAAGCACATGGTTAGTCCGCAAATATGTTGTCATCAATCACCAAAACTACATCGAGAGAGATATGCCTTAACAGAGGCCACTGCTAGCATGCCATCCCTGACTTGGAATTCTATGCACTTATGATTGGAACTATTAGCAAGCATCTGCAATTACTAACGTTCATTAAGGTAAAACCCAACCATAGCGTTAAGATATATTGGTCCCCCTTCAATCCCGTATGCATCAATTTCTATGCTAGGTTGAAGTTTCTGTCACTCTTGCCCTCCAATACATAGTCCTATCAACATACAACTAATCCTATGGTGTGATCCACGCACGCGCTCATATGATGGGCACCAAAGGACAGCAACATAACCACAAGCAAATTAAATCAATCATAGTAATTCACCAATCACCGATAGGACAACGAAAATCTACTCAGACATCATAAGATGGCAACACATCATTGGATAATAATATGAAGCATAAAGCACCATGTTCAAGTAGAGGGTATAGCGGGATGCGGGAGAGTGGACCGCTATAGATAGAGGGGGGAAGGTGATGGAGATGTTGGTGAAGATGGCGGAGGTGTTGGTGTAGATTGCGGTGATGATGTTGGCCCCCGGTGGCGTTCCGGCGCCACCGAAAGCGAGGGGGAGAGAGCCCCCCTTCTTCTTCTTCTTCTTCTTCTTCTTCTTCTTCTTCCTTGACCTTCTCCCTGGATGGGAGAAGGGTTTCCTCTCTGGTCCATGGCCTCCATGGCGGCGGAGAGGCGAGAGCCCCTCCGAGATTGGATCTGTCTCTCTGTCTATCTCCGTTTCTACGTTCTGGAATTCTGCCCTTTCACCGTTTCTTATATATCCGGTGATCCGTAACTCCGATTGGACTGAAACCTTCGCCCCGATTTTTTTTTCTGAAAATTAGCTTTCTTGCGGCCAAAGAAGAGCAGTAACCGCCTTACGGGGGCCCCATGAGGGTCAGGGGCACGCCCCCTACCTCGTGCCCCCCTCGGGCACCGTCTCGCGTTGATTTTCTTCCCGTATCTCACAAATATTCGAAAAATATTCTCCATCTGTTTTTATTCCGTTTGGACTCTGTTTGATATGGATTTTCTGTGAAATAAAAAACATGCAACAAACAGGAACTGGCACTGGGCACTAGATCAATATGTTAGTCCCAAAAATAGTATAAAAAGTTGCGAAAAATATATTAAAGTTGTAGAATATTGGCATGGAACAATCAAAAATTATAGATATGACAGAGATGTATCAGCATCCCCAAGCTTAATTCCTGCTCGTCCTCGAGTAGGTAAATGATAAAAAAGATAATTTTTGATGTGGAATGCTACCTAGCATAATCTTGACCATGTATCTAATCATGGCATGAATATTAAGACACGAGTGATTCAAAGCAATAGTTTATCATTTGACATGAAGACAATAATACTTCAAGCAATACTAACCAAGAAATTATGTCTTATCAAAATAACATAGCCAAAGAAAGCTCATGCCTACAAAATCATATAGTCTAGCTATGCTCCATCTTTACCACACAAAGCATTCAAATCATGCACAACCCCGATGACAAGCCGAGCAATTGGTTCATACTTTTTAACGCGCTTCAACCTTTTCAACCCTCACGCAATATATGAGCGCAAGCCATGGACATAGCACTATGGGTGGAATAGAATATGATGATGGATGTTTTGTGTGAGAAGACAAAAAAGGAGAAAGTCTCACATCGACGCGGCTAATCAACGGGCTATGGAGATGCCCATCAATTGATGTCAATGTGAGGAGTAGGGATTGCCATGCAACGGATGCACTAAGAGCTATAAGTGTATGAAAGCTCAAACTGAAACTAAGTGGGTGTGCATCCAACTTGCTTGCTCATGAAGACCTCAGGCATTTGAGGAAGCCCATCATCGGAATATACAAGCCAAGTTCTATAATGAAAATTCCCACTAGTATATGAAAGTGATACCTCAAGAGACTTCCTATATGAAGAACATGGTGCTACTCTGAAGCATAAGTGTGGTAAAAGGATAGTAACATTGTCCCTTCTCTCCTTTTCTCTCATTTTTTTGGGCCTCCTCTTTTTTTGCCTTTCTTTTTTTTTAAATTTTTCTTTATTTTTATCTTTTGTTCGGAGTCTCATCCCGACCTGTGGGGGAATTATAGTCTCCATCATCCTTTCCTCACTGGGACAATGCTCTAATAATGATCATCATCACACTTTTATTTACTTACAACTCAATATTACAACTCGATACTAGAACAAAGATATGACTCTATATGAATGCCTCCAGCGGTGTACCGGGATGTGCAATGATCTAGCGTAGCAATGACATCAAAAAACGGACAAGCCATGAAAACATCATTCTAGCTATCTTACGATCATGCAAAGCAATATGACAATAAATGCTCAAGTCATGTATATGATGATGATGGAAGTTGCATGGCAATATATCTCGGAATGGCTATGGAAATGCCATGATAGGTAGGTATGGTGGCTGTTTTGAGGAAGATATAAGGAGGTTTATGTGTGATAGAGCGTATCGTATCATGGGGTTTGGATGCACTGGCGAAGTTTGCACCAACTCTCGAGGTGAGAAAGGGCAATGCGCGGTACCGAAGAGGCTAGCAATGATGGAAGGGTGAGAGTGCGTATAACCCATGGACTCACATTAGTCATAAAGAACTCTTATACTTATTGCAAAATTTTATTAGCCCTCGAAGCAAAGTACTACTACGCATGCCCCTAGGGGGATAGATTGGTAGGAAAAGACCATCGCTCATCCCCGACCGGCACTCATAAGGAAGACAATCAATAAATACCTCATGCTCCAACTTCATTACATAACGGTTCACCATACGTGCATGATACGGGACTTGCAAACCTCAACACAAGTATTTCTCAATTTCACAATTACTCAACTAGCACGACTCTAATATCACCACCTTTATATCGCAAAACTATTGCAAGGAATCAAACATATCATATTCAGTGATCTACAAGTTTTATGTAGGATTTTATGACTAACCATGTGAATGACCAATTCCTGTCAACTCTCTAAATAGATATAAGTGAAGCAAGAGAGTTTAATTCTTTCTACAAAAGATATGCCCACGCTCTAACAAATATAAGTGAAGCAAAAGAGCATTCTACAAATGGCGGTTTTCTATGTGAAGAGAAACAGGCAATCCAAACTTCAAATGATATAAGCGAAGCACATGAAGCATTCTATAAAGCCATACTCAAAAGATTTAAGTGAAGTGCAAAGAGCATTCTATAAATCAACCAAGGACTATCTCATACCAGCATGGTGCATAAAAGAAAAATGAAAACTAAATGCCAAAGATGCTCCAAGATTTGCACATATCGCATGAACGAAACGAATCCGAAAACATACCGATACTTGTTGAAGAAAGATGGGATGCCTTCCGGGGCATCCCCAAGCTTAGATGCTTGAGTCTCCTTGAATATTTACTTGGGGTGCCTTGGGCATCCCCAAGCTTGAGCTCTTTGTTGGGGAACTAGTAATTTCAAAAAAACTTCCTACGCACACGCAAGATCATGGTGATGCATAGCAACGAGAGGGGAGAGTGTCGTCCACATATCCTTGTAGACCATTAAGCGGAACCGTTATAACAATCCGGTTGATGTAGTCGTACCTCTTCACGATCGACCGATCCTCAGCACCGAACGTACGACACCTCCATGTTCAGCACACGTTCAGCTCAGTGACGTCCCGTGAACTCACGATCCAGTAGAGCTCAAGGGAGAGTTTCGTCAGCACGACGGCATGGTGACGATGTTGATGAAGCTACCGTCGCAGGGCTTCGCCTAAGCACCACTATGATATAACCGAGGTGGATTATGGTGGAGGGGGGCACTGCACACGGTAAGAGATCAATAGATCAATTGTTGTGTCTCCAAGGGGTGCCCCCTCCCCATATATAAAGGAGGGAGAGGAGGAGGGGGCGGCCAAGGAGGAGGAGGCGCACCCAAGGGGGGCAATCCTACTCCAAGTAGGATTCCCCCCTCTTTCCTAGTCCTAGTAGGAGAGGGGAAGGAAGGGGAGGAGAAGAAGAAGGAAAGGGGGGCCGCCCCCCTAGTCCAATTTGGTTTGGGCTAGGGGGGCCGCACGCCCCTAGCTGGCCGCCTCTCCTCTTCCTCCACTTGGGCCCATAAGGCCCAATAACCCCCGGGAGGTTTCGGTAACCTCTCGGTTCTCCGGTATTTATCCGATAACCCCCGGAACACATCTGGTGTACGAATATAACCTTCCAATATATCGATCTTTACGCCTCGACCATTTCGAGAATCCTCGTCATGTCCGTGATCACATCCGGGACTCTGAACTACCTTCGGTACATCAAAACACAAAAACTCATAATACCGATCGTCACAGAACTTTAAGCATGCGGACCCTACGGGTTCGAGAACTATGTAGACATGACTGAGACACGTCTCCGGTCAATAACTAATAGTAGACCCTGGATGCTCATATTGGTTCCTACATATTCTACGAAGATCTTTATTGGTCAAACCGCAAAACAACATACGTTGTTCCCTTTGTCATCGGTATGTTACTTGCCCGAGATTCGATAGTTGGTATCTCAAAACCTAGTTCAATCTCGTTACTGGCAAGTCTCTTTACTCGTTCCGTAAAGCAACATCCCGCAACTAACTCATTAGTCACATTTCTTGCAAGGCTTATAGTGATGTGTATTACCGAGAGGGCCCAGAGATACCTTTCCGACAATCGGAGTGACAAATCCTATTCTTGATCTATGCCAACTCCACGAACACCATCGCAGACACCTATAGAGCACCTTTATAATCACCCAATTACTTTGTGACATTTGGTAGCACACAAAGTGTTCCTCCGGTATTCGGGAGTTGCATAATCTCATAGTCATAGGAACATGTATAAGTCATGAAGAAAGCAATAGCAGTAAACTTAAATGATCAAGTGCTAAGATAACGAAATGGGTTAAGTCAATCACATCATTCTCCTAATGACGTGATCCCGTTGATCAAATAACAACTAATGTCTATGGCTAGGAAACTTAACCATCTTTGATCAATGAGCTAGTCAAGTAGAGGCATACTGTTGGGGAACGTAGTAATTTCAAAAAAATTCCTACGCATACACAAGATCATGGTGATGCATAGCAACGAGAGGGGAGAGTGTGTCCAGGTACCCTTGTAGAACGAATGCGGAAGCGTTAGCACAACGCGGTTGATGTAGTCGCACGTCTTCACGATCCGACCGATCCAAGTACCGAACGCACGGCACCTTCGAGTTCTGCACACGTTCAACTCGATGACGTCCCGTGAGCTTCGATCCAGCAAAGCTTCATAGGGGAGTTTCTTCAGCACGACGACGTGGTGACGGTGATGATGATGCTACCGACGCAGGGCTTCGCCTAAGCACCGCTACGATATAACCAAGGTGGAATATGGTGGAGGGGTGCACCGCACATGGCTGGAATAGATCAACTGATCAACTTGTGTGTTCTAGGGTGTCCCCTGCCCCCGCATATAAAGGAGCAAGGGGGGAGGCGGCCGTCCAGGAGGAGGGCACGCCAGGGAGGGAGTCCTACTCCTACCGGGAGTAGGACTCCTTCTTTTCCTTGTTGGAGTAGGAGAGGGAAGGAGGGAGAGAGGGGAGAAGGAAAAAAGGGGGGCACCGCCCCCTCTCCTTGTCCTATTCGGACTAGAGGGAGAGGGGGTGTGCGACTGCCCTGGCCGCCCCTCCTCTTCTCCCACAAAGGCCCATGAGGCCCAATTAACTCCCCTGGGGTTCCGGTAACCCCTCGGTACTCTGGTTTATATCCGAAACCACTCAGAACACTTCCGGTGTCCGAATATAGTCGTCCAATATATCAATCTTTATGTCTCGACCATTTTGGGACTCCTCGTCATGTCTATGATCATATCCGGGACTCCGAACTACCTTCGGTACATCAAAACACAAAAACTCATAATACCGATCGTCACCGAACTTTAAGCGTGCGTACCCTACGGCTTCGAGAACTATGTAGACATGATCGAGACACGTCTCCGGTCAATAACCAATAACGGAACCTGGATGCTCATATTGGTTCCTATATATTCTACAAAGATCTTTATCGGTCAAACCGCATAACAACATATGTTGTTCCCTTTGTCATCGGTATGTTACTTGCCCGAGATTCGATCATCGGTATCTCAATACCTAGTTCAATCTCGTTACCGGCAAGTCTCTTTACTCATTCTATAATACATCACCCCACAACTAACTCATTAGTTACAATGCTTGCAAGGCTTATAGTGATGTGCATTACCGAGTGGGCCCAGAGATACCTCTCTGACAATTGGAGTGACAAATCCTAATCTCGAAATACGCCAACGCAACAAGTACCTTCAGAGACACCTGTAGAGCACCTTTATAATCACCCAGTTACGTTGTGACGTTTGGTAGCACACAAAGTGTTCCTCCGGTAAACGGGAGTTGCATAATCTCATAGTCATAGGAACATGTATAAGTCATGAAGAAAGCAATAGCAACAAACTAAACGATCAAGTGCTAAGCTAACAAAAAGGGTCAATTCAATCACATCATTCTCCTAATGATGTGATCCCGTTAATCAAATGACAACTCATGTCTATGGTTAGGAAACATAACCATCTTTGATCAACGAGCTAGTCAAGTAGAGGCATACTAGTGACACTATGTTTGTCTATGTATTCACACATGTATTATGTTTCCGGTTAATACAATTCTAGCATGAATAATAAACATTTATCATGATATAAGGAAATAAATAATAACTTTATTATTGCCTCTAGGGCATATTTCCTTCACATACTAGTGACACTATGTTTGTCTATGTATTCACACATGTATTATGTTTTCGGTTAATACAATTCTAACATGAATAATAAACATTTATAATGAAATAAGGAAATAAATAATAACTTTATTATTGCCTCTAGGGCATATTTCCTTCAGTCTCCCACTTGCACTCGAGTCAATAATCTAGATTACACAGTAATGATTCTAACACCCATGGAGTCTTGGTGCTGATCATGTTTTGCTCGTGGGAGAGGCTTAGTCAGCGGGTCTGCAACATTCAGATCCGTATGTATCTTGCATATCTCTATGTATCCCACCTGGACTTGATCCCGTATGGAATTGAAGCGTCTCTTGACGTGCTTGGTTCTCTTGTGAAATCTGGATTCCATTGCCAAGGCAATTGCACCAGTATTGTCACAAAAGATTTTCATTGGACCCGATGCACTAGGTATGACACCTAGATTGGATATGAACTCCTTCATCCAAACTCCTTCATTTGCTGCTTCCGAAGCAGCTATGTACTCCGCTTCACACGTAGATTCCGCCATGATGCTTTGTTTAGAACTGCTCCAACTGACAGCTTTACCGTTTAATATAAACACGTATCCGGTTTGCGATTTAGAATCGTCTGGATCAGTGTCAAAGATTGCATCGACGTAACCATTTACGACGAGCTCTTTGTCACCTCCATAAACGAGAAACATATCCTTAGTCCTTTTCAGGTATTTGAGGATGTTCTTGACCGCTGTCCAGTGATCCACTCCTGGATTACTTTGGTACCTCCCTGCTAAACTAATAGCAAGGCACACATCGGGTCTAGTACACAACATTGCATACATGATAGAGCCTATGGCTGAAGCATAGGGAACACTTTTCATTTTCTCTCTATCTTCTGCAGTGGTCGGGCATTGAGTCTTACTCAACTTCACACCTTGTAACACAGGCAAGAACCCTTTCTTAGCTGGATCCATTTTGAACTTCTTCAAAACTTTATCAAGGTATGTGCTTTGTGAAATTCCAATTAAGCGTCTTGATCTATCTCTATAAATCTTGATGCCCAATATATAAGCAGCTTCACCGAGGTCTTTCATTGAAAAACTCTTATTCAAGTATCCTTTTATGCTATCCAGAAATTTTATATCATTTCCAATCAACAGTATGTCATCCACATATAATATTAGAAATGTTACAGAGCTCCCACTCACTTTCTTGTAAATACAGGCTTCTCCAAAAGTCTGTATAAAACCATATGCTTTGACCACACTATCAAAACATTTATTCCAACTCCGAGAGGCTTGCACTAGTCCATAAATGTATCGCTGGAGCTTGCCACTTTGTTAGTACCCTTTGGATCGATAAAACCCTCAGGTTGCATCATATACAACTCTTCTTCCAGAAAACCATTCAGGAATGCAGTCTTTACATCCATTTGCCAAATTTCATAATCATAAAATGCGGCAATTGCTAACATGATTCGGACGGACTTAAGCATCGCTACGGGTGAGAAGGTCTCATCGTAGTCAACTCCTTGAACTTGTCGAAAACCTTTCGCAACAAGTCGAGCTTTGTAGACAGTAACGTTACCGTCAGCGTCAGTCTTCTTCTTGAAAATCCATTTATTCTCAATGGCTTGCTGATCATCGGGCAAGTCAACCAAAGTCCACACTTTGTTCTCATACACGGATCCCATCTCAGATTTCATGGCTTCAAGCCATTTTGCGGAATCTGGGCTCATCATGGTCAAGTAACATGACCTCTAGAACAGGATTACCGTACCACTCTGGCGCGGATCTTACTATGGTTGACCTACGAGGTTTAGTAGTAACTTGATCTGAAGCTTCCTCGCTAATTGGTGTAGGTGTCACAGGAACCAGTTTCTGTGATGAACTGCTCTCCAATAAGGGATCAGGTACAGTTACCTCATCAAGTTCTACTTTCCTCCCACTCACTTCTTTCGAGAGAAACTCCTTCTCTAGAAAGGATCCATTCTTAGCAACAAATGTCTTGCCTTCGGATCTGTGATAGAAGGTGTACCCAATAGTATCCTTTGGGTATCCTATGAAGACACATTTCTCCGATTTGGGTTCGAGCTTATCAGGTTGAAGCTTTTTCACATAAGCATCGCAGCCCCAAACTTTAAGAAATGACAACTTGGTTTCTTGCCAAACCACAGTTCATAAGGCGTCGTCTCAACGAATTTCGATGGTGCCCTATTTAACGTGAATGCAGCTGTCTCTAAAGCATAACCCCAAAACGATAGCGGTCAGTAAGATACATCATAGATCGCACCATATCTAGTAAAGTACGATTACGACGTTCGGACACACCATTACGCTGTGGTGTTTCGGGTGGCGTGAGTTGCGAAACTATTCCACATTGTTTCAAATGTAGACCAAACTCGTAACTCAAATATTCTCCTCCACGATCAGATCGTAGAAACTTTATTTTCTTGTTACGATGATTTTCCACTTCACTCTGAAATTCTTTGAACTTTTCAAATGTTTCAGACTTATGTTTCATTAAGTAGATATACCCATATCTGGTCAAATCATCTGTGAAGGTGAGAAAATAACGATACCCGCTGCGAGCCTCTACATTCATCGGACCACATACATCAGTATGTATGATTTCCAATAAGTTAGTTGCTCGCTGCATTGTTCCGGAGAACGGCGTTTTAGTCATGTTGCCCATGAGGCATGGTTTGCATGTACCAAGTGATTCATAATCAAGTGATTCCAGAAGTCCATCAGTATGGAGTTTCTTCATGCGCTTTACACCAATATGACCCAAACGGTAGTGCCACAAATAAGTTGCACTATCATTATCAACTCTGCATCTTTTGGCTTCAACATTATGAATATGTGTATAACTACTATCGAGATTTAACACAAATAGACCATTCTTCAAGGGTGCATGACCATAAAAGATATTACTCATATAAATAGAACAACCATTATTCTTAGATTTAAATGAATAACCGTCTCGCATCAAACAAGATCCAGATATAATGTTCATGCTTAACGTTGGCACCAAATAACAATTATTCAGGTCTAAAACTAATACCGAAGGTAGATGTAGAGGTAGCGTGCCGACGGTGATCACATCGACTTTGGAACCATTTCCTACGCGCATCGTCACCTCGTCCTTAGCCAGTCTTCGCTTAATCCGTAGTCCCTGTTTCGAGTTGCAAATATTAGCAACAGAACCAGTATCAAATACCCAAGTGCTACTGCGAGCTCTAGTAAGGTACACATCAATAACATGTATATCACATATACCTTTGTTCACCTTGACATCCTTCTTATCCGCTAAATACTTGGGGCAATTCCGCTTCCAGTGACCAGTCCCTTTGCAGTAGAAGCACTCAGTCTCAGGCTTAGGTCCAGACTTGGGTTTCTTCTCTTAAGCAGCAACTTGTTTTCCATTCTTCTTGAAGTTCCCTTTCTTCTTCCCTTTACCCTTTTTCTTGAAACCGGTGGTCTTGTTGACCATCAACACTTGATGCTCCTTCTTGATTTCTACCTCCGCAGCCTTTAGCATTGCGAAGAGCTCGGGAATCGTCTTATCCATCCCTTGCATATTATAGTTCATCACGAAGCTCTTGTAGCTTGGTGGCAGTGATTGAAGAACTCTGTCAATGACACTATCAGCCGGAAGATTAACTCCCAGCTGAGTCAAGTGATTATGGTACCCAGACATTCTGAGTATATGTTCACTCACAGAACTATTCTCTTTCGTCTTGCAACTGTAGAACTTATTGGAGACTTCATATCTCTCAATCCGGGCATTTGCTTGAAATATCAACTTCAACTCCTGGAACATCTCATATGCTCCATGATGTTCAAAACGTCGTTGAAGTCCTGGTTCTAAGCCGTAAAGCATGGCACGCTGAACTATTGAGTAGTCATCAGCTTTGCTCTGCCAGACGTTCATAACATCTGGTATTGCTCCTGCAGCGGGTTTGGCACCCAGCGGTGCTTCCAGGACGTAATTCTTCTGTGCAGCAATGAGGATAATCCTCAAGTTACAGACCCAGTCCGTGTAATTGCTACCATCATCTTTCAACTTTGCTTTCTCAAGGAATGCATTAAAATTCAACGGAACAACAACACGGGCCATCTATCTACAATAACATGGACAAGCAAAATACTATCAGGTACTAAGTTCATGATAAATTTAAGTTCAATTAATCATATTACTTAAGAACTCCCACTTAGATAGACATCCCTCTAATCATCTAAGTGATCACGTGATCCATATCAACTAAACCATAACCGATCATCACGTGAAATGGAGTAGTTTTCAATGGTGAACATCACTATGTTGATCATATCTACTATATGATTCACGCTCGACCTTTCGGTCTCCGTGTTCCGAGGCCATATCTGTGTAAAACTGTGTTGAGCTTATCACACCCGATCATCACGTGGTGTCTCGGCACGACGAACTTCGGCAACAGTGCATACTCATGGAGAACACTTTTACCTTGAAATTTAGTGGGAGATCATATTATAATTCTACCGTCAAACAAAGCAGAATAAGATGCATAAAGGATAAACATCACATGCAATCAATATAAGTGATATGATATGGCCATCATCATCTTGTGCCTTTGATCTCCATCTGCAAAGCACTGTCATGATCACCATCGTCACCGGCACGATACCTTGATCTCCATCGTAGCATCATTGTCGTCTCGCCAACTATTGCTTCTACGACTATCGCTACCGCTTAGTGATAAAGTAAAGCAATTACAGGGCGATTGCATGGCATACAATAAAGCGACAACCATATGGCTCCTGCCAGTTGCCGATAACTCTGTTAAAAAACATGATCATCTCATACAATAAATATAGCATCATGTCTTGACCATATCACACCACAACATGCCCTGCAAAAACCAGTTAGACGTCCTCTACTTTGTTGTTGCAAGTTTTACGTGACTGCTACGGGCTGAGCAAGAACCGTTCTTACCTACGCATCAAAACCACAATGATAGTTCATCATGTTAGTGTCGTTTTAACCTTCTCAAGGACCAGGCGTAGACACACTTGGTTCAACTAAAGTTGGAGAAACTGACACCCGCCAGCCACCTGTGTGCAAAGCACGTCGGTAGAACCAGTCTCGCGTAAGCGTACGCGAAATGTCGGTCTGGGCCGCTTCATCCAACAATACCGCCGAACCAAAGTATGACATGCTGGTAAGCATTATGAATTGTATCGCCCACAACTCACTTGTGTTCTACTCGTGCATATAACATCTACGCATAAAGCTGGCTCGGATGCCACTGTTGAGGAACGAAGTAATTTCAAAAAAATTCCTATGCACACGCAAGATCATGGTGATGCATAGCAACGAGAGGGGAGAGTGTCGTCCACGTACCCTCGTAGACCATTAAGCGGAAGCGTTATAATAATGTGGTTGATGTAGTCGTATGTCTTCATGATCGACCGATCCTCAGCACCGAACGTACGGCACCTCCGTGTTCAGCACACGTTCAGCTCGGTGACGTCCCGCGAACTCATGATCCAGTAGAGCTCAAGGGAGACTTTCATCAACACGACGGCGTGGTGATGATGTTGATGAAGCTACCATCGCAGAGCTTCGCCTAAGCACCGCTACGATATAACCGAGGTGGATTATGGTGGAGGGGGACACCGCACACGGCTAAGAGATCAATAGATCAATTGTTGTGTCTCCAAGGGGTGCCCCCTCCCCATATATAAAGGAGGGAGAGGAGGAGGGGGCGGCCAAGGAGGAGGAGGCGCACCCAAGGGGGGCAATCCTACTCCAAGTAGGATTCCCCCCTCTTTCCTAGTCCTAGTAGGAGAGGGGAAGGAAGGGGAGGAGAAGAAGAAGGAAAGGGGGGGGCGCCCCTAGTTCAATTCGGTTTGGGCTAGGGGGGCCGCGCGCTCCTAGCTGGCCGCCTCTCCTCTTCCTCCACTTGGGCCCATAAGGCCCAATAACCCCCCGGGAGGTCCCGGTAACCTCCCGGTTCTCCGGTATTTATCCGATAACCCCCAGAACACATCAGGTGTCCGAATATAACCTTCTAATATATCGTTGTTTACGTCTCGACCATTTTGAGACTCCTTGTCATGTTCGTGATCACATCCGAGACTCTGAACTACCTTCGGTACATCAAAACACAAAAACTCATAATACTGATCGTCACAGAACTTTAAGCGTGCGGATCCTACGAGTTCGAGAACTATGTAGACATGACCGAGACACGTCTCCGGTCAATAACAAATAGCGGAACCTGGATGCTCATATTGGTTCCTACATATTCTACGAAGATCTTTATCGGTCAAACCGCATAACAACATATGTTGTTCCCTTTGTCATCGGTATGTTACTTGCCCGAGATTCGATCGTCGGTATCTCAATACCTAGTTCAATCTCGTTACCGGCAAGTCTTCATAATGCAACATCCCGCAACTAACTCATTAGTCACATTGCTTGCAAGGCTTATAGTGATGTGCATTACTGAGAGGGCCCAAAGATACCTCTCCGACAATCGGAGTGACAAATCCTATTCTTGATCTATGCCAACTCCACGAACACCATCGGAGACACCTATAGATCACCTTTATAATCACCCAGTTACGTTTGGATGTTTGGTAGCACACAAAGTGTTCCTCCGGTATTCAGGAGTTGCATAATCTCATATCATAGGAACATGTATAAGTAATGAAGAAAGCAATAGCAGTAAACTTAAACGATCAAGTGCTAAGCTAACAAAATGGGTCAACTCATTCACATCATTCTCCTAATGATGTGATCCCGTTGATCAAATAACAACTCATGTCTACGGCTAGGAAACTTAACCATCTTTGATCAATGAGCTAGTCAAGTAGAGGCATACTAGTGACACTATGTTTGTCTATGTATTCACACATGTATTATGTTTCCGGTTAATACAATTCTAGCATGAATAACAAACATTTATCATGAAATAAGGAAATAAATAATAACTTTATTATTGCCTCTAGGGCATATTACCTTCACTCTTGCCTCTCCTTCTTCTCCTCACATCGAGACATCCTCGATCTTTGAACACTTCATCCACACAAAACTTAACAGAAAACTCGGTAAGATCCGTTAGTATAATAAAGAAAATCACTACTCTAAGTACTGTTGCGAACCAATTTTTTTTTTTCATAATATCTACTGTAATATAACTTTTCCATGGCTTAATCCACTGATAGGAATCGATAGTTTCATCAAAGCAAGCAAACTATGCATTAAAAACAGAATATGTCTAGAATAGAATAGTCTGTAATAATCTGAACATTCACCATACCTATGTTACTCCAACAATTCTACAAAAATTAGGAAAAATAAACAATTTGTATAGAAAGACAGTGCAAAAGGTTTCAGAACCGTTTGATGTTCCAGTAAAAAATGTAAAATCCCACACTACAGCCAAAGTTTCTGTCCCGCACTGTACAAACCAACAAGCATCTAAAACATCCTAAAGGCAAACCTTGGCACATTATTTTTATTTTTAAACCTTATAAAAGCACACAACAGAAATAAATGACTCTCTAAAACTTCCGGGTTGTCTCCCTGGCAGCACTTTCTTTAAAGCCATTAAGCTAGGCATATAGTGCTCAAGTAATTAATCCACCCGGATCCCAAGGTATATCAAAGCCAATTTGAATTAGCAATGATTTGGCATTTAGTAGTGAGCACAAAGTAACATATATCATGTAATGACGAAGTCTAACCCTCTTCCTATGCATCGGCATGTCATAAAAGAACAATTCATGCACACAAAGTAAAGGCCAATGCATAGTATAAACAATTTCTTGCAATTTTATCATGTTGGAAACATAGAGAGGTGGAGATATAGTTCCTCTCTCATAATAATTGCAAGTAGGAGCAGCAAGCACATGCATATTATATTCATCAAAATCATCATGTGCAACGGTAAAAGGCAACCCATCAATATAATCCTTAATAAGTGCAAACTTCTCCGATATAGTGTAGTCGGGAGAATTCAAAAGGATAATAGGACTATCATGCATGGGTGCAATAGCAACAATTTCATGTTTAACATAAGGAACTATTGCAAGTTCATCTCCATAAGCATAATTCATATTGGCATCTTGGCCACAAGAATAGCAAGCGTCATCAAAAAGGGATATTTCAAGAGAATCAACGAGATCATAACAGTCATCATAGCAATCATCCTTCGGTAAGCACGAAGGGAAATTAAAAATGTATGAGTTGAAGAGTTACTCTCATTAGAAGGTGGGCACGGGTGATCAATCCTCTCTTCCTCCTTTTGTTCTTCGCTCTCCTCCTCATCTTTTTCATCCAATGAGCTCACAGTTTCATCAATTTCTTCTTCCATAGACTCCTGCAAAATATTAGTCTCTTCTTGGACAGCGGAGACTCTCTCAATAAAATCATCAATATCAGAAT